>NC_136816.1:6287759-6875161 GCF_951394365.1 Tetrao urogallus | reverse complement strand
AAACAGCATCCCTTTAGATGATGAGAGCTGAGTGCTTTCCCTGAAGGGATCTACAGCACAGGGCCGATTTAAGGGATATCACATTTACAACTTGACTTCCACTGTGCCATGAGGGTCAATGCCAAGCAGTGGGAAGAGCCTCCTGCCTGAGGATGTCCAGCGAGCACCAGGCAGAAGTGGGGAAGTGCAGACACAAAGCACTCCCTGGGTCATCACAGATGCACAGTGCTCACATGCAACCCAGTGTTTCCAGTTACACCATACATCAATGTTACACTGAGGCAAAGCAGGAATTTGCTGCATATTCAGCAGTAAAATAGCATATACTTCTTTTTTCTTTCAGCACGTTATCTATAAATATGGAAACTGAGGAAAACCGACTATCCTTTGTTCATACCATTACCTCAATTTGTCAGAGTGCTTTAAATCCCCAAGGAATTCTGCATGTTCAGTCTGTTTGTTGATAAGTAGAATATATCATCCTCACTACTTCTGCAGACCCTTCTGCTGCTTTTTCATTTCTTTTTTTGCTTGGAGTTCAGGGCTTACCTCTTCTGCATGCAGAAAATTACTTTATGTCTCACTTTGAATATGGCATAATATACCTTCCCACTAGAGACTGAAGAGGCAAAATCCTGAAAAAATAATGTCTCTGTCAATTTTTTTTTTTTTTGGGGGGGGGGAGGAGAGTCTAATTTTTATTATAAAAATGAATCAAGAAATGGTTATAACCAAATAAATAATGCGCAGAGACAAATTGTGTTTTGCAGAGTGGAACTTTCATATTGTTCTCAATTCAGGATTTGTACTACTTAGTTGTATGTAATTTGTCTCAGATAAAAATTAAATTGCAAACTGGATTTTCCAGACCACACAGTATACAATTATCAGTGATCACATTAGTTTCACTGTGGCCATTTCAATTTTATTTTCTCACAAAAAAAAAGAAGAGAGGTATTTTCTCTGTTTGGAGGATTTGTGATTGCTGCCTATCTGTGCTACCAGAGGCTTCTCAGTGACAAGTGATAGGACTTGAGGAGATGGTCTCAAGTTGCACTAGAGAAGGTTTAGATTGACTGTCAGGAAGAATTTCTTCTCAGAAGGTGTGGTCAAACATTGGAACAGGCCACCCAGGAGAGTGATGGAGTCCTCAGAGAAGTGCGGACATTGCAGAAAGGGAAATGGCCTCCTGACAGTGCCCAATGGGTCATATTGATGATGGGACTTGATGATCTCGAATGTCTTTTCCAACCTAAAATGACTCTCTAATTCTAAATATTACACACTATGCCAACCTGCAGAGTTGTCTGCATTGATCAGATACCATATCAGTCTTGTAAAACAGGAGTGTTGCTCAGCACAGATTCTTCCATTTCCAGATAGGTACATTTGCCTGTGTACAGCTCTGCCACAGAACATTTCCAATGCTCCAGCTGTTTTTCTTAGATTTATATTAGGTCTCTCCATACATCACAGGGGAGGTAGTACGCCACATCTCAGCTTTGTATTTCTTCAAATCACCAGCTCTATGGTCTTTTCAAGTTCAGAGAAAATGTTGGGGTGTGTTTATAAAAATGCTAAAGTAATAAATCTTAGTTATAGATGCATAACTTCCTTAGATTTAAAAAAAAATATATATGCAAGTATGGACTTAAGAGTACATGTATTAATATACATAAAAATATTTAGCAAGTAGTTCTTTGTATGCTATACTTGGCTATAAATGTTGTAATCATAGAATCATAGAATGGCCTGGGTTGAAAATGGCCACAGTGATCACGTAGTTTCAACCCCCCTGCTATGTGCAGGGTTGCCAACCACCAGCCAGGCTGCCCAGAGCCACATCCAGCCTGGCCTTGAATGCCTCCAGGGAACTTTTCCATAAATAAGTCACAGCATTGTCAATATGGTAAGGTGGCAAGTATTGTGCAACTAATTAAAATGTCTAAAAAGTTAAGGATTCTATGTAAGTATCTTCGATGACATAGACTACATTTTTGCTATTGCAAATGCTAAGGAACATAGGATAGAGGAATTATAGTCTAGCAGTTCCCATAGCAAGTGAAATTATGTGAGCTATTTATCAGCTCAGATTAAGTAATTAGAGAGGGTAAACCTAGTGACAGCCTGGGTTCCATTGATCATCCCCTGGTGGAATTCCTAGTCTCAAGGGATACTGGTCAAGAAAAGAGTGAAATAAAGATCCTTAAAGAATTTTCAGAGGATGAGTATTCCTTTGTTCAAGGAATCAGTGGTAGATTCCCCTGAGAAACTGCTCTGGTTCCAGAGGGAGTCAAGAGATAGGTCCAAGTGAATCTCATAAAGTTCAGCAAGTCCAAGTGCAAGGCCTACGCCTGGATCAGGGAAATCCCCAAAATCAATATAATCTTGATGATGAGTGGACTGACAGAACAACAAGGGCTACAAGTGAATGAAAACTTGGATAAGAACCAGCAATGTGCTCTTCCAGTCTTAAATGCAAACCACATCCTGGATTGCATCAGATAAGAGGTAGTAAGCAGGTTCTCTTTTCTGCTCTTGTGAGACTCCAACTGGAATACTGCAATCATCTCCGGTGCCCACAGTGTAAGAAGAATATGAATCTCTTAAAGCGTGTCCAGAAGAGGGCCGCAAAAATGATTAGAGAGCTGAATACTTCTGCTATGAAGTGAGGCTGAGAGAGGGGGATTGATCAGCTTGGAGCAGGGAATGCTCCAGGGAGAACTTAATGTGAACTTTTAGTATATAAAGCGTGGCTTATAAGATGGAAAAACACTTTTTAACAGGGTCCGTACTGACACATCAAGGGACAACAGTTGTAAATTGATATAGAGTAGGTTTAGAATGGGAATAAAAATGGGTTTGTTTGACTCGTGCCAGGCTCTGCCCTAACAGTCTGTATTTCCATAGTTGCTGTTTAAAGAACATTAATGATAGTGTCACCTTAGATTTCTTTCATCACGGACTTAATATTCCTTTCTAAGAGTCAGCATCATGGTTCTTGTCATTCAAACTGGAAACAGGCCCAGAGTAGTATAAACACTTGGTCATGATTAATGAGTAGAGTTAAGAATGAGAAACAGTTCTGGGTTATTGCCTTAATCATTCCAATAATGTTTCTTAAAGGTCTAAGGTTGTTAAAGGTCTTAGACTCTAAGTGCACATTGGTTTCTCATTTAGGCAGTGTTTCTTTTATTTGTGAATTTTTGAATCTGCAAAATGAGGGACAAAGTAGTTGTTTATTCTTCTGGGTGGAAGCTCTCCACTTTCTTGAATTCTTGTGGAGGAAAATGTAATGATAGAAGTTGAAGAAGATGGATAGGTGGCTATTATAATTAGTAATAAATATTTATAATTATAATTGATAGTATAATGCACAACTAATTACACACGGTATAATTTTGTAATCAAATCAATTATGTATTGAAGATATCTATCATATATCATGTGAATTATACAATTATAATTGTACTTAATTAGAGTAATTATGATAATAACTCCCCCTTATCCTGTGTACTCTGGCCACAAGTTTTAGAATCAGCAGTTTTATAATTTCTGTGTACTGCAGATCATTTTAGTGTATTTCAAAGATAAAACAAATGATGTGATTCTGCACTTCAGAGCCATTTCCAAAGCGTGTCAGCTCTGCTCTATTCTGTGCAGCTTCTCTAATAGGAGATGTCCATAGGCTGTTAAGGAGCCCAGACAGCCAAAGCCTCAGTTTCCTTTGCTGGCACTGTAATGTCAGTCATTCCCTCATAACAGAAATGGCTCTGCTGATTAGAATCCAGCTATTGGAGAGAAGTTATGGCATTTCAAATTCAGGAAGTTGTCAGGAGAGAGAAGGAGGTATTTAGGTTTCCAATCATGAAAGTTTCTCAGCTAATTCAACAAGTTCTAGCTGATACTGAAATGTGAACTATGCTTCAAGATGAGTAGTTTAGCTGTGAATAAGTTAATAAGTTTCTTGGATGTTTTTCTTGTTTTCCTGTAAATGTTCTCAGAGAAGTTCTACTTCTAAAACTGTAAAGAAAAAGATATTAACAAAAAAAAAAAAAAAAAAGAAGAAGGAAATGGAAAAAAGAGAGGTGGATGTGTTTGCCTTTAAACAATCCCCATACAGTGTTATTTGGTTAGAGAAGGCATCTCATGGCTGTCAGAGTCTAGAGATTGTCACATACAGGACAAAATACTGAGGTAAAACTAGCAAGCTCAGTGGAGAACTGATGGTGTTCTGATCATTGCTACTTGAAGGCTGTCTCAGATAATACAGAAAGCAAATATGACTATTACAAGATAACCATCTCTTTTGAATTGAAAGAGCTGGCTTCTGTCAACATTCTCCAGTTTTAGCTGATAAGAGCATTTCTGAGTGTCAGGACTTACATGACGAGAGGAGTTAATAGGCCTGCTGCTTGGCTACTGATCAACTATTGATAAATCCGTGTCATGTCTCACAGGGTGAAGGAGGAAATCAGCATATGTGAAGACTACTTTCCCCCTTACCTTCAACATTCTTTTCAAATTGTTATCTGCCACATAAATTCTTAATGTTTCTAGGTAAAGATGAAAACTATAAACACAAGGAGGGAAATGTGAAAAGTGAGACATTGTCCTACTGCTTTGAGAGAGTGCCTGTTCCTTATTTCTGAATTTTTATGAAATACTTTTGTTTTTTTTCCTGAAGTGACTTAATTCTGAGAAGCACTGAACATTGAACTCCCTTGCAGTGTTACTCATTTTCTGACATTTTGTTTGCACTGATATCCATGGGAATTGTGGGTGTTCATTGGATTTTAGAATCCCGTCCTTCATCCCTGTGACAAAAGGATTATCTGCTGACTTCTGTCTTCTGTTCTGCACACTGTTCCCACTGTAAAGCCATTACTGTGAGTGGATTTTTTGTGGGGCAGATGGGTCTACAACTTGGGCACATCCAAGCTGGTAAAAAAGGCTGTCTCACTGGGTAGTGGGAACCACATCCACACTGCTGGACTTTGAGTCCCTGCGTCGACCTGATCGTGCTTTGATTATACTTAACTGTATTGCAGATGGCAGATCTGTTGGTTTTTTTTTCAAAGAAATGTGGGAATGGGGATATTCTGGTTGTTTTTTATAGATAAGTTCGTTCCTTCCTTCTTTTCATACCTCTTAGAAATCAAGTGTTTGTGCATTTACCCCATTGGGAATTTCCTAAGCAAGTAAAAGAAGTCAGTATTTTCCTGAATTCATTATTATGTGGATAGGTGGAAGGCTGGACTACATGATCTTAGAGGTCTTTTCCAACCTTTATGATTCTACGATTCTATGATTACAAAGACATGAATCCATTTCATGCAGTTTCATAGCCTGTCTTGCTAAAAATAAATGCTGGGGGGAGGCAAGGACCTGAGTATCCTGCCATTCATAGGCTTGGTGGGATCTCTGAAAGCAGCTTCCAGCCAAGGAGTTGTATTATACTGCTACCTCCAGGACAGTGAGTAACGCTTGAATTTTGTACTCAGAAACTAAAGCTTTGAGAAGACTGAACCAGGGATGCAGAAAGCTCTTTACATTTTTCACAGTATGCAGAAGTGCAAGTTATCAAAAGGTGGCATTGAGAATGATTGTGAATTAGGCTGCATGACAGCAGAGCTGGCAGTTCTCTCTCAGATGCTCTGAAATCCACATGAGACATACTGTCACCTGGAGACAGGGGAACATTGGAACCAAGCCTGCCAAATGACCAGCCACTTTGAAAATTAACTTTTTTGCTGTGCAGTTTCCTAAAGGGGGACAGTGTTCCAGAAGCTTAGCTTGTTCCTCTGAGTGAGCTGTGCACTGCTACAGCACATGTATATTGGTTGCTTTTTGATCTCTCTGATCTGCTATATGTCCTGAGCTGACCTGAGAGTCAGTCTACCTTGCATTTTCTGCCTCTAGATCTATTGGATCATTACCTAACTCGCATTTCTGTAATGTTGTGCATGTTAGATTTGCCCTCTTGGACAGCTTTATGTTTGTTTGCATTATGTAAGTAGGAACATCGTTCTTATGATTCAATGCATACAGAGCAAATTACAAGAACACTCAGATGTGAATTATCTAGGTCCATCTCAAATAGACTCTGTATGTGCCCCCGGCTTTTCTGTTGTCTCCCTGTTACCAATGACAGTGAAATCTTGTCTCCATTAATCTTGCATCAGCATGTCCTGCAGTGAGACTTAAGGGAGTCCATCAGAACCAAATTCCTAGTTAAGACTTCATTGCATGAAATAGTAATTGGGTACCCATAATTGTTTGTTTCCTCTTATGTAAGAAGAATGCAAAATGAAAGGTCATTTGTTGAGAAAACATGTAACAATGTAGAAACTGGAAAAAACTAATTGTTCCTTTAAAAATCAGTTAAGCCTCTGATCAAAGGTATAAGGTATTTGCTACATGTGTATGCATGTGTCTTAGATTCCTATATATTCTTACATAGAAATGCATCCTCAAATTTTTTTTGATCTTTCATTATTATGATAACAGTTGGAATAGAAATAATTATGAAAACTAACTAATGTTATTCCAGCACTGCATCACTGCTCTGAGTTGATGAGGTTGAATTTGTGAATCGCTGTCAATTTCAGTGTTTGTGCACATTTTAATCCTGACACCCTTCTTCCCAAGCGTATTGTCTGGTGTACCTTCAGCTACGTTTTTTGTAGTGGGTTCAATTAGAGATTCTCTTGTCTCAACATGAAACACGTGAACAAAGGGGAAAGCTGGAGGAACAGAAAGGCTAAAATGTCAGAAAGACAATTGAAGCGGGGAGATGAGATGAGGTCAAAAATTTGACAGGACAGATGACTAGTGAGTTGATTTATTCTGCTAGAAAGTAATTATGTTGTACTCGTTTGTTTTGGAAGGATTATAGTGCTTTTTCTATTCTTGCTGCCATGCCTGATAGGCACAGTAAAGAGGAACTCTCAGAGGATGTTTCAGCAGTGACAGAAAATCTTCTGCAGTGTATTCGATATCTTCACAGAGAATTTGCAGGATAGCTACAACACACTTTCTTAACTCATGAAGATCTTCCAGACAAAAGAAACAAGGGCAGGGGCTGCTGATATTTATAGGGTTGTATTTTGAGAAAAATCTAATGGGAAAATAGAGCCTTAGCTATATATAAGTACTCTTAATATTTAGCTTTGATTGTAAATATTTCACACAGTTATGCTACACCTTTTGTTATCTATTTTCAAATGAACCTAAAATATATTATCCTTTCATTGAAGAATTTATTTTTGGTGGATTCTACTGGAAGGTGGGTGATTTCAGTACTATTCTCTTACGAATTATTGCCATTACTCTTGCCAAACTACTTTCAGGCACTTGTTAGTATCTTTTGTCAAAATTATTTCCTGCTTCTTTAGTTACGATAATAGCTGGAGTGGAAAGGTGGTTCATAAAAATCACTCTGGGTCTGTAAGCGTGATTTAAAACAATGAGATCTATATGGAAATTCTAATACATTTGAATGAAAGTTACAATTTTTTTCTTCAAAAATTTTTGTGGTATTTGACAGCTGAATTTAAGGAAGTTGAAGAATGTGTATGCAATTATGTAATTATTTGCCTTCCCAGTTCACCACAACTGGGAAAAAAAAAAAAAAAGAAAGAAAAAAATAGATAGTAAGAGCTTCTACTTATAATTCTTTCAATTAGGAGTGAATAAAATAAATTGCTGCCTTCCTCCTCTCAAGGTCATTTGTTTTCTTGATCCTGGTCCAATCAAAAAATGAAGTAGATTTTCGTTCATGGTAAAATGATAGATTCTTAACTCTTTCTCTTCACTTGTGTGCTTGGAGATTAGGGTACAAAAAAATCTTAGAATCATAGAATGATTTAGGTTAGAAGGGATCTTAAAGATCAATGAGTTCCCGCCCCTAATGTGGACAGGGTTGCCAACCATGAGATCAGGCTGCCCTGGGCCCCATCCAGCCTGGCCTTGAACTCCTCCAGGGATGGGATATTCACAGATTTTCTGGGCAGACTGTGACAGGGTCTTACCATATTCTGAGTGAAAAACTTCATCCTAATATTTAATCTGAATCTCCCCTCTTTTAGTTTAAAACCATTCCTTGTACCATCACTATTAGATGCTGTAAAAAGTTGGTCCCCTCCTGCTGATAAGCTCCCCTCAAGCAGTGGAAGGCCACAGTGAGGTCTCCCTGGAGCCTCCTCCAAGCTCAACAAGCTCAGCTGCCTCAGCTTGTCTTCATAGGAGAGGTGCTCCAGCCCTCCTCATAGGTGACCATCCTCATGGCCCTCCTCTGGACCTGCTCCAACAGCTCTGTATCCTTGTGCAGACCTGGATGCAGTTTTCCAACTGGGGCCTCATACAGAGAGGGAGGCAATCCCCTCGCAGAATGTCATTGGCCTTCTGGGCTTTGCACTCCAGAATACATTTCAGTTTCGTTATGATAGGAAGCACTTTAGATGAAGGTAAATGACGTTATCTATTGCCAAGAACTGTAAGCAGTTCGAGCTGGGGACATAATTTTGGAACTTTCCCATCTGAGCACTGTAAGTCATGAGAGATTAATATTTTTCAATGGGAAAAAAATTCAGCCATGGTCAGGTCTTGTCTCAAAGTCCTGTCTCACCTCTCAAAACAGAAGTTCTTTCCTAGCTTCTTCAGATGTCCCGTCTGAACTCAGAACCTGGCACTTGGTCTTTTAGAACTTCATGAGGTTGGCATGGGCCCATCTCTCAAGCCTGTCCGTGTCCCTCTGGATGGCATTCCTTCCCTCTAGCGTGTCACTTTCTTATGCAGCAAGCCAATTCTGAATGGCATTCATGTAATGTACTCAAAATAGTTGCTTTTGTATTGACCCCATAGAAGTTGACAAGAGAAGCAGGACATGCAGTTAAAACCTGGAAACTCGCAGCCATCTGAATTGGATGTTTCTAGATTCACAGGATTCAACCAGAATGCAGACAGTGCACAATAAAAGAAGATAAATAGACAGAGAAGTTATTTTCTGAAGGTAAGGAGTAATGGTCCATATTTTGTCTTCTTTGTTGATCAGCCAACACTAGACCGTGGCACAGTCACTCATCTTCTTACTGTGCATCTTGTGACGTAAAATCAGATTTTGAGTCATCTGCTTCAGGAAAAACACGAGAACACAGGAAATATGGTTACTCTTGTCTGCATTACGTCAGCCTAGGTGCTGAGTTCTTCCTGAAAGACCTCTGGATAAACAGCCAAAGCACCTTGATGTCTAAATTTATTAAATTAGCTAGAGAAATGTGTAACTCCCTTCCTCCACAGCAGTTCATTCTAAAAATCCTGCTTATCATACTACCTAAATACAGTTGTACAGTTTAAAGTGAGTTCAGCAGGGTTGTTAGCTCAGCATCACACACAGACTTGGTTAGCATCGGGAGTCTGGGGCATAAGACTTCCCTCATCCCATTGTAAGCAAACAGTATTTTTGTAATGAAGCTGTTTGAAGACTGAGGAGCAGAGATCTCTTCCCTTCTAGCTTTTCCTTTTTCCTGTCCTTTTTTTGTCTTTTGATTGTGTTTAACCGAGGTACAGACCACTGTGCCTGTCCCGGGGAGGAGCTGCTGTCTCCAGCAGGCAGAGTACTGAGTCACTTGCTCAGCAGACAGAACTCCTTTTGTTCTTAAAGATTATCTTTACAGTGTGTACAGTCTGTCATTCTCCCCAAGCAAGGAAAGCAATCATTTACATTTTTAATCAACCCCCCCAGGAGCCTCAACTATGAAATTATCACAGTGATACCCTGGGCAGTATATCAGTAATGAGTCTGGAATCTCTTTAATAATAAAACTGTGACTATCTCTAGCTCTGACCTTCATTTCACACATAAAAGTTTCACTTTCATAGCACCAATTACATCTATCTGTCTATCTATCTGTATCTATGCAAACTTGATTCTAATGACTCAGACCTCATTAAATAAGGATTAATTTATATTAAATACATAATTAATTGGTAGGGATACGAACTGTTTCACCTTTAATCATGACCAATCCATCTTCAGCATGTATCAACACAGTGGCTAAAAAAGGAGAGTTTTAACTTGAGTTCTGCACTTTTATTCCTCTTTTCTGTGAGTTTATAAATGTCATGGCAATGGAGAACGGACTTTTTCAAAAGCACTGAAACGCTCTTTTTTGAGAGAGTTCCTTGCCTACACGGTAGAATAATGTCACTACAGTGAAGATGTCTGCAAAACAGAAAGAATCTTCTGGCATTTAACAGTTTGCCCTGCTTCATAGAGAGGGCTATTATCAATATTTCTTGTCTGCGTTGCAGTCTACAATGTGGGCTTTCCAATAAGCACTTACAAATTCAAGGAGAAAAGCTCACATTCTGAAGTAGGTACATATTTGTCGTGCTGGAAACTGGGACTCCAGTCCTAAAACAGGTTAGCCTGAGGGGACACTTACATTCGCTTCTGAAACAGCTGTGAAGGTTTAAGAAGGAACCTCTGTGAAAACTGTTTTGTTGGGTTTTTTTTGTCCTTTCAGTTTTGAGATTTCAACTCAGTGAGCAGTAAAGAGGGGATTTTTGTTGTTGTTGTTGTTTTTGTTTGTTTGTTTTGTTTTTCTCTGTTCTTTACCTTCTGAAAAATCCTTACTCAGCTATGTCCTCAGCAATGGCAGGAGCCTTGAAGATGCTTCCTTTTGTCTGTTAAACACAGTTATCAAGTTGCACTTTTGTGATAAATTTTGGTATACTAGATTTCACTAACCTTTTCAGCCTGAAATGTCTAGTTGCTTTAAAAAATGCTTCTGCATGCTTTGATGTTCTTGTGAGAGACGTTCTGCTCTGACACTGGATTGAAAAAAGCTTGTTTTGGAAAAGGATAATTAAAAGAAATACTCATACAGATCTGACTTCTAAGCTGCAGGATTTCATTTCTGATTCCTATTCGCACTCAAGTATGTACATATATTTTAATTAAAATAATAGAGCTTTTACTTTTATCTTACTTTCCATTTTCTATTTTAAAAGGAAAGAAATAGTCTTCTTAACATGGCCTATTTTTTTTTCCTTCTTCCTAAGCAGAGATTAATTTATTGTCTCTGATCCTGATGTGATGACAAAATACAAATATATCCTATTTTTTGCCTTCCTCCTGTGATGTAGAGTCCTTGTCAACACTTTTTCCAGAAGAAATGGCAGCAACACAGATTCTAAGATCAAATACATTTCAGCTGTGATGTGCATATTGTTTTCTTCAGAGCACCTCATTTTGGCTAGATAAAAGTGCTGTTTTCCAAATTCGTATCAAACTTGGATAAAAGGTGTTTAAGTGGAAATGAATGAGCCTGAGTTTTACAGATATGGCATTTGTTAAAAAATTAGATACGTGTGAGAAGAAAGAGGAAGTGTCGAACGGGCTACGAAGCGTCAGGCATTAGCCATGCCACCTCCATCATTCCAGTCCACTCAGCAAATTACCCATTCCACCCTTCTGTTTAGCTGTCTGCCCTACTGCAGTGCATGCATCCATAGCTCTGATGTACAAGGTTCCTCCATCTTTATAAACTTTTTACATTCATACTTTCCTTCCTCAGTGTACACAACAGTCTCCTTGCCATCTCTGTTAAAAAAAAAAAAAAATTGCTCTCTAAAATCTTTCTGAAAAGTCCCTTTTCGTGCAGCAACAACCCACTGTGGCTGTTAATTTACACTGCAATCCTTTAATTTACTTCCCACTAGGCAACAATAATATTTCACCATCGTGGAAATATCTGTGACCTCTCAACACTGATTTTGTTTGCTTCAACAACCTTCTTCCTTTACGATGTTTTTTCTAACCCTTAACAAGATATGTGTCTGTAAAGTGCCACTTATCCAATAACTGTTTGTAAACAATTCCAAAAAGCAAATGAAATCTGGAGTTCAAGTGAGTGAATTAAAATTGAATCCATGCATTGCACTTGGCCTTGTTAAATTTCATGAGGTTGGCATGGACCCACCTCTCAAGCCTGTCACGGACCCTGTGGATGGCACCTCTAGCATGTTTCTTTCCTTTCATCTTTCACATATCTCCTTTTCTTCCTGAGATCTTTTGTCTCATTCTGTTTCTTTCTTGTCTTTCTCTCCTTTTCTTCAACATTGTGCTTCATTTTCACTTGCTGATTTCTGATTCTCCCACGTCTACCTGTCTTATTTTTCCCTTTGTCTGTATCTCTTCTCTCAGAATTATTTCCTATATAGTTCCTTTTTCTTCCCCATCTGTCATGTCTCACCATCAGCCAAGTTACTGTCTCTCCCAAGGAACTTTCCCTTCATTCCACCTATACATAGCAAAATGCATTAAAATTAAAGAAACATACATAGCATTTCCATTCTCTGCAGAGCTCCTTTCAGCAGGTCAGCCCTTGACATGTACTGGTGCATGCAATGATGCAACCAGGTCCTTCTTATTTATACAACTATACGTCTGTGCTTTGTCCTTCATTTTTTCCCCATCTGTGCTATTCCTGTGTAACACAGATGTGAGAGTGGTGAAAAACATTCCAGGAAAAGAGGAGGCATATGTGTACCTAAATAGTCTTCATTGGGGCACGGCATACAGCTTGGAGGCGTCTTACATTAACTCCCACTGTTTTTTTCACTGTAAATATTCACTTCAAATTTTCCTTTCCAATAGACATTGCTGGCCAGGTAATCATTCAGCAGTGAAAAGCGATTTGAAAGTATGGCTGTGAGGAATGGATGCTTAGTACCATTTGCTGCTGGGAGGGAAGGAAGACTCTAACCATGTGCCACAATGATCAGGACCTTCTGGAGAGTCCTTTGCGCATGGGCTTTCTGCTGCCTTTTCCACCTCTGTACTCACAGTGAACTGGAAGATGGCCTGACAAAGGAAGTTGCTGGTATGAATTCATGCCAGCCTGCAGTAACTTGCTCACTAGAGTTTGAATTGTATGTGAACAGCTCTCGGCGTCTCTCATTTAGACTACAAAAATGTCAAAATATTTTATTCAGTGGAAAACATAAGTGAGTTATCAGAACTGACTCTTTCTGAGTTCATGCCTTTTAGCAGACAACTTCTGAAATGAGTTCTCCATCCTCCTCTCAGCTAGCACTCAGGAATTTGTGTTTTGAGATTGTGATGGGTTTTCTTATTTATTTTTTTCAAGCTCTTCTTTAAAATACAACAGCTGTCATATAGAAAGACTGATCCTTTTGCTAGTGCAGTGAATAATAAAACAAGTGAGGCCTGCGAAGGGACAGGACATCTGTCTGTCTTCTGCTGTGTGGCATGTCTGGAATCTATCCGGTCTACTAGTGGGAGGTGGAAGATTTGAAAGCATTGAAGCAGCAAGGAAAAATTGCAAGCAGGAATGAAGAAAAAGTACTCAGATTAGAATGAAATCATCCATTGCCATTTACCTTCCTACAGAGAAAAATATTTAGACGCTCATTATTTTGCATAAAAGAGCCCAATTTAGTTTTTCCCTAGCAAGTCATCTGCTGTTTAGGTAGCTAAAAGAATATACACAATTTATCATTAGTTCTTCAGTCCCCTAATTTTATGGACTTGATCAAAAACTTTCGAATACAGTAAGCAGAAACATGGGCTTTCTGATTCATTCTCAGCTACAGAAGGTGAGAAATAGTGGGAGGGGAAAAAAAAAAAGCCATCTTTCTTGTTCTTATGCTTTTTTCTTTTCTTTTTTTTCTTTTTTTTTCTTTTTCTTTTTTAATTCCCAGTGAATTCTGTTTCTCACCCTCTTTCCACTCAACAGTGAGGCTTTGAGTCCACTGCAGAGGACTGCTGGGACATTTATGATTATAAATGTTGAAGTTTTTTTTCAGAAGCATTTATCAAAGCATGCTGTATATTAAGTTTAAAGGTTGAACAGTGCAAAAAGTGCTGCTAATGCTTTAAGGTACTTGTGCTTGTTTTGCAGTACTTTGTATAACTAAAAGTAAAAGGAACTGTAAATTCTTGCTATAGGTGTGTGATGGCTGAAATCAAAGCATTTCCTTACAAAAAAAAAAAAAAAAAAAACAAAAAACTGTATTTTTTATATTTCACATTGGAATTATCCATATGCTTTCTTTTGAACAAGGCTTTGTGGAAATTTAAATGATTAATCCATTTAAAGACATCAGCAAGTAAATTTGTAGCAGGAGTGCTTGTATATCAGATTATATTCAATGTGAATGGAAAAACTCTGAAATTGCCCAAATTTTGGTTCTGTAAGCTGATATTTAAGGCTGGTGTAGTATTGAGAGTAATTTTAAGTCAATCACTTTTATCATCCTTTTTGTTTGCCCCTTGATTCAAGCTAGAATCCTCCCACGAACACCTGCAGCACTATCTCATCATCCTTCAAATTCCTCCATAATTCCCACAACAGCTGTACAGAGTAGGCTGACATGCCTGCTACAATCTTATCCTCTGACCAATACTTTCTGACTGTCTCCTTGTGTACCTTTGTCTACCAAAGACATTTGCTATCTTCTACCTTTTCCAAATCGTACACTGCCTGAAAGAGGGAGCTGTGATAGCATTCTAAAACATTGAAGCTATGGTGGCCATGGTCTCTGGCTGTGAGTTGATCTCCTACCAACAGAGTTTGAACAAGCTTCTCAGTTTCAGAATAAATCAGCATAGAGTGGAATCTCAAAAGCTGGTAATTTCCTATTAGTTTTGTGCAAACAAGGCTACAAGGAGAGAAGTATCCTAATCAAGCTCTCTGTTTACTCAGAGAGTCTGCAAATTACACTTTTTTCTTGTTATTGAAGAATGCAGATGACAGCTAAAACATGATAGATCACAGTGTTGAATACAAAACTTCATTAATTCTGTAGCTTGAGGAATTTCATGTTCTTTGTTTGAATAGCATGATCCTGGTTCATCTCTGTAGTATGTGCATACCACCACAGCAGCAGCGTTTTGTAAAATATTGCAGTATCCTCTGTGAAACATTTAAGGGACCACATTCAAGTTCACCGAAGATGAAGAGTGCATGAAGTAAAAATCCCGCTTCCATTTTACGAACATTATCTTAAGCAATCCACAGGTTAAGCACTACAGCAAGCCAGTATGTAGAGGGGTGCACTGATTGATCCAATCTGGTATTCTGTGGCAGGCAAAGTTGAATGAGGTAACAAAGATAATTTCTTCTTTTGTTGGTATAAAAATTTCTAAGACCATTGCAATGTGGAATTCTCTCTTAGTTGTGCCTATCCGTGGCCCTGTACTACCACCCTCTATCACATCTCTTTTCTGTCACATTTCTTTCACGTGGCTCTATTTGAGCATCTGTGACTCTATGGCACAGTAAGACATCTCACTGAAAGACACATGCAGAGCTTTAGCCAGCACGTTTGGAGACTGACAGAATTTCACAGTGCCCTTTTCTCACTCAAATTTTACCAAAATGAAAGGGAAATTCTAATCCTTTGTCACACATTAACCAAAATAAAATTCTATGCGTTATCAAAGGAGCTCTGAGCTGTAATCTAGGGTAAGTCTATGGGAAATAACTTGCTGCATAAGAAAAGAGCACAGTTCAAACGTTTTCACAGTCACATTGAACCTAAGTGAGTCACGTAGACCAGGAACAAATCTCGTTTCTGTTTTTTATTTCTCTGGGATGCCTGTCAATTATGTTAAACCCAATTCACTCTCATCCTGCAACTTTAATAAAGATAGATAGTACAACCTTTCTATACCATATTACTTGTCTGAAAGGAAAAAAAAACCTCCTTATTTTTCCAGAAACAGTGATTACCCTACCAGTTGTAATTCATTGAATCTGAAAGAGCTTTTGTTATTATACTTGTCTTCTGATTGAATTTTTTAGACGTCTATGATTATAGCAATGCAGCTTTTATCTTCTCTTAAATCATAAATTTCATAAGACAAACACAAGTGTTTGCAATTGTGCTGCATAAAACAATAACTTTTTTTTTTCCCCAGATTTAAAGAGAAAACATGTTTATTAATCAGAAAGCAGCAAAGCATAGTACATCATCTTGAAAACTTGCCTTGTGCTGTGAGAACTGCAGCCTATTAAGGAAAGTTGATTTCATAATAGAAATAGCGCTGTACTTTGAATTTGTTTTTGGGGGGTTTCTGCGAGGTTTTTTTTTTCTCTCTCTTCCAAACCAGTGTCAAAAATGTAATAGATAATGTTTTATGGTGTAATTCATATATGATGTCCCTTTCCAGTTCTGAGTAACCATGCTTTGCAAGTGAACAGGTTACTCTCCAAAGACTTTTATATGGAAGCTGATAGGACACATACAGTGGAGAAGGCAGCTGCAAGAGCCTGCAGGACACCCTGCTGCAGACACCACACAGAGAGGCAAATCTGCATCTAATGTGCCTGCACATCACAGTCACCTGGATAGCCAGGCTGTCCAAAATGCAATTGATCCTTTTACTCTTGCTGATTCCATGACTAACACAGGCACATTGTCAGCTGTGTGATTCAGTCTTGGTACAGAAGCTGCATTTAATTCTGCACCATCTGGAAAGTCCAGATTTATTTCAGTGCAAATTGTAAGTGATAAACAGTACTACCCACTATTGCTGATCTTTTGCTTTGTTTTTGAATCTGTTTCCTTTTCCAGTGACAGTATCAGAGCTCACGATTTGTGACTCTTCTTTGTGTGAAAGTGATAGTGGGAAGTAGCTGAAGCAAAATAATGTGAAAGGAGAAATTATGGTATTCACAATTAATATAAAGAATTGAGGACAACAGAAAGTACAAATAAGATCTTATACTTCTGTTTCAGTACACTTTTCTTCCTTTCCTCATCATGTAGTTCTGCTTGCATTTCAACAAGAAATGGGGAAACTGTTTCAACAAGAAGCCTTACTTTTATCTTTTTTTTCTGATGACTCTTCAAGACCTAGAGATACCTATATGTAAGAAGTCATCTCTGCTCAATTTTGCTCTGTCTGCAGGAGCAGATTTGTTTTATTTCCCTGCAACCCAACATGTGCTGACATAATAACACAAGGAGATAGGAAAAAGCATCCCGTGGCTGGTCCTAATCCACCTTATTCAAGCTGCTGAGTAGATCGCAGAAGCAGCAAGCTACTGAATTCTGTCTGTGCATGCTTTCCTAATTTCAAAGTCTGTTTTTCTTGAAAATCCGTATTTACAGTTCTGCCTATTTGTTAAACTTTACAAGGTACCTTCTTTTCATGCTTAGTATTAAAATACTGCAGATCTTTTTTTCTCATGGTAACACTGGAGGTACAGCCCATAGGATAACCACAACAGCAACTGCACTGTGCTAGTTAGTCATTCCTAAAATTCCTAGAATGTCCCTGACATCTTTCTAGGTGACAGGCTGAGTTACAAATGACCCTGAGTTACAAAGGACCCAAAGCACAATCTTCAGAAATTCTGTGGTTCTTATGGTGAAAAGTTGTCCTTTCACCTTGCAGATGTTCACAGTGGAATTACATGAAGAGCAGAGCATCAGCCCGTGAAAACAAAAGGGAGCTGTGAGAGTAAAGAAGATCCAAAGGTAACAGAACCCACTGTCTTGGCTCCGTATTGTGCCTTTCAGTAGGATTTCATCATCAAATAAGATGTCAGAGTTTGTATAGTGTTCAACCATCCCTGAAGACATTCATGGTTAGGCTGGGCTGGGCTCTCAGCACCCTGATCAAGCTATATGTATCACTGTTCATTGCAAGGGAGTTGAATTAGGTGACCCTTAAAAGTCCCTTCCAACTCAGACCATTCTATGATTCTAATCTAAGCATGCTCCTCTGTCACACCAGCGTGAAGCTAGCCAGCACGGCAAGGACAGTGAAGTCCTCATATGTCCTAAAGCAAGCATTTCTGATGGCTTAACAGCAAGGGAGTGAAACAGATCTTACTCCTCTAGTTTACTTTCAGATGTTCAATTCACCTCTGTAGCAGTAAATCCATTTCTCATGCATATATTCAAAGCACAGATTAAGGTTAGCTTATGCACTATTGTTTTTGACATAGCACAGCTGGCTTCCAAATACAAAGCTAAAAAAATCTTCTTTGGCATCATGAAGTACAGCAAGACGACAATGAATCCCAAGTCCTTCATTCAAGTTGAGTTCATTTTATTAGAATTTTGATCAAGTCTCATGTAGAGCAAAATTGGTTGATTTGATTTGAAAAGTTGTTTAAAGTACAAAATAGCCTATTGATATAAAGCAGAGGACTCTTCTGTGATTGTTAAATGCCTGGAGAATCCTAGAAGGTTCCTCAGTGGAGATGATCCCACAGAAGTCACAAGTACTTCACAGGGCTATAAGATATAAAACTGCAAGAATGGGTATTGGCCATGTCGTTCCATTTGACAGTCTAAACAATGTAGCTGTGATACAGCAAACTGGGGAAGATACACAAGTTTTAGCTGTAAAAATCAAGCTTGCCCTTGTCCATCGGATCATTTAATAATTTAGGAGGTGATATAGAAATGCCAAACCACACTGCTTACTTGGAAAATGAATGGTGTCAAGGGACAGTAGCTGCAAATTTGGTATAGAATCTGAGTATGCAGTTTCTGTCTGCTGCTGTCCTGTGTGCTGCTTACAAAAAGCTGAGGGAAATTAACATATAAATCCTTCGCATTCTTTACTTGGAAATAATGCAAACAGAGAAAGATTGCATTAACTCTGGGATGAAACAAGGGTGAGTGTGAGTTTAGTCACTTATAAACTCATACATCTTCTTGAGTTCTTTGAATGGGAATATGAAACAGATTTATTTTTTCCAGTTAGTCCAATTTATTTTGGTCTCCAAATAGGCAGATTAAAGTAAGAAGAATTTATGTTTTCAGGAGGAGTGGCCAGAAAAATCTGGAACATCTATGCAATGGGGGCAGATGTGTGTCAATTGTGTTGTTCTAAATTCTTCTTTATAACATGTTGCATGAAGTCTAAGCCTAAAATTTCCCCATGTATATTCTGATGCATGTTTTTGGCAGTTGAGACACTACCTAGCTAAAGATGGAGACTGAGGAACTTAAAATATCTAATTAGTCATTCTATTCATGCCTCACAATATTTGATCTCATGCATACATGGGAGGATGAGAGCAGGTCTATGCACTGAACTGAGTGGGCAATACAGCACTGAAATCTGACAAAAGAGGGGAGTTTGCTGTGGATTATGCTGGGCAGCCAGCCCCAGAAATGACTTCATTATAATCCTTTAATATTTTGATTCAACTCTCAACAGGAGGTTAAATACGTAATGTAGATTATGTTGGCACAGCCATTCCCCCTCTTGTCTGTGAAAAGTGAATGTGTGTCAGTATGCTGACACTGACAAGGTGCCTATGATGCTAAGGATGCTAAGAACTTGAATGCCTATGCTCCATTTTTACTGTGCTGATGTTGGAGGCAGAATTCTTTATTTACCCCCATGAGACAGGACTACAAGTGAGTCTTCACCAGGAGCTAAGGCCCATGCAAGGAGGGAAAGGCTCTTCTTCGAACGGGGCATCTGAGCACTTCTACACTCAGAGGTATTATTTTAAAAAGCAGTTAAGTGAGTGCAGTTAGAATGCTATTGTGCTTTAAATCCCTGGAGGGAAGAAGGTGATTAGACATAGTTGCTATTTTTTCCGTAATATTTTCGAATAGAATATGTTAGTTGCACATGCTGCAGAAGCTGAGCATAAATTGCCTCACTAAGCTCTATTATTCCAAGGAACAGTGAGAATAACAAGCTGAGACACTGATGAACTCAGAGAAATATGAATAACACATTGACGTTCAGGCTGTATCAATAGCACGCTGACTGACACTGGGGACATACTTCTTGAGGATGCGAGGGATTGCAAGAATGAGTCTCCAAAATCAGGCCTGGAGACAGGAGATTTTCACCACCACTTCTGATGGCTCTAGGGAAGACCGATTCAGCTGCAGGGGGTAAGAAACCTTGCCAATGAAAAACAAAAGGGGCTGTCTCTCAAATATCATTAGACTCCACACAGAAGCTGGGGAGATACTAAGCAGGAGGAGTGCTTTTTATTTTTACACACAGCGAACACAGTATGGGGATGTTTATGGTACTCAGCTGATTATATCTCAGGCTTACCGCTCTTCCAACCTAATTTCCGGCCTAAAACTCAGGAGAGTGTGATGCATGAGAGAGCTTTGGGGGGGGAGGGTGAGATGCTGCAGAAAAATTCCTCAGTTGGCCTTATTATAAGATATCACAGAGCTGTATAGCCAGTGCAATTTGCGTAGAATTCCAGGCACAGGAAACAAATAAATAAATAGCAGCAACAATAAATGCATTCTTTACTGAGAAACATAAGGGTCTGTGAAGAGAATTATTTTTTTTTTAATTTCAAGAGAATCTTTTTGTCTGTGTTTGGTGCAGTCTGCCAGATTAACAGCCCTTAGACCAAAAGTCCTCTTAGCAGGCAGCAAGCAGCCTGCTCCTTTTCTTGAGTGATGGGCCCTTGAGCCATCACTGCTTAGCTCTATCTCTCAAGTTACAGTCCTTTCTTCTGAAATTGCCCAGCAGGATTCAGCAGTAGGTGGACTAAGAACACCAGCTTAAATCGCAGAGCTTATAAAATAGCTACAATAATGCCAGCTTTGTCACTTTCAGCCCATCTGCAGCTCGCTCTTTGATTAAGGAGGAACTTGCAAAATTAAAGGACTGAATAGGTATGCTAGTGGGAATTTAAGATGCTATATGCTATAATTTGCCGTTGATTATAATCAATCAAAGAAAATTCAGATCAGTTTCTACACTTGATCATTGTTGAAAGCTACACTTTCAACATAGCAATCCAAGAAAATACAGGAGAGCAACTGGAAATTATACTGTACTTCACTGTCATAGAGTAACAATTTAAGGAATCCAGTAGGAGCCAATAAGTTCATAGCTTTCATGTAGTTATTAACCTGGTTGCAGTTCAAGAATTTCCAGGATTATGAAAAGCCTATTCAGCTGCATGTTAGTGAACCATCACTGTGAAAGAAAGTGCTGCTATAACTCATATCTCTATTTAATTAGAAATTAATTGCTTCTATATCATAAATTATTATTTCCAAGATGCAAAGAATTCTGCACATAGAAGCAGGCACAGCAGTTTTGTAGCTTCAGAAACAAGAAGAAAGAGAATATGAAATGTTGGAGCATCCTGGGAATAGGGTGCTGCCTCCTCAAGCAGTAAGTTAAGTAAAGTAAGTTAAACCCAAGTTTCACGGCTTTGTTTCAGTGTCTTGATTCTTCCCACAAAGACTGTGTGGCCAAAGGGAGATGTCTCTCAATATTTTCGCTGTTAACTCAGAACTGTAAGAGTGAAAGTGTGTATTACCAGTGCCACCTGGAAGTTCTCTATTTCTTGTCAGGCCCTGCACTTTGGGCACAACAACCCCGTGCAGCGTTATAGGCTTGGGGATGAGTGGCTGGATGAGTGTGGAGAAGGACCTGGGGGTGTTGGTTGATGCTCGGCTGAACATGAGCCCACAGTGTGCTCAGGTGGCCAAGAGGGCCAACGGCATCCTGGCCTGCATTAGAAATGGTGTGGCCAGCAGGAGCGGGGAGGTGATCATCCCCCTCTACTCAGCACCGGTGAGGCCGCGCCTCGAGTACTGTGTTCAGTTTTGGGCCCCTCACTACAGGAAAGACACTGAGGCCCTGGAGCGTGTCCAGAGAAGGGCAGCGAAACTGGTGAGGGGTCTGGAGCACAAGTCTTATGAGGAGCGGCTGAGGGAGCTGGGATTGTTCAGTCTGGAGAAGAGGAGGCTCAGGGGAGACCTCATTGCACTCTACCACTTACTGAAGGGAGGTTGTGGTGAAAAGGGATTTGGCCTCTTCTCCCAGGCAACAAGCAGGACATCGGGTAATGGCCCCAAGTTGTATCAGAGGAGGTTTAGATTAGACATAAGGAAGAACTTTTTCTCTCAGAGAGTGGTCAGGCACTGGAATGGCTGCCTAGGGAGGTGGTGGAGTCGCCGTTCCTGGCAGTGTTCAAGAGGCATCTGGATGAGGAGCTGTGTGATATGGCTTAGTGCTTGTGACGGCAATGGTGATGAGGAGACGGTTGGACTAGCTGATCTTATAGGTCGCTTCCAACCTTGTGATTCTATGATTGTTTCTATGATTGGCAAATTGAATAGCCAGTACTTTCTAGGTTATCCTCATGAGCACTTTTAATGCTGCAGAGCCTGGGAAAAAATATTACAGAGGGGTGTAATCAAGCAACAACAAAAAAAATTCAAAGGAAAAATAGGATTATAGCAAGTGTTTGGAAACATGACAAAGGAAACAGTTCCTTGATTTACTTTATTTAGTTAGTGATCGTGGCAAGAGCTGTGGAGCCTAAGCTATAAATTAGAAAGACAAAAATCAAGTTTGACAAGTAGTTATTTACAAACACGGTACAGCTAGCTTCAGGGTAGTGACTGTGTGCACCTGAGTTCTTGATTTCAGAGCAGTCCAGTCAGCTATTGGCAGAGATAAGACAATGATCAGTGACAACAGAACTGCTTAGAACCGGGCAACTAACTGAACCAACACAAAGAGTTCTTTGACTGACTGTTAGAGGTGCCCTGCAGGTGGAAATTTCAGGCAGGTCTCCTTGAGGAAGCTCCCAATATGTCTGCTCTAGCTTGTATGCTTGAGTACTCACTGGGTGAAGTGAAACAAAGACTCCCGTAAGCTATTCCTGCTTCAGAAGTGATCAAATTACTGTAAATAGTCATACAAACTCTTCCTTCAGAAGTGGCCAGACAGTCTTTCATACCCAGTTGAGATAGTCTGTGATGACGGAGATCAACAGCAATGGAAAATAAACTGTTGGTGTGCTTTTGTAGATCCATGGCAAGCTGGCTTCAAAGAACCATACAGAACAGAGGTTTGAGGAGCATCTCCTTATCCAGCTGTAGACATCTCTATGCAATGCAGTGCAGTGCATCCCTAAGAGCAATGGGACCCCCCATAACCTGCAAGTAGTGGATGGCTGTCTTGCTCAGAAATGACTGCATGTCAGGGTCTTAATAAATTAGGGGTTGTGATTTTTATCCCCTTTCTATCAAATCCTGTAATCTGCCTTATTCACATCTCAGACTGCAAAGACAAGTTAGTATAAAGGACAAGTCACACACATATCATAGCTATGATCTGGCTCTTGGATGAGGTATTTTCTAAATGCAGTGCCTTCTATGAATAGAGACACTAAGTAATTTTTGAGCTACTCTCTTAGCTATGACAGCTGAGCCAAGTGGCTCTTATGTCAAGAATATACTGCTTTGAAGTGGACTTTGTCCTGTGGTAAATTCCTCCTTTACATTTCCCTTGAAGTGTCAACCTATCCATAGTTATCCTTGTAAATCTCAGTAATTTAGGTTACCTTGTATATCCAGATGTATATTATAGATAAATATATATAATATACGATAGTATATATATCGTATATTCAGCACTATTATAGTACATTTAAGAGGCAACATATATATGTTGGGTGAGCAGACTTAAAATTAGCTGTAAAAGAAGCAGTTAATGAATGTGATGTGAATGAACTTCTTCCCAGCAACTGGTGTAGGTCCCAAGTTCTTCTGAATTGACCCAAAGATGTAACTTCAATACAAAAATAAGCAATTAGAGGAACATGTATTTTGCTGTTTTGTAACAAGAACAGGAGCACTATAAACGCGTAGTTCTTACTGAAAGGATCTGAATTCATTGAAATGAATAATGCTGAATTTTTCAGGACTGACTTGCTTCAGGACGGACTGAGAAGATTGAACAGGCATTCTTTTGGTGTATCAGTTTGCACACTGAAAACATTTTAAATTTCTGGAGTGAGATTGATCTGATCATGTGTTGTTTTTTGTTGTTCTACTGCATATTCTAAATAGGCAATATTCTTCTGGGTGTTCCACTCCACCACTGAGTTAAATACCATTAACAGAGCTAATTATTTGTTTTTTAAATTCAAAAGTTGAGTCAGAAGTCTAAGCATTGGTACTACTCTGGAAGTATTTATGCATCTTCTAGTGATGCTGAATTTTCAATTGGCACTGCTGTCTTTTTAGATTTCTGGTAAGTAGAAGTTGCATGGAATGGCTGGGTGGCCTCTCCTGCAAGTTCTGTCTGTCTCCAAAGAGATGCATTGTTGCTGTAAGCACTTCTGCTTCCCAATGCTATTACCTCATGTTGCTTGTGTTAATTTAGGGAATGATGGAGTAGCACAGCAGTTTAGCGTGCTACAGGTACAAGCGTTTCTAAAATGGTACTCTGTTATGACGAAGGAGTAGAAATCTATATGAAGATCTGCCTTTAATTACCAGCAAGATTTGAAGTGTGAGCAAAGCAGTATCATGTATTGAGACTTACCTTTTTGAGGAAAGCAAATGCTTCCATTCATTATGGATTAATTAGAAAAGGAGCCCCATGCAGGACCCAGAATTGTTTATTTGAATAGTTTTCAAGCAAACTACCATATTTCAGCTGGGTACTAATTGTGTGATGTCTGATGGACCCATTACTTTAAAACCAGAGCAGCATTGTAACATTTTCCCCAATGATTAATTAAACTGATTAGATAGTGCCTAAATCTTGCAACGAAGCAAGATCAGTTGAATTTTTCACCATCTCTGCCAGAGGCATTTCTCAGAGCCTGGATAATGTTCAAAACCGGTAGTTTCTTCTATCCCTTGCTTGGTTATAATTCCAAGACAGTCCAGAGTGGTGAGCATCTTTCTTCCCCACCATGACTTGGCCGTGCAGTTGCTCTCAGAGGATCTCATAAGGCTCTGGAAACCTCAACTGCTTTTTGGTTAGGCTTATTTACTACAAAGGTTGTTTTCTGAGCAAGGTTAAATGTGCAGCACTTGTGAAAATGCCTGTGTCTGTCGCCAAAGGCACTTAAAAGACAGAAAAGCTATGCTTAACCACTGTCCATTTCAGAAAGTACTAAGGGCAGCAGGAAACCAAAATGAATGGTAAAGTGATTGCATCTTGTACAGTTTTCTTTTCACTGCTGCTAAAGCTTCTGCCATCTGATCTGACCTTATATGACCTTATATAGATTTGATCTTTTTGTCTCGTTGTAATGCTGAATATTTCTGCAACATCATCAGACAAAATTTTGGTAGTGTATGTGCAGCAGATAAAGGAGAGAAAGAGATCTATTTGAAGGGCAGAGTGGGACAATTGGGAATACGGTAATAATTTAAAGGCTGCTCTTTGGCTTTTAGAAGTGGCTTTTAGTATGTTGCTGAGATGAAATGATGAACATTCGTGCTATTTGAGTTCCTAGTGAGAAGCTAATATACCTGCAGTCCTTAACTGGGTTTGTTACAGTATTTGAGATGAACTGATATGTTTCCACCATCAGTTTGTATAGAACGATGTATGACATAGTCCATACTCTGCCCACACTTGCCATAGCCCGAGTTACAAGCATCTTTGCATTTGTGAGGTGTTGGATTTATTTTCACTGTAGATGCATAAAGAGCTGCCTGTGAGGTCCTATTGCTTAAGCACATTTCTATTTATAAACATGCCCCCCCTCTGCTCAGCAAAGCATTAAACAAAGTCTGCACTCACTCACTTCACAGTGAAGTTGATGAAGACAAAAGTCTGTTTGGACAACTGAACAGTGCTACATGCAGCTGTATTTGCTGAGTCCAGGCCCTTAGCTCATTGAACAGTGAGTTAAGAAATTCTCACACCTCTTTCTCTTCCTTGTGATTTTTTACTAAAACCCAGAACACCAAGTGGAATGAATCCGAGATTACACACCCACTGTGTCCTGCAGTGCTTTTTAAAACTTACTTAGTACTTATGGAGCTCCATGTTTACACATCTGCTCTGCGTGCACAGGACTGAAACTATATACAGGCTCATTATGCAGCTTCACTCTGCTATGGGCTGCCATGGTGCTCATTTACTGATGTTCCAGAGGGCACTTCTGGGATTAAATAAAGAGAAAAAACAGCATCGTGGGAGATGTTTTCTCTCTTGTTTGCATTGCACAATGGAGCTGTAAAAACTACAGGTGGGAAAAAGCCTTATCAATGATTAAGATTCTTGCTGTCAGCTGAAAAAAAAAGATCTTGAAAGCAATTTTAATTACTCTGATTTTTTTTCAGAAAGCTTTGTTGTTTGTTTTTTTTTTAAAAAAAAAGGTTTCACAGAAATTATTATCTCTTATATAGAACTCTGATATCAGAGACCACTTCTGCAGTTTCATGTGCTTGTTCCTTTGGGATAGGGAGTGGGGAAGGTCTCACTGGAAGGCTGTGCGGATCTTTCTCTCATATCACAGAATCACAGAATCACAGAATCACAAGGATGGAAACGACCTGCAAGATCATCTAGTCCAACCACCCTCCCATTCCTATCAGTACCACAAGCTACTAAACCATATCTCGTAGCTCCTCATCCAGGCGCCTCTTGAACACCAGGGACGGCGACTCCACCGCCTCCCTGGGCAGCCATTCCAGTGCCTGACCACTCTCTGAGAGAAAAAGTTTCTCCTAATATCCAACCTAAACCTCCTCTGGTATAACTTCTGGCCGTTTCCTCAGGTCCTACTATTTGCCTGGGAGAAGAGGCCAGACCCTTTTGCACCACAACCTCCCTTCAGGAAGTTGTAGAGTGCAATGAGGTCTGCCCTGAGCCTCCTGTTCTCCAGACTGAACAATCCCAGCTCCCTCAGCCACTCCTCATAAGACTTGTGCTCCAGACCCCTCACCAGTTTCGTTGCCCTTCTCTGGACACGCTCCAGGGCCTCAGTGTCTTTCCTGTAGTGAGGGGCCCAAAACTGAACGCAATACTCGAGGTGCGGCCTCACCGGTGCTGAGTACAACCAGTGCTCATAGTACAACCAGAGCTGGTTGCTGGTCTGCTGAGATGGGAATCCAGCAACTGCCTCCTGGGTGGGTGGGAAATGAGCCCTAGGAGTTGTGCGAGCAAGCAGGGCATGGCTCGTCAACTGCCAGCTTGCTGGTTCTTTCTGCATGCACTGGGAGAGGAGCAGCAATTTGTGGTGTCAGGCAGTCAGCGCGCTACTGTTTCCTGACCAATGAGCATGCCCTTTATTAGCCCTGCTCAAAACCTCAAAAGGAAAGGCATTGCTTAGCTGTAAAGACCTCAAGACCCTCTCTTCTTTTGCAGCTTTCAAAAATTATTGATTAAATTTGTTCTTTTTATCCCACTTTTTTGTTTTTGTTTTTTGGGGTTTTTTTAGTTTGTTTGCTGTTTATGATTGAAACATTTGTGGGTACAATTGCAATGCCCATAGAACTGCAAAACCTGTAATTTCATAGTGCATTCCAGGTCTCTCTTCATTTATTGGGTTTTTGCTGTGGTTTAGGCAATTCTTTCTCCATTCTGTACAAAACTTGGTGAGCAGCTGAGACTGAGAATCTTGAAGCATGTTCATTGGGTGCCATTCTACCCAAGTACTCCTTGCCCACCCGATGGGTAGACAGAGAAATATGCTTGCAGAGTTGGGACTCAGAGTGTGGTGAGGCCCTGGCACTGCTGCAAAGAGAAGCTGTGGATGCCCCATCCCTGAAGGTGTTCAAGGCCAGGTTGGATTGGGCCCTGGGCAACCTGATCCAGTGAATGGCAACCAGACCATGGCAAGAGGTTGGAACTGGATGATCTTTATGACCTTCCAACCCAAGCCATACTATGATTCTATGATTCTGTGACTCTCCCATTTTCCCATTCCTCCGTTTTCATGGCTATTTGTGTCTCTTGAAAACTAAGATATGTCCTTCTGTGATCTTAGTTAACTTCACATGAGGAGCCTTCAATACTACAGAAGGCCTAGGCAACATTCTCCTATTTTCTGTTGGCATTGCTGCTGCTACTCATGCCCTCCTCACTCCCATGCAAGTTTGAGCACTGATTTGCCAGTCAGGTCTCCTAGATTTGCAGCCTCACACTTGACACAGAACAGGGGAGCAGAAGTCCTGCATTACAGTACACAGATGTAAGAAATATTTTTGCATTTACCCTGAATGGTTGAATTTTTCTCTTTTTCTCCCTAGAATGATTGCCAAGTGTAAATGAAATTTTAATTCCAAACCTCTGTGTTACTACTTCTTTAGCAAGTTCGGATGAAAAAAAAATAAAAGAATGCCTAGTCATTCTAGTCTCTTCAAAATCAATTATTGCAATTCAAGGTTGTAGTGGATGTATGAGGAGAAAGAGTACAAAGTGCTTTAGAAATATTGCAACCAGCAGTGAAAGTCAAAGTGCAATAACCAAGTGTCCCTTAGAAATGGAAGCACTTGCTTCCTCTTTCTTTCTGAGCTCTCTCAGAAGAGCTAATGGCAGGTTGCTTTAAATTATTCATAGAAATGGACAGAGGAAATATTGCTACAGTCCTCACGAGAGGATGTGGGGGCTGAACTCATCAGATGTTGTTTGCTGGTTTAGAAAAAAATTAATCATGACGAAAAATTCTGACATCTTAAAATTCTTGGAAGTGATAAATGAATCATGTTAGCTGGCTGGATCTGATAACAGTAATTCAACTTGAAAAATCTGAATTAAGAAACTCAGAGGAGTTTTACAAGCACTGTTTGAGCAAGTTTGAGCAATGATTTGCCAGTCAGGTCTCCTAGATTTGCAGCCTCACACTTGACACAGAACAGGGGAGCAGAAGTCCTGCATTACAGTACACAGGTGTAAGAAATATTTTTGCATTTACCCTGAATGGTTGAATAGTGTCTCTTTCCCTTTCTGAATGGAATAGCATTTGAAACAAATTATTTCTGAAGCAGCCTCACATCACAGAAGCAGGAATGAGCAAAGTATTACTAGATGAAACATGACAGTAAGTTCGGAACAGGAGTGTCTTTGTTTTTGTCCTAGTGTTTTTAAGGAATAATGTACTCACTGCATAGAGAATCATTCTCAACTTTTGGCACATGAGACTTGTGGGACTACATGTCAGAAAGGTTCCATTAAATAAAATGTTAGTGCTCAGAGATGCTTGATTTAATTGCTAATATTCTTGAAATTTTAAAGGAGGTAAAATACATTTCACTATTTTCAGTATGTGAGCTACAATACCTTGGAGGGAACAATGACACAAAGAATTGCAGGTTAAGAACATGGCAATTTTTTTATGACTAAGTAAAGAAGCAGCAGCGTGCTTAGGTTGCCTAAAGTTTGAACAGCTATACAGCCTTCTGGAGATAGGATTGGTTCTGGATTGGTTATTCTTTGTTATTCAGAAGACATGCTTTCACTATTAACTAGGATATGACCTGCAGTCATCCTAACTTGCTGAAAGTGGGGTTGAAAAATTTGGATTTGGGTTTTGTCTGATCTTGTTCAGATATGTGGGCTGCTCTGAAAGTAATGCCTCCACAGAAACTACAACAGATATGAAGAGCACAATAACACTGTTTGATTGAGCAAGTTCTCAGCTACAAAATGCAATTTTTCAGCGTAGACATCACCATTACCTATGCATTTTTTGCCAGCAATTTACAAGAGCTTGCATGCTGCACTCATGACAATCTGTGCCAGTGAAGATGGCCACTGTCACCACTTCTGAAATGCACTATCAACTGTCTCACTGTGTTTAAATGCACTGTTTGTTCTCTGTAAACTTTTGAAAGTGTCAGTGAATGTCAGTGGGTTCCGTTTTTTCCTCACAGAGGAATTCAGTTCCATACTTCTGCTTCATCTGCGCTTCTACTTCAGACACCATTCTGTCAGACTGCCCCTCCGCTGCCATCTGTTACAGAGCAACAAAATGCCAATATTATTGGCAGTGTTCAAATTCTACTGCCATACCACCAAAATCTGCCTCTGATGGCGCAGGTTGACATCATAAAATAGGAGGCATTACTTTCCGAGCAGCTCTCACGTGGAGAACCTTTGGAAACAGTGAATAAAGCTTAGTGGCTGGATGTATTTTCTCTTACCTTGAAAAGTCTGTGTTACTAGAACTTGGCATATGAATTTCCTAGGTACACTGACATAATACAAGCAGGGAGACTGAAGTGTGTCTGTGTATCCAATACTCAGACATCCAGTCATCAGCAAATTGGTAATGCTGTTCCCATTGTACAAAAGATGCCAGACTGCCCAGCACAAACATTTAAAAATCTAGATCCGAAGCTTAGGTATTTTGAGATTCTGCACACCATCGAGGAAAAAAATTGCACACTAGTTAAAGCCAAACTGTGGTGCCCAGCTATGACTCAGGAGAGGCCTATCTGGATGCAGATTTCCATGCCAGCTGTGATAAAATCTCCTCCAGGGGAAGACCTATAATGTACCTATATAGAGACTCAAAACTAGAAAGCAAACAGTGAAGGACTGGGGCAGATACAGGTGGAACACAGGAAAAAAATTCTGGCTGTCTGCACTGAGCAAGTAGAGCTGTGGTTGTGGTGTATTTATGGAATATACCACAGCGCTTTCTCAGTGCTCCTGTCCAAGTGTAACTCTCCATGGCATCTGCTGCTTTCAGCTGTGTTCAGTTCAGTCATGTAGCATTCAGTCTTGGCATGATGTGTAATTGAGACCAGAACCACCTTTTTGTTTGATCACAGATGCTCACTGGTTTCTATGCATGTGACATTCAAGGTAGCCGTGAGCTGAATCGTCCTCGGGTTCCTGCATGACCAGTTTCCCACCAGAGCTGGTATGATCCAGATTTCATTCTGTTGTAGCAGTAATTTTCTTGTGCTGTTGATTCTTAGAAAAATGGAACACTGATGGCAAATAAGAAAGGAGGAGGTCGAGCAGCGTCACTAAGCATATAGTAATAGTAATAATCCTGACAGGCATGCAATTTAGCCTTTACTAGAGGTTGAAGTAATAGCCATAAAGAGTGGCCAGGCGCCACTTTGCAGTAGGAGCAGCAAGTAGATGTTGCACAGAAGTTAAGCCTCTGTCCCAGAGCTGCTTGTGATCATTGGGAACAGCTTCTCGGAGGAGCAGCAGCGGCATACAGCTTTCAAAGGGATTCTGCAGGCTGCAGAGAGTAAAAGCAGATCATTTTTTATGAGATTGGATCCCATCTGCTGGAGCTGTGTTAGTTTGGTAAAGCCAATTCTTCAGCTCAGAGCTCAACCTTGGTATTATATTCCTGCACTTTGGATTTCCACTGCTATTACTTGATCTTTGTGGAGAGCTTTCCTAATAACAGATGGTTCTGGGCTCCGCTGATGTTTTCAAGCTAGGTTTATTTCTTTCCACATTTTATAAGTAGATATCAATAGATCAGGAGATGGAAAGGTGTGAAAACAAACAGAAAATTCTACTTCCCCTTCTTTTTCTCTGTCAAGAAATCAGTAAAAAACAAGTTCTAAAAACTGCAGCTCTCTATACATTAAAATCTGCCTGTTTTCTTGCTTAATAATGAGGTTTTAGAAAATAGTTCTTACTAGTCATGCAGGTCTCTAATGCTCCACATGGTAACATAACTTCAAAAGGAATAATAACCAGCACTGATTTCTCAATGCATTTTTCTAGCATTTTTTTTCCAGCCAACAGTATTGTGTGATAAGCTGAGCTTATCCACCACATCCTCCCTGATACATTTCAGAATGTACTTCAGATTGTAGGTGTAATGCTATGACTATTAACAGATACTGAGTGGCTGTTGATTTTCTAATCATGCCATCTTGCTGAGCTCAGTCAGTGTTCTTGTTTACACAAAAGTCCTTATGCATGTGCATGCAACTTACGTATTAGTAAATGAGTACTTGATTACGGTCACTGACATTACTAGGCACATCTGAAATTTAGCAATTCATTCTCCATGTACCAAATGCCAAATCCCAAAAGCTTTCTGTACACCGACTCGTGCTACATGTCTAATATTTGTTCGGTGGAGATGTAAGAGGGTGGGACATGAGAGCTGCCGTTGTGAACTCTGAAACCACATTGGGAAGAGAAACAAAGCATGTTTTTTGTGGAGACTTCCTGGCCAAAAACACACATAGCCCTGAAAACCCCCATAGACACTCATTTTTTTTCTTTTTCTCTGCTGCTGAGCCATGTAATTAGCTAACCTGCATGCATGGAAGTGACGGACAAAGATATTCCTTTAATTAAAGCCATCTTCACAATTTTAGTCAAAGTAGCTCACTGTGTAATTACTGATACTTGTTAGGAGAAGGAGAGAGGGTGTGAATGAGAGCTGTTGTTTCCTGCAGATGTGGCGAATGCAGACAGCATCCTTTTTGTCACAACGTTGTGAGAGAGGAGACAGAGAGGAGTGGTAAGAACTGCACAAGGGGCATCGTAATATTTCCTGAGAAAAACATGAATTTTAGCAACAAGCACCACGCAAACACCATAAAACAAGTGCTTGTTAAAGCAGGAGGTTAGTTGGAATACTTTGCAATAGAAAGTGAAAGAAGTGCCTGTACAGAGAATTACTTTAGGGAAGGAAAAAAAAAAAAAAGAGAGAAAAAGAACAATACCTCCAATGACATTATGAAATCTTGCCTGTGGTCTTTTATAAAAGCTCACCTCTGTCTTCCCCAGATGTGTCCTTTGCCTTTTTCTATCTGCTAGACAATTTCCAGGTAACCACTTCAATCTTTCAGATGGTATGAGGGATCAAAAATTGGGCAATTACCTAAGAAATACCTTGAGAATTTTCTTGAGAATTTTTTGTTATCCACTGTTATCTCCTCTCTTTTTCTGCTGTCCACGTTTTCGAGCACTTCAGCAGTTTGTTTGTGGAGCCTCTACCCCCATACTGAAACCTGAGAGCAGCTGTCACTTTTCTGAGATGTATGGGATGGCAACTGCATCACTAGGTTGCTGTAGGCAAGCTGCAGCTCTGATTCCTCTTAGGTTCTGGAGGTCTTATGTGCATGTGTATATGCATCCATACATATATGTTATTGCAAGTATGATCATCTTTGAACATTAGAAGGAAATTGCTTTATCTGAATATGTATATAATCAGCAAGATAGGTGGCAGAGTGCCTTTCAAAATTCTCTGTACTTTGCAGACTAACATGAAAAGAATTGTGGCGAAATTTAAGAACTGTCACACTAAAGTGTACATTTTGCAAAGGAGAAACATTAGATTATTTTATTTAGTGAATTAAGTAATGTTTGAAAAAAAAATCTTGCTGTTAATGATTGCATTATTAATCTTGTCAGTTGGCTAAATTAATACAAATACTTTAAGCAATAAGAATGCAATTTTTCTCTGGGAAAGGCTTTTCTGTTTCTACTGTTCGTGGTCTCCAGATACAGACCAATACCTTCCATCATCTATAAAACGTAATTAATTGTAACTACTGAATGTACAAACTATCCAGCTGGGAATTAGAGTAACATAAAATCCTAAACAAGAAAGCAGAATAATGAAGTTTCCAGGAGGTAACAGCTACCTTAGAATATTTGAGAAGTGCTACTGTTGAATGGAAAAAAAAACTATTCTGAATAACTTCTCATGGTACATGCAATATAGTACATACTACACTCTGCTTGTTAACACACACACACACAAAATCATTGAAGCTTTTTAGAGCAAACTCTGCTGTTACAAGCTTATTACTGAGATGCAAGACATTTTCTCCTTTGTCTTTTGATAAATAGCAGGTTAGTAAAAACCTAGAAGTTTCAATGGGAAAGACAGTAGGCCCAAAGGATATTTAAAATATGGGTATGGTATTTGAACACTATTTATAGGTAATCTGGAATTATGAAAACATTTGCTGCATGTTACATGGTGAGACTATGGTTTAAGATTCATGCTGAATGTGGAATTATTTGTTCTTTCATTCCCATTCTGGCTTGTAAAGACTTCAGGGAAAAGTACAAAGTGCATCTTCTGATTTCCCTGGCAGCTATTTGTTAGCATGAGTTTTCATTATGAATTTGTTGCTAGACTTAAGAAGAGGTGGTTAGTGGGGAACAGCGAAGCCATGGCTTGATGTGCAATAGCCATGATGTATGTCAGAATGGTTCTCAGTTCCCCCATGAGTGCTTTGTCCTTGTTTGCTATGGGTGCGTTTTTAGGTGTCTCTGTCATACTTGGAAAAGGTTCAGAGGAAGATCTTAATCAGCCAAATGAAGATAAAATTTCCAGAAAATCTGAATCCACTCTCACTGACATCCTTCTGTACTGTGGGATGGAAACATACTGCAGATTCCTTTGCCCTGCTGAAGGCATATCTTTGCTTCTGTTTCTCTATCCTCCAAGGGGCTGAGGAAGATTGTCAGGGAATTTCTCCAAGAGCAAATACCATGGTATGTTTTTAGCAACTGCAGTTCACAGACATTAATTCTAGAGTGTTTGAACCAAAGCTAAGACCTGGTTTTGAAGTTTAGGACTTACATTGGCTTGTTAAGGAGAAATGTGAATAGACTTCCACCAGGTTAACAAGGGCTGTGATCAATTCTCCCTGACTATAAAAAGTATAACCAATAGTCAGTAAAAAACGAGTTGAGGTTTTTTTTAGCTGTATGCTATTGAAATTTGTGCCATTGCACACTGAGTAAAGCATACTATTGTATATGCTCAGAACAGCTGATGGAAAACATTGCTACAGTTCAGGTTGCCCAACAGAAAATTACTCTACTGTGCAATGAGTGCAAAATGTGTGTGTGTCAGGCAGAAATTCTGTTTCCACTTGCTTTACAGGCCTTTGACTAATGAACTTTGCCAGTCTCCAGACTCAATGTGAAGTGCCTTAGAAGCTTTGCAAGCACTGTCCATCTACACAAATAAATGACTAAAAGGGAAAGCGCTTTCCATTTCCCCTGTTGGCTCACTCGGGAGCTAAGTAAACACTTGTCTTATGACTAATTGAGTTTATGTCCTTTTGGAGTAGTCGTTGGATCAAATTTTAAGAAACAGTTTGATTTTTGCAATAAAATCTACCAGTTCAAAGTCGATGTTCTGTAGTCCTGCCAGCTCACGTAAATCTCCTTCAGTCCAGCTGTGTGTGTCTCTCTGAAGAGCATCTGAAGAGACATGCAGTGTACCTGGGGACAGATTACAACTTACAGACAGTGTGGTTTTGTTATTTTTAAATTGGGCAAAGCTAAAGAGGAGTTCTGGGCCTGCAAAGGCCACTTCAGTTTTGGTACATAAAGACATATTTCCTCCAGAATTCTGAAGAACTAATAATTGTAAGAGCAGAGCAGTGCTTGACTAATTATAAAGAAAAGTTGTCAGTGTGTGTATTTCAAAAATACGTATTTCTTGGCTCGAAGATTTCTTTCAGTACCTTGAAAGAATCCTTTATCTTACCTTGGTGTTGGTTCCAAGACCCTTAAAATGAAGATGAAAGAGATTTGGTGAGGTTTTTTTATCAGTTTTTAGAAAGGAGGGTGTGCTGTTGCATGAATATAAAACATGAATAATCACTGACCAACAAGATTTTAATGGAAGAATCTATGCTCAGAGCACCTCAGCACTGGTCACAAACTCCCAAAGTCCACACACTACCTGATCATTATCAAACTATAAGTGAGGTTGAACCTCACTATTATTCCACAGTATGGATTGATATTGATAAGGCTGAAGGTATTCAACCTTGTGTTTCAAGACTTGATTTTTTTTTAACACATTATCTGTATAATTTTATATAAGTCATCACATATCTACACAGGCTTTGAAACTTACAGAGATTAATAGTGTTAGTAGACTGCTTTCAGAAGTGTCATTGGCTTTTTGTTTGTTTCTGTTTCCCATCAAAAGATATGAGTTTAATGCCATTTCACGTTCCACCATTAGAAGAGCTAAAGGCTTTTCTTTGTATTTTTTTTTATTTCAATGACAATGGTGAACTCAGATATAGAAGTAAATTAAATTGGTTTAAAAAAGAAAACTGAGCTGTCATTTCCTTGCTGGCCTCCTTCAGTTCTATAGATCACTTTCCGTCATTACTCATTACACTGTGAATATAATCCAGCATTGCTAACCTCTTTTGTTATTTGTCAGCATTCTTCCTATGCTGGCATTTGAGTTTGTACAACTCTTAGACTGACAAGCTATAGAAATGGAGAAGAAGCCACTGTGCTTTCTTTAGTGGAGCAGAGACTGGAACTGCTGGGCTGTTAAAGATGCATTCATCCAGACACACCTCACAAGGTTTTTTTTTTTGCTGTATCTGGGTAAAATGTGAATTTGTGCTACCTGTGTGTTTTAGCAAAAGCAATGTGCTCATTTTCTTCAGTCTTTGCAGTACCTCTGTCTTGTCCACTTTCCCAAAAGACCTTTGAGTTCAGCATTTGCTCTGCTCAGAAGCAGTATCTTGCTGCTCTCTGGCCCTGGGTCACCAGCAGAGCTTTATTTGCTTCCCTGTTCCTGCTCCATTATTGACTGTCTATATGGGAACAGGAATCTGTCAGCACCAGGTGGATTACAGTAAGACATGGTTTTGCCAAATGTTTTATAAAAAAAAAACACCTGATGCCATATTTCTACGAATTTTCTGTAATGATTATCTTTCCTATGTGATGGTAATAGTCTGCATTGCAGAAAATTGGATTTATTTCTCTCGCTTAACAAGCTTAATGAGGTGTGGCAAAACAAGGGGAAGAAAAACTGACTAACTGCAGAATGACTGAACTGCCTGAAATCTGAATACTCTGATAGCATCATTGAATAGGTGCCATGAACACAGTCAATGCTAGAGTCAGTCTCATTCTAAGAAGTACAGTTTCATAGTTCTGTAGGTCATAAAGCCACTGTTCTTCAATTTTAGTAGAACTCTGGTTTTCCTCTTTTTCCCCCTCTGTAATTATGGATTACTCCCTCTTTTAATCGTGCTTTGCCCCTAGCAAGTACTGAACTTCAACACAGTGAAGTTCAAAATGTTGTTTGATCCATCTTGAACAGGTAATAAAATGAGAAGGATTTGAGTTGATCAGTACACCTGAGGGATTTTGGAAAAAAATAACCCAAGACCTACAGGTGATAACATCCTCTCCCTTCATTTCATCTGTGAGGAAGGAAGTAGGAGATAGAATGAAAAACTTGAAACTAGAAAGTGCCTTTGAGTACTGTGTCACATTCTTCTCACAGACACCTGTGTTTGTGATACTTAATATTTTGTCAGTTAGAATCCTTGTGACATGTTGACTCATTGGATTTATGCAACAGATAACCCATCCCCAAATTTTTTAAAATCTTCTTCATAAAAGTCCTTCTGCGTAAATTTGCCTTTTTATGAAGATAATTTATGCTTCAATCCTGCAATTGATCCTTATTCTCAAACCATAATTGTTTCAGTTAAGTACTTCTCAAACGCATTCATGCTTTGCTTGCTTTGGTTAAGCAAAAAATTGCTCTTGGTATCAATTACAAGCTCATCTAGCATTATTTTTTATGCCAAATTGGACATCAGGTGCAATACTTCTGGGATGAGTTCTGCATTTATGGTCAGCTCCTATTAGCAGCTCAAAAGATGTGTGCATTGAAGAATATAGTGTTTGTTTTCCCTATTTCCTGAAAATATTGCTGGAATATTTTCAGCTGCCAATAGTTAAAATGAGTAAAGCATGAATTATTCAAAAGGAAATCTTCAAACCAAGTCAGTGCCCAGTGGATTTAGCTATTTCATGCACGTCCATGTTGGTTGGTCACAGTTGTTTACCTAATACTTCATCTACATCTTCAGCTTCTGAATTCTTTCATACAGAAACTGAAAAGTGTCCTTCCATTGGGCACTCTTAATCTTTTGGTTTTAAAGCAGGCTCTCAGCACTGGAGAAAAGAAGATGTTTTATTCTTATTCATTTAAAGTGAAAGAGGAAAACATGTCCTCTCACTCCCATTCCCTCAAAAATATATACACATTTAAAATGCAGTGACCTTAATTGTTGAATATTATCTTACTGTGGTTAAACCCGGCAGGCAGCTCAGCACCATACAGGCATGAGTTGAGTGAAAAACCATTTACTCAGAAAAGAAAAATGGAAACAAAAATGTGATAATAACAATATATGTATACCCACAATGCAATTACTCACCACCCACTAACCAATGCCCAGCCAACCCTCTAACAGCAGCTGCCCCCTGGCCAACTCCTCACAACTTTATGGCTTTCTACATGATGTCACAAGGTATGGGATAACCCCCTGATTCTGCCCCCCATCATGGCAGTGGCCCTTTCCCAGCAAGCAGCCCAGCCCTAGGCATGAGCTCATTGCTTAGTTACAACCACAGCATCAGTGTGCTGTTAGCACTATCTCAGCTGAAACCAGGACATATCTGTAGAGGTGCAAGTAATCTTTGCATGATGATTATTCTCATCAGCCTAAAGCATGAAAGCAATTGAGTGGGGAAAAAAAAAAAAAAGAATCCTCATGTTATGTAAAATGATTACTGCCTGTGAGCCATAATAAACACTGATGTTCTCACAGTGGTGATGTTAAGCAGCAGAACAAATGAGTGCAGCCTGCTGATTGTGCAATGTCTTCATCATTATCAATTGCTGCAACCCCAATAAGTGAATGATTTTATTATTGGGGTATCTAAACAGTCCCTTCCTAATGAAACAAAGAGGGATGCTGAGAATGTACCACAGTTGCCCCTGACACGAAGTGGCAGTGGCATCTACAGCCATAGGTGCTCCCCCTTGTTGTGTTTCGCTTCTGCTTTGCAGGTATGTAAAATGTACCCAGAGAAGAATGCAATGGCAATTTATATTCAAAGGCTGGAAATCGCTAGCAAAAGTGCAACTTCCTAAAAAACCTTTACTAGAGAAGGGGCAAGGGCGCAGGAGAGAAGGCTGGGTCTTAAGTACACATCAGCACCACCATAACTTCACAAAGATTGATTTGTGCAGTATGGGTTTCAACCAGATACATGGGTTTAATGGTATGGCTGCAATATCCAGAAATTTAGAGGATGATACTTCTCTAAAATATCAGTGAGTCCATAACAAAAATGAGATTTTTCATGTATTCTGTCAGTCTTCCTTTCTGCAAAGTGGGTGAGTTACCACAATTTGCAACAAGACATCACCTTGCATCTGTGGTGATTCAGATCCTCATCTGCACAGGTGATGGAAGTCATTATCTGACGAAGGTAAATTTTCACAAGAAGCTGCAGTGTAACACTGAGGTGTCTGTCCTTAGTTTAAACTGTGCTTCTGCCAGCCAGATCACATAGCTGAGTGCTGCAATATGCACAAATACCAAATAGCTTATGAACCATAATCCTGTTTCAAAAGGACATTCAGCACACAGAAGCGGAAGACTTCCTGAAAGTCAAACAGATCTGTTTCAGTTTTCTCCTTCTGGTCAATGTGAGATCAACAACTAAGTGATGAACCCATCCTGGCAAGTAAAAGTCATGAAACCACAAAGTTTTTGAAACAACTTTGAAAATCTTACTACTCTGTCTACTTTGTGCATTTAAGTAGTACAGAATTGGAAGATAGAAAAGAAAGTGGCATTTCTTAGCTGTACCACAGATTCTCTGCCTCATTCTTTTATATCTGAAGGAAAGAAGTTTGAGTCAGGAGCTCTTTGCCTCCCTATTCTGTAAAATGCTCAGCACTTCCTGCTGCGTTTCACTTCCAAACCTATTATATTCCTGATTGGCTTTGTAGAATAGTAGTATGCATATACAGTGGCGTTATCAGTCCAAAGTGGTACAACTTCTCTTTCTTACTCATGCTGAGATATTCTTTCTAATTATTCTGTAATTGCTCTTTAATTATTCTAAGTCTGGGACAATAGTTCTCGATAGAACAGTACATTAAAAAGAGCACTGAGTATTCAAGAAATCATCCCTTCACTTGGTTTTTGTTTCTTCTTACCTTCTATTGCTGCAAGCATTGCAAAAGTGGAAGCAGTCTTGAGTAAGGATGGTCACCCTCATACTCCTCTCTCTACTTGTCCTCACCAGAAAAACTCTATGAAATATCACATTTTTGTTGAACAGCTTATTTGACTGGAGGAAAAAAAGGAAAAAAAAGAAAGAAAGAAAAAAAAAGAAAAAAAAAGGAGACTCAGTGCTTTACATTCTCATTCTTCATAGTGAAGTTCTTCCTCCAAATACATATGCATCCATGAGCACCTCACTTAGCAAAGCAACTGAGGACTAAAAACAGAAAAATAATTGAAAACTGACAGGTTTTTCACAAGAGTAGCTTCAGCTTCACCTTTAGTATTTTCTGCTTTCTTGTGTGCACTTTTGCACGTGTTTTCTGACTGGCTCTGGAGATCTTCTTGTTAAAGGGTAAGAAACCCGTTTTAGTCTTAGTCCTATTTATATATACTGAGTACTGTGTTTCAGGCTCTGCCCCAAACAGATCCAGAGATGCTTTGTTATGTCAGTCTCTTCACTCACAAAGAGATTTTCTTCCTAGGATGTGATTCAGCATCTCTGTCTTCTTCTCCTTCTACTCTGCAGTGTTAAGACTACTGGTGACCTGCTGCCATCTGTTTTGCATGCGATAACATTTCTTCGACAGATGTCATGCAGATAAAATTTGCAAGATACTTTGTAAATATTTACAATTAAAAACAATAATTGTGTCAAACAACAACAATTATTATTGTTATAAATGTTTTACTTTGGAAAGTTCAGATAATGAAAAAGACTGTGCTATTTCAATTTTGTTCCAATTGATCTAAGAATCTAAGCCAATCTTGTAGTTTTCACTTTGCTGTTCATCCTCTTTTTCTTGCATTCTAGCTAGTCTGCATCTACTGAAGTTGGCTCTTTCTGTCTGCATGAAAAAAAATTAAATTCTAACAAAATCAATTGTTAGAAATCAGCAACAGTTCTTCCACAGTCCCTACAACAACCTGATCTAGTGCTTGATCTAGTGGTTGGCAACCCTGTCTGTGGCAGGGGGTTGGAACATGGTGATCCTTTAGGTCTCTTCCAACTCAAGCCATTCTGTGATTCTGTAAAATTAGTGTAACAAAACTGACCATCTGAAAATGCGTCCCTGTTTTCCACACTCGAGTAGAATTTAAAAATCTAGGAATTTCTTATCACAGTTTTTCTTTTTTATTCATGTTTCAGCTTTTCTTGGGAAACTACTCTTCCAGGCACTGGAATCAGACACTCATAAGCTTTTAGCTGAGTACAGCAGTTAACAGAGGCTCACACTTGTAGCCATTTGTTATGTTCATGAAGCCCTACTAGGCATTAGTGTAATGTAGGTTTATTTTCTTTTTAAGAAGGATAAACAAGTTATCAAATATGAATCAAAGGGTGTATTTCATCTTCTCCTCCCCTACCCTCATCTCCTGTTTTGAAACTGTATTTTTTCAAAATTGCTGTTTAAGGGGTGCCCCAATTTCTTCCTCTCATTCATCTAGTGTAGTCTGATACTCGTGCTTGAAGTGAATTCCTTATTTAATGTGCTTGTTGATTTGCTCACAAAAATGGAGCACGTATTTGTATGAATTTTTCAGGGAACCTTGCAATCTAAATCTCTTGCCAGCAGAATTTAGAGTAACTGGGATATGGGTAGAACCTGTCCATCCCATTGTTGCTGTGCTGTGACGCAGAAATGCCTGTGCCTGCCAATTGAGCAGTTCTACCTGCTGTTTCACCTGATCTTGTACAGCAGTTACAGGATCCTCCAGCTTTCTGCTTACATGACACAGGTGCCTCAGATGTCACAACCAACATACTTTGTGTTGGACCTACTGCAAGTGTAATACATCTGAGATGGTTATGCTGTGGTTTCAAATATGTATGCTGAGGACAAAGGCTTCTTTCTTTTCCTGTAACATGTTAGGAACATTCCGAGCCCTATTTTATCAAGGCTAAGTACTCATAAATAATGATAATTTATTTAAATAAAATAAGTCAGCTCCCTCAGTTAAGCCCATTTTGCTGTTTCTCCTTTCCTCCTCATGATTCCATGCTCTTCATGTATTCTTTTCAGTCAGTGGATGTTCACCAGGCTGTGCCATGACAGGTTCCACATGGGCAGTCTCTTTCCGTGTGTGCAGCACCAGAAGATTGTTTCAGATGTGCCTTACTTGCTGCATCATAAACAAGATGGACATGGTTGTGCGTCTCTTTCAGGAAAAGAAGAGAACCTGAGGGGATGGCACTGAGCTGTGTCAGTCAGGAGAGTCAGAGGGGTTAAGGAAAGGCTCTGCCTCAGAGGGTGATGGGCATGGAGGAGCTCCCCAGGGCAGTGGCACAGTCCCAAGTGTCGGAGGCCAAGGAGCATCTGGACAGTGCTCTGAGATATAGTTTTGCATTTTGGGTGTTCCTGTGTGGAGCCAGGGGTCGGACTTGATGGTCCTTGTGGGTCCCTTCCAACCCAGGATGTTCTGTGATTCTGTGAAAAAGAAATTTGTTATGCTTGAGCAAGGACAGGCTCCCAGAAAATGTCTTTTACATGCCTACTTAGCTGAAAAAACTGTTAAAAGTACCCTGTAGTGTGTGTGAAATAGGAGTGACTTTGAAAACCACCACTGAGCATTTTGACTAACAGCTGCATGCAAAGAAACTCATGACAGAAAGAAGGAGATTCAAAGAGTGTGTTTGTGCCTCAGGTGGCATCTGGGCCCAATCTTTGTGTCAGACCCCAGGGGAGGGAGGCTGGCCATTAGCTGTGCTGTGTTGGAGGTGGACATCATATGGAGCTTTTTGTAATCTGAAAAGAAAGATGCCTCAAAACAACATGCAAAGCTTGAGTCAGTACTGTGGAAAAAACTTTTTCTTGCTTGCTTCTTTATTTTGCTTTCTTGAAACTGTCTGCAAAAATGTCTGAGAAGCAAGCAGTAAGTTTGCTTGCAAACCAGCTCTAGCCCAGACACTGGGTACACATACAGCCACAGCTGATAGAAAAGATCTTTGTACACAGAAACACAGAATCACAAAATGGCCTGGATTGGAAAGGATCTCAAGGATCATGAATCTCCAACCCCCCTGCCAAAGGCAGGGCCACCAACCTCCCCATTTAATGCTAGACCAGTTTGCCCAGGGCCCCATCCAACCTGGCCTTGAACACCTCCAGGGATGGGGCATCCACAACCTCTCTGGGCAGCCTGTGCCAGTATCTCACCACTCATAGTAAAGTACTTCCCCCTGACATCCAACCTAAATCTTCCCTCCCTCAACTTAAAACCATTTACCCTTGTTCTGCTGTTATCAACCCTTTCAAAGAGTTGATTTCCCTCCTGTTTGTAGGCTCACTTTAGATACTGAAAGGCTGCAATCAGGTCACCCCACTGCCTTCTCTTCCTCTGACTGAACATGCACCACATTACAGTCGGTTGGTGAATTTTTAGTGCTGTCCTTTAATAAATAACTGGCAAAATCCAGTTCTTCTCTTTATGTCCCAAGCATCACAGGACAATATTACAGATGGATAAGCATCTTTTCCATAACAGAGGTGCTGCCAGCGTGGATGAATAAGTATTTATGGAGTCTCTTCTTCTTCAGATAGGTTTCTCAGGGTTTGCAAATAGCTTGCATAGCATGTCTTCAGGAGCGTGGGATGTTAGAGGGAGTACCTGTGAGTAAAAGGAAGCAGATCAGAAATATGCATATAATTCAAGGGAGAATTTACTGCTGGTCATTGCTCTGCAAGAACTGGAAGACAAAAGGTTGCTTGTTACCTGCAGTCAGCAGCAGGCAAGGCACTGAGTTACAACTGATGGCTATGCTACAAATACAGAATTTGGTCCACAAACCAGGATATAAAGAGGGTTGCTATGTTCCTTTAGCCAAAGTCCATTAAAATTAATGTGGATCTCAAATAAAATCAAAATATTGAATCTTGTGTACAGTTTATGACTGAAATTATGCCTTCTAATAATTACCCATACCAGAGCTCTAAAGTGACTGTTCTACAGTTGTTCCTACCTCTTTATTGTTGATAAGAAATACTATTAATGTCCGAGAGCGTGAATGAACCAATACTGAAAATTATTCAACCCTCTAGAGCAAATCATGGAATCATAGAATGGTTTGGGTTGGAACAGGCCTTTAACAACATCTAGTTCCAACTATGCTTGATGTTAAAAGCAGGAGGGAAAAATATTTGTCTTTCACCTGTCAAGAATTTGAATGAATCAAAGAGCAGCAGAGAGAAAGAAGACCAGCACTGAACAGACAGCATAATGTATGACCTGAGCATTTTCATGCAACTGCTTTGTATTAAATTAGGGAATTGGGTGGGAAATGGCTGTATTAGCCAAAATGACTGATGTTTCTCAGGGTAAGAAAACACTTTTTTGCCAGGCATCCAAGTTTCAGCTTTGCTAAAACAGTTTCTTTTTGGTTTTTTTTGTTTGTTTTTTTAATGGCTCTCACAAAGCGTGAAACAGGAAACAAAATTCCAGTGGGACCTCCTAGAGCTGCATTCCAAATTACCATTAAAATTCCTAATTGGTAGAAAACCCCTGGCTTTGTAGAGTAAAGAAGCAGGCTGCTTTGTGCTGATGAAATCCCTCCAGAATTCTGAAGGGCACCACCTCATTTTTTTGAATACATATTATGTCCTCCTACTTATTCAATTAGTGATTCATGGAAATTATACCTACTAAACACAAAAACATCCATGGATCTGATTGCTGACATGAATATATTGGTTACAAAGATAGGGATAGTAGCTGTAAATTGAATGACCCTTATTGCTTGAAGGTAAAACATGGTAATAGGGTGACATTTTCTTTGGACTTCTGGATCCCTGCAAGGTAATATTGTTTATTTTAGAAAACAGAACACGCTGATTTAGTATATTTTGTTGTGATAGTAGATAACAGAGGAGCTTTTTTCCTATCTAGTGTAGACAGCATAGCTCTATGGGATGCAGTGCATCTCCATTATTTTACATAAGCTGGGAATATTGTTCCTTGAATTTGTGTCAGTGCATGCAGATATCTCCACTCATAGAATCAAAGAATCATAGAATGGTTTGGGTTGGAAAGGACCTTTAAGATCATTTAGTTCCAACCCCCTGCTATAGGCAGGGACACCAACCTCTAGACCAGGTTGCTCACAGCCCCATCCAGCCTGGCCTTGAATGCTTCCAGGGAGGGGGCATCCGCAGCCTCTCTGGGCAACCTGTTTCACTGTCTCACCACTCTCGCAGTAAAGAATTTCTTCCTAATATCTAATCTAAATTTTGCACTCGATCATCATCAGCCTATGCTCTGAGCAGAATAGCAGCAGCAGCTCTTGTTTGCAGACTGGCACAAAAGGCATGGGAGAGAATGAGTGAAGGGAGGGGAAGCAAGCATTGAAGTATTGTTACAGTAAGGTTTTGTCAGGCACAGTAAAAATTGATGGAGGGTAAGTGAGACTATAACATAAAGCTTGAGTAGGCAGCATCATGCATTGAATGTAAAAGACAACTGCATGACAGGGAACCATGGCTGACACCCCCTTTTTCCATCTCCTCTTTGAGTGTGTGTGTTGGTGCTAGCAGCACTACTCCAGCTCCCCATCTTGACTGGATAACTGCATCTGGGATTTCAAACACAGCATACTCCTGATTTGTCATTTTTGGGACTTGATTTCATCACTGAAGTGGAGATTCACAGAGAGTGCTGTGTTTTTACTATCTCACTGACTGGGTAATTTCAGCTCTGTCATTTTCTCTGATCTAAAGATGGCATGGGACAGATTCTGCTAGCACCGAGAAAAACTGGTTTTGTGCTGTCCTACAGTTAGACTCAAGACACTTACCCAACCTGAAAAAGCTCAATTTTGCAAAGCTCCAAACAAGCATTTGTGTGAGTATTGGAACAGATGAGAGCCTCCTGATGAATTAGGCATTTCTTTATATAGCACATAACACCTTCTGTGGACTTAATTTTATGAACCCAACTGAAATAGTGAAAGTGATACAGAAAGAGATTTGTATTAAGTGTCACAGCAATAAATCTAAGCCTATCACGTGTGACAGCTGAGCAGAGGATGGATGCTGGGATACCTGCTTTCCATGATCATACACCCCCACATGTGCCTGTAGCTTTCAGTTCTGCTGACCTTGCTTGTAAGGAAATGCTGCCAGAACTGCAGATTTTCTGGCAGTACATATCAAGAGCAAGTCTTTAGCTAGATTGTACTAACTCATTAACTTCAATCAAAGGTGTAATCATTTTTTCTGACCTAAGCATATTATTCCTTCAGGAAAGGAAGGTGGCTAGAGTAAAGTCCTGTAGTTCTTTACGATGGCTGTAAATGCGAACTGGTAGGTATGGACTCTGCATGTCTTGACTTACCCCATTCAGAAGGACACTTAGTCCACCTGTAACACCTGTTAGCTACAGGTGACTGCCAGTGCCTAAATTTTGATTATATTTAACGTTTTTACTCAAGAGAGGGGGTGTGATACTATCGCAGGACAACTTTTTAGAGCTTCCCTGTCTCTGAAGTTACCTATGGGAAAACAGTTTTTAGCTGCGAGTTTTGGATGTCCTGTTTTATTTTGGGGTTAGTTTGGGCGGGGGTTTTCTGGTTTATTTTTCCCTCCTTCATTTGGTGGAGATGACTGGTGTTTGTAATTGGACTTGGGCATTTTTATTCTGAAGAGGATGGAGATTAAGTATGGCGATATCTTGTGTATGCTCCACGGTGATGTCTCTCTGGATGAATTACAGAGAATTAAATGCAAGAAAACAAAACATTTTAAACAGTAGGAAAATGAGTATGCACTAATGTCGTCACTTCAATGTCTCTGATTGTAATTATGCATTTACTAGAATTATAGAACCATAGCATCACCAAGGTTGGAAAAGACCTCCAAGAACATCCGACAGTGCTCCTTGAACACCTCCAGGGACACTAACTCCACCACCTCCCTGGGCAGCCCATTCCAGCACCTGACCACTCTTTCAGAGAGGAATTTTTTTCGTAATATCCAACCTAAACCTCCCCTGCCCTGCGGCAACACTTCGTGTCTTAAATTTTATCTTGAAAATCTTTCTGAGTTGAGGACTTTTCTGTTTGACATAGTTTTGATATAATCCAAATCTCCAGAGGCAATTCTATAAGCTTCCTAGCTTGCTGTTGTTTTTGAAGTATGAGCTTTATAAAATATTTCATTGTGAATATACTGTATCAGTACTTTTCTTCATCCACATAGATTTTTTTTGTATTTTTTTTCTATGTTCATTCTTTTTATTAACCTGTTCCATGTGCTCAGAGTGTTTTTGTTCCAAAAAATCTGAAGTTTGACTCTACTTTCAGAAAGCTGAGAGGACTTTTGTTATTATAGCTCATGAAAATGTGACAGTGCATTCCCTTCTTTATGGATGTGCTTTAATTTGCATTCAGGCTCCTTATTATATTAGATAAATACGTTCAAGCTATCTAACTTCTCATGTGTTTGCTCCTCAGAAGTAACTACTCTGATAGCACTGGGAGTGAATGGCGCTATCTTTCTGTTTGATAGACCAAGACCTTATCTTCCCTCTTTTCATTCCAATGATTGCTTATAACAGAAACAGGCTTCTCAGTGAGACTCGGAAACCAACAAGCTTTCACCAAGAGTTGGGTCCAGCGTGTCAGTTCTAGTGGTTTTAGTGGAAGCTGTGTGATGAGGAGGTATAGTGTGTGGTTGAATGTGGTGTCTGTAGATGATAAGCCCCTTCCGTGCATTTCTTTCTCACTGCTCACCCTTGCCCACTCTGACTATGACCTGCTCATGGCCAACATGATGAGAAACAATGAGAAATATTTTCAGTATATGTTCAGATGAGAAACAAACAATAGATATTGCATTGCTTACTTTTCCCATAAGAATGCTTCTGGCTGCAGTGCCGCTTTCACACTCTCGCAAGATCAAAGACATAAAGATAAGAAACATCTGACTACATGCAGTTCTTGCTAATAAAAAAGGCCTTACAGCATTATGTGTAGCAAAAGCAAAAGTAGCACTGGAATTTTTCTTACTGCCCAAACAAAATAACAGACTTCCGGGCTTCCCTTTGCCTGAGCAGGCAGCACTGCACCATTGGCATGTGCGTGGTTGTTGGTGCTGTGAGGCTCTTACTGCACCCATACTGCAGTAACAGTGCTGAGCAGAGAGAAGAAGGCTGTGATCAGGTGTGTCCCCAAATCCCCTCCTGAGCTGTAAAACCTTCCTAAACAAGCCAGTGGCCTTGCTTCATCTCTTTCTTCCTCTAAACTTGAAAGTTTAATGAAAAGGATTAACATATTCCTCCTGCTGTCTAAATTACGGATTTTGCCTCAAAAACTGCCATTAAGAGATAGTTTTCTTCCTATCTTTGTTTAATTTAGCTATTGTATGCATGGGCTACTATTGAGTTGTATACAGTAGGAATAGTTTCCCCAGCAGAGTAATAACTTAAGTGTTTAGCCTGGGAAAATGCAGTATTTTGCATCTTTCATCTCTTCTGCCTATTTTTCTTTTAAGAAAAACAGAGAATCTTGTTGCTTTTTTTCCCCCAGTCCCTCTATTTTTTTTGTTATAGTTTCTCCCATGTCACTATGATTTTGCTTTTATCTTTTTCCCCCCTCTCGGTTGCTTTCCTTTTTCTTCTCTTTGCTATTTTGTTCTCCTATTGCTTAGCATACAGCTTCATTCTTAGATTGCCTCCTGCAGGCAGTGACCTGTCCTTTGCTGGAGCTTGATCCCTTCCCACAGCTCTGCTCCATTCAGGGCTATGGAAATCTGCCTGATCTTTAAAACACAGCACCTTGAGAGGCTGTCAATCATGCCTTGCTGTGTGCCTGTTGACAGGAGCAGCAAAGAAAAACTAAAAAAGAATAAATAAATAAATGAAGAAGAAAAAAAAATAATGCTGGGAACTATGCTTCTGAGCCTGATGGTTGTTAAACTAATTGCTCTACATTGGTCTAACAGTTTTCTTTGCAATGTTAAAGTTGACTCCCAGAGAGACTACTTGTTGGTCTGTTGATTTCTGGATGCATGATACATTGGTAGCTGTGAGGCTTTGTGCTATCCTTTGTGCTCATCCATGTGTTGAGACTTTATCCTATTCTTCATCACACGATATTATTCTTTTTAAATGCTGTGTCGAATTTTAATTGCATTTGATAGTACAGTTAAATGGTTCTTCCTAAATGTCTCAGTATTACTGATGAGGGAATGTCAACAACGAAATGAGATGGCAACTCTGGCAGGATGGGAGGCTGCCTAGCTTGTTTGGTACGATCATTATACATTGGACACAGGGACTTAAACAACGGACAGACTCACAGCAGCATACTGTGTTACAGGTATCCATTAGGATCAGCAGTTTTAACTGGCCATCGCTCTGTGTTAACCACTGTTAACTGGAGTGAGTAATGCAGTTTTGCATAATATTAATTTTAAGTCCATCCAAAAGAGAATAAGGAATTAACGGAGGGAAGAGTACTGTAAGAGTGAAGAAGATTTGTAGCATGTGGGCTTTTCAAGAATATTATTGAAAAGAATTTATAGTAGTTCTGAGGTAATGGTTAAAATTGTTAAATTTATGATGACGAAAAGTTTGCTTTCATCAAGATTTGTCAGTAGAATCCCTCTCTGCATTCACAGAAAGAAGATAATGACTGTGGGTGAGTAATGCATCCTCTCTGTGTCCTTGTTTTAGCAACTTAAAGAATTCAAGGTCACGATGAACTTAAAAGAGTGTGTTCCCCATTCTTCCTTTCTTTTCTCTGACAGGGGTTGAAAAATTTCTCAACTAATAGTGATTTCTTAAATATTTCAATATTCCTCTTTTGCCTGAGAACTGTGTACTGCAAAAAGTCAGTACTGAAAATCTTAAGGCATTAACCACTTACTTATTTCCAATGTGTTTCACTCTTGTGCATGCATTATAGATCAAGACCAAGAGGGCAACAAAAAGCACCAAATAAAAATCTATTGTTATTTACTTTTATAGCCATGGCACTAAACTGTTCTGCTTTGCTGATTTTAAGGGTTGTAATGTCTCAAGAAGAGCCTGTTGTTGAATCTTGACAAATTCAAATGGTATTGCACAGAACGAAGAGTAAAAATACAGGACTTTGCTAGTACAAATTTAAAGGCTTTTCCATTGGATGAAGTGAGGTATATAAGTAAGAATTATCACTTGTAAGGGAAAATGAACTGAATATCTTCCCAGGCCTGATATTAAAGACCAGACCTTGCAGCCAAATGACAATATACATGTGAAACTGTGTCCTTGTCACGTGTATTTTGAAATGCCCTGCAGGGAGAAAACTTGAAGCAAAACTTCCAATTGTTGATATCTTTTGTTTCTCTGTGGGAGCGACAGTTCTGTTGTGTCATATTGCAATGCCTTTCTGTGTCTTCATCTTTCTGGCACAGCTATTTCTATCACAATGTACTGTGATTTATTATTCTTATAAAATAAGCTGTCGCTTTTCACCAAGGTAGAGATAATGATGCATCACAGAGGGAAGCAGTCCAAGTTGTAGAAATCCCAGCTCAGAGAAGCAGGATATAGCAAGATTCCAATTCCAATAAGGCAGTGCTTAGACATTTTGGGCATCAGTCAAAATGCCACAGAATTTGGAGTTGTTTTTACTTCTTTTTTTCCTTTTTTTTTTTTTTTGTTTTGTTTTGTTTTGTTTTGTTTTGTATTTCAGAAAGGAAAAAGTAGTTCTTTCCTAGGGCAAAAATAGACCCAATGCAATCTGAGAATAAAATACTTGTTTTTGTGAAGCTCTAGTTTATAAAAAGCAATCTAGAGAGAAGCAACTGCTATTGCAATATTGTCAGAAAAATAATCATTATTTTTCTTACTGTACTAGAAGAACAGCAGTCCTATCGAATGGCAGGGGTGGCATTGTGGCATTCCTGTTCTGTGGAAGTAGACTGGAGCAGTGGCTGAGCTCTGCTCCCAGTAATGCCAGAAATAAAAATATAGTCTGTCTGAAAGTGAAAACAGGGTTTTTGAAAGTTACATGGTTCATGATTTTTACAGTTTCTTTTCAGGTTCCTTGGTATATTCATCTTAGCAGGCAGTACTAAAAGTACCACATCTCTGCCCTTTTCAATAAACGTTGCATTATTCAGCTTGTTGCACCAGTGTGATGGAAACCACAGAAAACTTCCCGGCTTTTGATTGAGGACTGTGTGGTCTCAGAAAGCCTGCAGTCTCAAGAAGCATTTGCCAAGGACATATCTGGTTTATTTAATGAGCAGGAAGCAGTGCAGTTGACTAGCGCTGACCTTGCCTGCAGGTACCGCATCCCTGAATGACTGCAGGGGAAAAGTGATGGACGGGGGGCTGAAGTGATGCACAGCTGGGCAGGTGATGCTGTGAAGTGCAGTTGTCTGATTTGGTAGCACCGTATTTTCTTTGGGCAGGTTTATGAAGCTGCAGGAGCACGCTGCTGCCGCAGGTTAGCAGGGACACCTAGTGGCTCTCCTAAATTAAACGGGGATTGCTTCTGCCCTTCGTTATAAACTCGGTAGGATTTCTGAGGAACAGCTAGCTCTCAATGACTGTCTGTGTCAGTGTTACATCTCAAAGCTTTTTGCAGCATTGCCTTTTTACCTCGGTTCTATGAAGCAGGAAAAATACCATGTGTTTTAAGTACTGTGATTGATTTTCAGGAGAAGAAAGACTGCAGTTGACTGTTTTGACTGCTTACATGACTACAATCAGGATTTGCAGTAACAAATAAACAGGAGGTCACTTGAGGTCATGAATTCCACAAATCAACTTAGTTATTTCATCAAAATTAAAGGAAGGCAATCTGTCTGTGCCTGTAATTCTCACTGTTTAATGTTACCCATCTTAAATGCAATGCAAATCGTGAATTTCTTTTGTCACATAGAAATTGTGCATGATCTCACTTTTCTGTCTTCTGGGACTGAAGAATTTCCACAAAATCAATAATGCTTATGAGTCTGAGACACTTAAACGTCTCCTGAGAAATCTGTACATATAAAATGCCTTTCCTGTCAAGCCACAAACCCAGCTTGTGGGTGAAATTTAGACTGGTGCACAACCACTTGTACAAGGTCACCTTGTCCTACAGAAGATGAAAGCAGCACAGTACAGATTGGGCAGGGATCCATCCAGTCCAATGCTATCTCATTTGGTAGCAGCACCTAAACATGTCCTAGGGATAAATGTCAGTAAGTTGGAGCCTACCAGGCTCCTGAATGTGGCCTAAAGAAACTGGGACAGGTGAAGTTGTCAGGAGGTTAGCACCGTTCTCCATTTTGAGTTGTGCAAGGGAATGCTCCACATGTGGTGTTACCCAGCCTCCTTCAGCAAAGCTCCTCGAGACCAAACCCAAGGTGAAAAAACAAGACTGGGAGCACAGACCCATTGGTGGCAATTTTGGGATCCAGCTGCAGGGCACCTTTGGTCCTTAGCTTTAAAGTGAAAGGTGTGCCATAAGAGAGTCTCATTCACTGGCTTTTAAACCAAAAAGGAAATGAAGTGTCTGATCCCATTTGGTTGGATCAGGACTTGGTTAAGTCCTGCCCAGACCCTATGGCAAAATTTCAAACCATGTCTTTCTCATTAGGTAGTACAGATGATTTGGGTTTTGCTTCTGTGTATCCATACTGAATGTGATTTATGCATTGCTAGAGAAGTCTGATGACATCAGTTCTGATTTAACCCTGTCAATTGCTGACCTTCTAGGCTGTATTCTCAGCTCTGTTGAACTGTGTGTAGAGTGATGAAGGGCTCCAAGTGTCATCAGTGAACTAAAGACTGAGGATGCAGAAGCTCTGGTCCGCAGGAGCAGCCAAAGTGCTGGTGTTGTACCTCTGATAGGGGACCTGAGAACTATGCTTGGGAATGAAAGAGATTCTGTGCTCTCATTTTTTGCTCTACTTACCCCCAGAGCAGGGGTTTTTTTCAAACTACAATGAACACATTTCTTTCCTTACGTATCATGCAGCTAGCAGCGTTTTGTTCCCTTCTTCATTAATATTTTAAATACTAACAAGGTTCATTATGTTACCCCACCACTACTGTTCATGAAATTCTGGATTTTCATGTTTGAGTTTTACTTTAGGGTATTGTGTATTTATTAAGATTATGAAAAGTTACTATTGTCAAGTTTTAGAAAAAGGAATGTATTCAATTCTTCTTGGCAGCATCTCTCTTTCTTATGCAGCCATTACTTATGCCTCCATTACTGACACCATTTTTTGCTGAAGTTATTATTGCCAGTGCGGTTTAATTCTGGCATTGTGCCTCTGTTTTAGATACCAATTCCAAATAATGAATGGCTTCTCTGTGTTAAGAATTTTATTTGCTAGACTTGAATGGACGAAGCAGTCCAACATCGTAGATGTTTTGAGATTTCTTTATTCTACTCAGCCTGAAGGGCTCAATGACTTGCTTGCTTTTCTCTCTTTTTTTCATTTCCTTTAAAAGTATTCAGTCTCACCAGAGGTGTAAAGGGATTTTGAATTCACATGGGAAGCAGGCAGAGTGTATGTATCAAAATACTTACTCATCGATGTCTAGGTAAGTTAAAGATACTTCAAGCAGTATAGCAGCTGTTTAGAGGAATAGGATCTAAATCAGAGCTGAGAATGATGTCTTCAGCACTGTATAATTTCATGCATAGAGAAGTGTGTATTTCCAGAGGATTTGTCATGTGACTGAATTATCCAAATATATTGAAGATTTTCTTGCATCAGTTCTGGAATTTATAATCCTCATTTTCACGTAAGGTAGCAGGTATTCCTGTTAGCATATTAACAGGATGTTTTGAGTGAAATGTGATAGAAGGAAAGGTTTATAAATTATGTGCCAGTGTTATCCAGCAGGGAATGAAGCGCTGAAAAAGCCAATGAAATGGAAGAGCAAAGTGCTGACCTCTAATGCTTTCTTAATTAAAAATTTTCTCAGTTAAAGTCCTTGTAGTTCCAGGAGCTGATTGATGCTTCCCACTTCATACCATGCGAGTGTAACTTCAAATTTGAAACAGGAAAGCAAAGCTTTCACTGCAAAAGCTGCTAATCACACAGAAACAGAAAAAATAGTATATCACCTTGTCATATTAAGGTGGTAGCATGCAAGATTGGCTTTTTGGTTCTTTGTTACAGATGCTTAGTCAATTTTATTGATCATACTTCAGAGTAGCAAGTGCAGTACATCCTCTACCTGTCTAAGAGCAGTTCCTGAATACATGGTAAGTGCTCTGCCTGAACAAAGAGCTAGCACCAGGTGGCATGGCAGGACACTGCCTAAAACCTTTATGCACCAAAGCTGCAAAGATTTACTTTTCTGTGAAGAAGGGCGTATCTGAAACTGCTTCAGCAAGTTCAGACAAACACATGAACTGCTCCTTAGCAATGGAAATCTTTTTCAGACTGTGGCATGTACAGTTTTGTCCTTTGGTGCTAAGATCATCATGCTTAGTTAAGCTTTTAACTAGCTTACTAGGTTCTGATACCCTATGCATTTGGAATGGATTACAGATCACTTACAGATTTATTTTGTATTTAAGGGGATTCACTGTGGGATTTTTTCATTTTTTTTTCCTTCTCCTTCAGTTTCTAGACTCACTGAATAAGTTTCAATTACTTGTGTTCCAGGATTTTTATAAGGCTTATTATTTATTCAGGCACAATACATTTCACATTTATATTACCAGCAATATTTACCAGCAATAAAATACTTTTGGATCTCCTTTTGAGAGATGACAGAGGCAATGTTTCCTGACCAGATGCTGTTGTGTACGTGCAGCTATGCCATGCTGGGCTTGCTCCTGAAATGGCATCATCAGGTCTTTTGACTATATTGTGAATGTTGGAGGCCATTCAGTCAGCTCAAGTCTGAGCGCTCCTGAAATGTAACTGAACACGATAACTTTGCTGTCTAGACTCATTTGCTCAGATGGTATTGTGGTTTCTCTCCATAGCTAAATAAAACATAAGCGTTGTTATGAAGTTAATAATATAGGGAGAGTCACTGAAAGGGAGGGAGTGCACTGATGTGATTGAAGTGGTGATTCAGAGAAGCAGACAGATTCGGGGAGGATGCACTAGACGACAAAAGCTCTCGACCAGAAGGTCCTCCCACCAGCACCACCAGATTGTGAGAAGGGGTGCAGAGGACACACATGCTATCCAGGCAGTGGGAAGTGGAAAAGATTGGTACACTTAAACTACTCTCCACTCACCTCCCCTGTGCTTTTTAAGGATATGAAGCCTTTCCAAGTTGCAGTCATTAGCCAAATTGCTGTTTGGAACTGTTTGGGGGAATTTCAGGTCTGTGCTAAGATTATCATTCCTCTCTCCTTTTCGCCTTCATCCTACTCCATGTGGAGTCAGTGATTCATTCTCTGTTCTTCCCTCCATATGGCAGGATGTATTAGGAAAGAGGGAGAAATGTTCAGCATATTCTTTCAATCTCAGTGGAAAAAACAGCGCTTGCAGCTTATTTTCCCCTCTTCATATCTGCACATAAACCAGAAGGTTTTCTGCCTTCCATGACAAGGGCTGGTCACTGACTCCTGACGGTACACTTATTTGAGTGATAAGCAGATAGCGGCACTCTTTGCAACCACCAAAAATCCTCTCTTGTGTTGTTGATACGGTGTAGAATTCAGTAAAATGTTGATCAAATTCCAAGTTGCATTCACTTAACATCTGCTTGGTGCTAACTTCATCCTATAAACTCTAGTTCATGAGATCTTCACAGTCAGTGGTTGCACATCGGTATTTGGATGTAGTTACCATCCAGAAAATGAGAGAAATTAGTTAGTCTGAGCATTTCTTAAAGGAAAACACAACAAAGGATGTGGAATATCAATAAAAATCAGCATAGCCAAAATTAGAGCTGAGCTAGAAAGGAAAGGACCTCCCTCTCTATTGACTGCAAAAATATACCAAGCCACAGAACCAGTGAAAATTTACCAGCATAATTTCCTTTCACTAAAACAGCAAGGAAGATATTGACAAACTGTCTTAATTGCCTTGTGGTTCAGCTTCTCAGGCATTAGACTTCCTCACTGTGAATGGAGCAGGCAGCCGAGTAACTCTTGTTTAAAACGTGCTTTTGCTAAAAATAATATGGAGATATGCCAGTATGCAAAAAGGCTATGCTCACATATGTGTGGATAGATAATGCACTTTCTTCAGCAATTGCTCTTCAAGAATTTGAGTCAGAACTTCACAGTAGAAACAACATTACCATTGCCGGTCCTCACATATAGGCAGTGTTTTCATAGCACCATGGTGCCACGTAACTGAAAATCCCGATCTCGCAGGATCTTACGGACCTTCTTGCTCTACCTGATCTTGCACAGAACACCTTTGAAACGAGGGCCCCAGAATCACATAGGCTCCATGAGTTTGTGTGCTGCGTTTCAAAGCCCCTGTGGGGTGTGAAGCAGTCTGCTACAAAGGTTCAGCTGCCCAGCTGTCCTCTGATCAGTCACCAAACTCGCTTCCATTTGATACGCACTCACAAATCAAGGTTATTTCATGTCTGTGTGGCTTTCAGGTAGAGGACTAGACTTCTGTCGCTCTCAGCATGGTGCTGTCTGACAATAAGTACCTCACCTGCTCATGTGCTCTCCTGGGGTGAAACTGGAGCTGAAAGAGGTCAAAATCCCTGTTCATGGCTTTGATCCAGAGGAACATGTCCTAATTCACATACAAATTTCATAGAAGATACAGAAGGAAACATGACTGGAAGACAGCAGTCTGCTGCTTGCTCAGCTGTACTACTTAAAGGCTTCATGCTGGCATATAGTCTTTATTGTAATTCTTAATTCCCTGTAGGCCATGCAACCTGCGTATTGAAATTAAATCACCTCCCATGAATAAAAGTTTCTTTATTTACTTTCCTTTCATTTTATTTTTAATTAAACATTGCACAGATTGGCTAACTTTCTTCTGCTTCCGCTTCTTGGTTTTAAATATTAGTTTTCTGATGTCTTTTGTGGGAGCACTCACTTCATCAAGACCTGAAAGCAGAATGCAGAATAAGGCATTCTGAATCACTGATTCAAAAAATAGATATAATGCTTATTATTAACTCTGTGTTCTTCTCTGTCAGACATTGGCAGATAATTGAAGAATGCATTTTGCGTTACCCAAGTGATTGTCAGAGCTCCCAAACACTGAAAATGAAGCTTGGGTAGCAAAGAGATTTCTGAATCACAGAGCTGAGATTCAGTGTCTTTCTCATCGATCAGTTGTCTACTGAAGAGGCTTTTATTTTATATGAGAACAGATAGCACAGTAATTCTTTGCTGTTTACTCTCTGCCATGTATGCCATTACCAGTTACCGGCTCATCCCAGACTGCTAGCAGCAGCCATTTAGACTTCAGCTATCAGACCCTCCCTGCAAATCACAAATTTAGCATGAAGTAATCCTACAGTTTTACAAAAATAATGTTGCAGTCTTTTCCTCATCTTTCAGAATTTGCATGATCATTATACTAAGTGCATTTGTGCACTTAGGGAAGTTCACTGTTTTTTTTTCTTTTTTTCTGTCTCTGAACTGATTGCAGATGGAACAGAAAGCACTTTCAGAAAGAATTTGGTTTAAATAGGCTGCTAAAATAAAGATTTTCTATCATGAAGTGAAAAATAAGTAAAAACCCCAGCCAGTTCTGGGAAGGTGAGAAAGAATGACCTACTGAGCAAAGAGTTGCCCTCAACCTGACTAATTTCTTGTATCTGAGTCATTCTGTCAAATTCAGTAGCTTATCTTCTTTTAAGTACTATGTGATGTTGCTGTCTTTGAAAGCACAGAAACCTGTGTGAATTAAAGGACTTTTTATTTGAACTCAGGTTATATAATAAAGAACAAAGGAAAATTCAGTGTTCTGATCTGAGCTACTCACTGCTGGTAATATTAGGGGAGAAAATAATTTTTTTTTTTTTTCTAAATGAAGTTGTCTCTTCATCTTCCTTTATTACTTGAGAAAGTCCTGTCCACCTACACTGAGGTTGTACTAGGTACATCATAGTTGCAGGAAAGCTTGCAGGATCAGGAAGGTCCTAGCAATGGCTGAAATCCTAATGTTGCTTAGTATGTGTCTGACTGTACGCTTTGTACACAAGCATGCAGCTGCTGGCATAATTGCTTACTTGAGGAAATTGATTGGAATTTTGTTCACAGCACTTCTGATTCCAGTAATACCACCGGCAGCTTGCGTTGGCTGCATTGGGAACAAGATCCTTTTCATCCTCTTACCTAACAGGGCGTGAAGCTAGTCCCCATCTTTTCTGGAATCAGTTGTCCTTAAAAAAAGGCATCATTTCAGCAAGCCATGCCTTCCTTCAGCTGTGGGACTGCCATCTGACAACGTGCTTGTGCAAACTTGAGCATAGCAGAAAGATGTCTTGCACCAGTGACAGCATAAGATCCACACTTGGTTTGTGACAGGTGTCTTAAGGGTTGGCAGTGCAAGCCACAGCTCTACTTCAGCAATGCTGAAGTGATCCACACTTCCATCTGTTTCAGCCCAAGATGCCTTCTGGAAAGAGAAGTCAAAGAGCACATGTATGTTTGCACCAGGGAAGAAAAGAGTTGAAACTAGGTCTTCTGAAGTGTCAGATTGTGACCTGCATTTTGGTCAGGCACTTTTTCAGGTAACAAAATATATTAAAGATGTAAGTCCTCACATGCTTTCAGCTTAGTGGTGCACTAAGAAGAAATGCACAGACTCTAATTTGCAGGGACAGAATTCATTTTGCTTTTAATACTTCTGAAGAATTATTAAAATACAAATGGCAGTCCCTCACTAGACAGAGTTCTGTCTGTTTTGAAAGATCTGAAAGGGAATTTCAGGCCACTGCTGTATTATTCTTGTCCTTATTCATTTCAGTACAGTTGCATATAAGCAAGAAGTTATGATAAGCCTTAGGAAAGGAAAAAAACAGCAAATCATTTTTATTTCCACTTAGCCAGCACAGACCATATTGTGGAAACACTGAACACCTTTCACAGTTCTGTATCATCTGTTCACGTATAGTCTCAATTTCCTTTAAATTTATAACTCAGTTCTGTGAATTTACAGCTGTATGCAGTATGGAAACAAAGACTCATTTTTCCTTTTTCTTTCCACCTGAGAACAAGAACAATTAGGGAGAAAGATAGTCTTGAGTCCACCAGGTGTTAATTTCTGACTCTTAATCCCACACCAGCTGCTTCAACACCAAAATGAGGAGTGGGCATTGCTGCTCTTTTTTTTGTTTGTTTGTTTGTTTTGTTTTGTTTTGTTTTGTTTTGTTGTTTTGTTGTTTGTTTGTTTTTCGCCTCCCTTACTTTCATCTGAGAACCTGGTGATTCCCCTGAGCCACATTACCACAATGTTTTTTATACAGTTGGAAGCAGACTCAGGAAATCAATAGGAAAAACATAGAAGGCTTTGGAAGAAAAAAAAAAAAAATCTCACATGGAAAAAAGGGAGCTGGTTTTGTATTTCTGTCATACACAATAAAAAGGATTACTGCTTTACAGAGGATTTTCTGGGCCATGAATTGTGTAAAAGATGTTGAATTAAAATCTGGCCAAACAACAAAAAAATGGATTTACTGGAGAAATCAGAGCAGCCTAGTTGATCTACTTACATAATACATGACAACAGTTAGAATTTATGGGTGTTAATATGGTGTACATCAAAGCATGAATTGCTGGTTTAGATTCACCAAACAGATATACTTAAGTGTAGGGAGTAGTGAATCTTCATAATTGCTGGTATGGATACCCGTTTTGCCATTGTTCCTTATAAGTGAAATCACTGTCTTTCTCAGTCGGTTAGTCATCTCCCTTACCAGATCCTGATCTATGAATAGCTGCATATTGAGCAATTTCATGCCATACGGAAAGCTGGAAGTGATAATTCCAGTGAGATTTATGGCAATGTGTAGCAAAGTTTCTCTACACTACAGATCAACTGAATTCAGTCTGTTTGAACAATCAAAATATCCATTTCACTGAGTGTTTCAAGAATAAAGTCTTATCTGAGTACCTTCTGCAACCTCAGTGAGATTTATTTTGATCATCTGAAAACAGGATCACAAAGATCATTTACCAAAAGTCACCTCTAACTACACAGATGCATTTCAGCTGTCCAAACTTCTCAATCAAACCAAGCATAAGAATCTTTGATTTTGAGTCCCCATGCCAGATTTACTAAATTAGATGCTATCACTCCTGAATGAGTGATACAAACATAATTATAATTAGCCCAAATTGGGGAATTGGCAGTAAAGAAAATTTTACTTGTCATTGACACCATCCGTGCACATACTCATGTAAATAAATGCTATTAGGATAATTCTTGAATTCTAGATAATTCTAGCAATGTTTGTCATTGAGTGGATAAGAAAGATCAAGACCAGTGAATTTTCAAAATCAAATGAATTATAACTTACTGCCAAGGAATTTGGAGAAAGTCATGTTGCATATTTCAGAGCTGCTGGAAACTGCCAGCATCTATTGCTTCATAGATGTCCTTTCCCCTCCAGATCCAGAGGGCAGAAACTTCCCCTGAAGTAAACAGATAAATGCCTCTCCTAGTATGCCTCAGATTTTGCATTTATGATAGCATCTGCTCAAAAATGAAACACACACAAAGTGTCTTTCACTGAGGAGGAATAAGAAAGGTGTCCAGTGCACAGCTTCAGGGGTGTCCTTCCTCTTCATATACTCTCCTTTGCACCCAATGACCAACGGCCAGAAATACTGAAAATATGTAATGCTTTCAAGAGTGAACCAATTGCCCTCTCTCAGTTCTCATCTTTTCTTCAACTGTATGGTCTATGTTACATTTCAGATTGAGATGGTGAGAGTGAAATATTACATAAAGCTTTCAGCAAGAGGAATATCAATGCTTACAGTGAGCTTTCAAATAAGTGAATTTCTGTTGATAGCAAGGGTGCTGCTTTCCATCTGAAGATCCCAAATGATATCGTCTCATTGGAGTTTCTCACAATCGTCTTTGATATTAATGAGCTTTTAATTAGGAATAAAACTGAGACATCATTATAGATAGATGTATCCATGCAGATTCAAGCATTCTTTCTTTTCTTTTTTTTTTTTTTTTTTTTAAATTAGGCCATATGAAAGTGCTTTGACAAGAGAAAGATGTCTTAGTATTAATTTTATTTAGGACAAGGACAAGTGTGTTATTGTGGGAGTATTATTACAGATGGTATAAACAGCCTTCTCTTTTAAAGATTTTAAAGCCAATACTCATTTTTGTGTGCACATGAACATAAAACCGGTTAAAAATTGCCTACTAAACTGTTTCTTGCTAGAATATTATGTTTTTAATGAAGCACAACTGTTGTCTGAACACATGTAAGGCAATTGCTGCAAATGTCTTTTAAAAAGTTCATTGGAAAATAGTTTCTCATCAAAAAACACTGACACTCGGTCATGGGCTGTGTCGAAGTCAAAGACTAAGTTATAACTAGTCTGTGACATTCTCTTCCTGCTTTTTGTCTTTCACATTCTCTTCCTGTTTCTCTCAACATGATGGTTCTGTTCAACTCACACTGACAACATGAGATGTAAGGAGTAACATTCTTAAAGTCATGCGTATGACTAAAGCAGTGATTTAATGGTCATGTCTTTTTCACCTGTTAAGATCACAGACTCATAGAATGATAGATTGGTTTGGGTTGGAAGGGATTTTAAATATCATCTAGTTTCAATCCCCTGCTGTGAGCAGGGTTGCCAACCACTATATCAGGCACAAGATTAGGCTGCCTAGGGCGCCATCCAACCTGGCCTTGAGTGTCTCCAGGAATGGGGAATCCACAACTTCTCTCAGTAAAAAATTTCCCCCAAGCATCCTTGCTAGTTTAAAATCATTCCCCCTTGTCCTATCACTGTCAGACCATGTAAAAAGTCAGTCTCTTTCCTGATCATAAGTGCTTTTCAAGTACTGGGAGGCCACAATGAAGTCGGCCCAGAGCCTTCTCTTCTCCAGACTCAACAAACCCACCTGGACATAGAACCATTGGCAGCAATTCTCTGCCTGTGACCATCTAACCAACTCCTTATCCACCAAATAATCCAGCATTTGAATCCATCTCTCTCCAACTTAGAGTTAAGAATGTGGTGTGGGTCCATCTCAGAGGCTATGCAGAAGTCCAAGTAGATGACATCTTTTCTCCACCTTTTCTTTTGTCCACAAATGTCATTGTTTATTTCTGAATGTCCTGCTTCTGCCTACAGGAAATATTCAACGTGGTTCACAATTTTATTTTTCTCTGAAATGCATACATTATATCCAAAGCAACTTTAAGTAGCAGCTTTGTATGGTGTCCCTGGGGTTTCTTCCTTTTCTCATCCTTTAAGTGTCTATAGTTAGGTTTACTGTACAATTTCTTCCTGCAGAACCTATTAGTGTTGACGAATTAACTGAAATATATCTCTTCTTTGTTCCAGCTCTTGAGTGCTGGCCACAATTTTCTGCTATGATAGTCACTCTGAATTCAACAGCACTGCATCAACACAGATCTGTCTTACACTTTAGGGCATTCTGACAAGGACTAAGAAATCTGTTTATTCTCTTGTCTGTACTTCTAAGGTACCAAACATAATGCTGTACCTGCTGCATTGTCCCTACAGACTCTATGACTACTCTAGCAGTCTCCAAACAGCATCTGAGAGCTCAGATGTTTCCTTCCAAGCTATGTACTCTGAAGGCCTTGCGTATGATGAAGACAGTCCCCAGCGAACACGTCTCTTGTTTTGACTGATAAGGTTTCTGTGCAAGGTACAAACAGAACAGCTGCTAACACACTTATCCAGGTGGAAAAAAGAATACAGCTGATGCATTTCTCTTCTCCTTGTATTAGCCAAAAAAATTCTGTAATTAACAATGTGTTACAGCCTCACAAGGTGAATCTTACCTCCCTACAACTATAGGTGCAGTACCCAGATTTGAGTTTCTTGTCCTAGCACAAAACAAAATGTATTGGCTTCAATCTTTTCAAACTTCTTGTTTGGTATTTAGTTAGTTTCAACTTGTTGGAACAATAAATTTTAAGTTGCATACCTCCAGCCAAAACCTTCAACTGATAGACCACTGTCACCCTCATAAAACCTATTTGCTTTCCATGGTGTGCTTGGCTGGAAATATACAAATATTCAGGGCCACATGGCCAAGTACATTTTGAGTGATGTCACAAAGCAAAACCAGCACTTACAGCACTAACTGGCCGATCTTTTAGCTTTCCTGGGTGTGCTCTGTTTTCAAATGCATTAGCCCCTTCACTTCCTGTATCTAGGTTCTGTGCAGCTGTCATCAGAAAACTGCACGGGACCAAGGCTGCTCAATTAAATGGTTTGAGACCCTCCTTGGTGGCTGCAGTCACAGCACTAATTCTGCCATGCCCCTACCCTTCAGAGGACAATGCAGTTTTGGCCTGCCTTTTGTCATGTTAAGTATTTATCTAAGTTGTCACCTTACATCACTATACAGATGGCACATTAATCTGTTTTCCTCCCCTAACAGCCTGTAAGTTCATTGTCACCTACTTTTCTTGCTGTGTGTAGATAAGATCATCAACATAACAGGGATCTCTCAGAGCACAATCTAAAATGAAATGGTACTAAAATGCAGGAGGCTTTAAAATGTACTGATATAGTTATCGATCTCATTGCAAGTGGCACAGACAGTCATCACATCACCAGAATGGCTCATTCATTCTGACAGGCATAGACATCTTCAGGCTTTGAAGTCCAGGTATTTCAAGAAAACATCCATTTGTAACAGTTTACATCAGGATTCTTTCTTATGATGTCCTAAATCCTTCTGGAGGTGCCTATGGCTTTCTAAATGGATTACTGAGGTAGGATTCAATTATGCCTGAATATACTAGTTCTAGAAACATTGCACCTGGCAGACGTTTAAAGAAGGTTTCTTATTAGCTTTCTAGTAGCTTTCCATTATCCAAATTTTAACTCGTGGAAGCTCAGGGGCATCTAGATGTCAGAATTAAAATTTCTGAGAGAATTCCACTCCCTTTTTTCAATAGAAGAGATCCCATCCAGGTAATAGTGGTGTCAGTTTTCCTGTCACGCCAGGACAGTTTCATAAGAAAGCCCATTTCTTTCAACAGGAAGAAAGATAGTTTTTTAATGTAGAACTGATGATGAAAAAATCTTCACTTCCTTCTCTTTAATCAGTGCAGTTACTCTTCCTACTGATTTAGTTCTGAGTTAATTTATTCAGACTGCATTAATTAGCACAGGCATGGAAAGCAAGGATAGTGTTTAACACTTTAGAATCATAGAATCACCAAGGTTGGAAAAGATCTCTAACATCATCCAATCCAGTCCAACTGTCCACCTACCACCAATATTTCCCACTAAACCACGTCCCTCAGTACAGCATCCAAACATTTCCTAACACCTCCAGAGACGGTGACTCCACCTCCCTGAACAGCCCACTCCAGTGCCTGACTACTCTTTTAGAGAAGAATTATTTCCTAACGTCTACCTGAATCTCTCCTTGCTCAACTCGAGGCCATTCCCTCTCATCAGTAGTCAAATGGGAGAAGAGGCTGACCCTCACCTTGCCACAACCTCCCTTCAGGAACTTGTAAGAACAGTAAAGTCACCCCTGAGCATCCTCTTCTCCAGACTGAACAACCCAGTTCTCTCAGCCACTCCTCATAAGACTTGTGCTCCAGACACTTCTTCAACTTCGTTGCCATTTTCTGAACAGACTCCAGGGCCTTCACATCTTTCTTGTAGTGAGCAGCTCAAAAATGAACACAGTACTCAAGGTACAACCTCATCAGTGCTGAGTACAGAGAGACGATCACTTCTCTGCTGCTGCTGACAACACTATTTCTAATACAAGCCAGGAAGCCATTAGCCTTCTTGTTTACCTGGGCACACTGCTGGCTCATGTTCAGCCAAGTGTCAACCAATACCTCCAGGTTTGTTTCCTCTACACAGCCTTCCAGCCAATCTGCCCCAAGCCTGTAATGTTTCCCAGGGTTGTTGTGGCCAAAGTGCAAGACTCGGCACTTGGTCTTACTGAACTTCATCCCACTGGCCTCCGCCCAACAATCCAGCCTGTCCTGATGCTCTGTAGGGCCTTCCTACACCCATGCAGATCAATACTTCCTCCCAGTTTGGTGTGATTCACAAACTGACTGAGGGTGCACTCAATGCCCTCATCCAGCTCATCAGTAAAGATATAGAAAAGGACAGGCCCCAGTACCTTCCACTGGGGAGCACCATTCATGATCAGTCAGCTGGATTTAACTCTGTCCACCACTGCTGTCTGGGTCTGGCCATCCAGACAGTTCTTTATCCAGCAATGAGTGTATCTGACCAAGCCACAGGCTGCCTGCTTCTTTAGCAGAATATTAAGAGAGACAGTATTGAAGGCTTTGCTGAAATCTTGACTGTGTCAACAGCCTTTCCCTCATCCACCAGGCAGGTCACTTGATCATAGAAGGAGATCAGGTTGGTCAAGCAGGACCTGCCTCTTATGAACCAGTGCTGGCCAGGTCTGATCTTACAGCAATTCCACACATTCTGTGTGACCTCCCTCAACATGACCTGCTCTGTAACCTTACTTGGCAACGAGGTTAGGCTGATAGACCTGTTGTTTCCCAGATCCTCCTTGTAGATGAGAGTCACACTGGCAAGTCTACAATTCTCTGGGACTTCTCAGGTTGACCAGGAATGCTCATAGATGATGGAAAGTGGCTTGTCTGTCACCTCTATCAGCTTCTTCAGTATCCTTAGGTGGATCCCATTCTAGCCTCATGGACTTGTGGCAGTCCAGGTGGAATAGCAGGTCTCTGTTTCTCCCTGAATTGTGGAGGAGTTATTCTGCTCCCCATCTGAGATTTCTAGGTCAGGGTAGAATATCCTGGATAACTAGTCTGACTTTTAAAGAGAGACATAAAGAAGGCACTGAGAACTCAGCCTTCTCCTTATCCTCAGTGGTCACGTTCCCCTCCACATCTCTTCAGCCCTCCTCTTACTGTTAATATGCTTGTAAAAAAGTTTTTTGTTCTCTTTTACCTCAACAGCCAAGTTGAGTTAAAAGCTAGGCTTTTGCCTTTCTGATTTTCTCCCTGCACATCCAAACAACTTCTTTGTACTCTCCTTAGTTGCCTCTCCCTTCTTCCACAGGAGGTAGATTCTCTTTGTTTCCTAGAGCCTTGCAAAATGTCCCTGTTCATTCATGTCTTCTTTCTCACCAGCTCATCTTTCAGCACAGAGAGACAGCCTGCTTCTGCTCCTATACAACTTCCTTCTTGAGGAGCGATCAGCCTTCCTGGGCCTCTTTACCCTTCAGGACTGAAACCCAAGGGATCCTCACTACCAGCGTCATGTAATAGTTCAAAGTCCACCCTCTGGAAGTCCAAGGTAGCAGTTTTTCTGCCTCCCCTTCTGGTTCCAGTAAGAATCATAGTCACTGGGCCCAAAACAGCTCCCAACCTCCACACCTCCCACCAGATCTTCTCTGTTTATGAACAGGAGGTCTACTGCAGCACCTCCCCTGGTAGGCTCTCTCATCAGCTGCAGAAGGAAGTTATCTTCCGTACACTCTAGAAATTTCCTAGACTGCTTCTTTTGTGCCGCACTGTATTTCCAGTATGTATCAGGGAAGCTGAAGTCCCCCATGAGAACAAGGGCTGGTGATCGCACAACTTCTGCCAGCTACTCATAAAATGCCTATTTGGCTCTTCATGCTCTTCATCCTGGTTAGACTGTCTATAACAGACCCCCACCAGGATGACTGCCTTGTTGGCTCTCCCTGTGATCCTTACCCAGCCCCGAGCTCAACAGTGTCAAAGCCATTTCTATCATAGGGAGCCACACCACCATCCCTCCTCCTTCCTTGCCTTTTTCTTTTGAAGAGCTCATAGTCATCTGTTGCAGCACTCCAGTCATGAGAGCAATCCCATCGTATTCCTGTAATGGCAGCTAAGTCATAGTATGCCTGCACAGTGGCTTCCAGCTCCTCCTGTTTGTTGCCCATGCTATGTGCACGTAGATGTACTTTAGCTAAGTCCCCTGCCTCACCCCCAGTCTCATCTTCATTCCCCTAGGCTCATCTCTAGAAGGCCTGGTTTTATCCCCTTCTCCCTTCATATGTAGTTTAAAGCCCTCCAAGCAAGCTCTGACAGCTCCTAGACTGTGATCCATTTCCTCCTTTGAGACAGGAGAGACCCATCTGCAGCCAGCAAGCCAGGTGAAAGTAAACTGCTTCATGGTCAACAAAAAAAAGTCAGGATGGGGGTTGCCTGTGATGCCAAGCTAGGACCTCTTTCCACTCCTCCTCTTCCCTTATATTGCTTGATGATGGCAGGGCAGGGGGTCCACAACTGTTTTGGGGGGTATCACCACAGCGTTCTTCTTGCAAATTCAGCAGAGAATTACTCCACCAATCTATCTCTTGGCTCACATTCTCTGATACTCCTTTATCTCTCCACCTCCTCCTTGAGCTTACCTCCATACTGAGCAGATCATCCCCCTGCTCACACTTAACACAGGTAAAATCCCTACAACCTTTCACTGGCAGCCATAGGCTTCAAGTACTACTTGCAGCTAGAGACTTGAACCATCACTTTTTTAGGAGGGCACTCTGTCTGAGTTGCCACATTGTTTTTTTTACCGGAGCTTTCTGCCTAATGGCAGAACGCATCCTCTTGCTCAGTGTCCTGTTTATAGCAGAAGGGCTAAGGTTGACTTGCCTGGACATACCTTGAAACACATTAAGGTCCTCTCTGAAATGAGGTTATTACTCTTGTGACTGCTGCATTCCTAAAGAGCAAAAGCTGTTCTCTTCCTTTGTTGTCACATGATTTCCCCTCCCACACTACAGTGAATTTGTCTTTCTTCCTGTGATGCCATTCTCTGAAAATGGAACATTAAAATCTTCCAAGAATCATTGGTGAAACGGAGCTTGCTGGATTTTTGCTTGATATCACTCGGGGTTAAAATGATTTAATAAAGAAAGATGTGAACTCTCTTAGTATATAATAGATGTCATGTTGAAGTTGTACATCACTCAGTGGACACCTGCAGAGATGCTTTACACCAAGTCCAGGCACATCATTTAGTTGCATCAGTTTGGTGCTCTTCCAGCAGTAAGTGGTCCCCACAAAATATAATGTAGCATACACTACTGAGGAGTTGCACTGTTTTCAAAGATTTGTATCTCTGTGAAAGATAAAATCTGTATCTTTCCCCATTTTGCATTCCACATTTAGGTGTATCAACACATCTGTAGTCATGGTAACTGCACTATTCTTGTCTTTCCTACTGAGTGTTTATCTCTTATTGACATCACTTTTCAGCAGTAAAATGGAGATATTACTTACTAAAGATCAGTGGACAACTTGGTAGAAGTAATTTTAAAGAACTTCACCTTTCAAAATGTCATTTTTGAGTTAGAAAGGAATAGATGGCAGAAAATACATTATATTTGCAGAAATTTGTTATTTTTTTAACCAAATTTTTTTCCCTGAGAACTTTTTAATGCAAATATTTGCAATTTTTACGAGCTACTTAATTGTGCAAGTGTGATAGTGTTCTTACCTTTCCCTGAATGATTTTTATAATTAACCTATGCAAAAAAAAGAAAAAATCTGAATTTTATTCTTTTACAGTTCTTCACATAATTGTTCATACAATACTTTCTGTAACCCTTTTCACCTTCAGCCTACCAGTGGTGTCAGTGGGAATGTCATTCTCTCTTCTTGAAAATATCAAACTACATTCTTTTCCTGTTATTTATGCATGAAATGTCTCCTGTGAGATAATCCTTAAGGTTTATTATCTTTTCCTTCAAATTTCTTCGCAAGATTTATTTCTCTGTGACAAACACAAGAAACACCTAAATTGAGCTGATGAACACTGAAGGTATATTGGTAGTTTCCTCTCATTTTGTTTTTTGGTTCCTTTTTTTTTTTCACATTCTCTGTATTGTCTTCTATAATGGCTATTGGCCTGAGTCTAAGAAGTATAACCAGAGTACAATTGTAAATAAGTACCAATTCTCTTGAAAATAATGTAATGTGACAGAGGCCTCTGAGTCAGTGTTAGTGCATGTTTTTCCTGACAAGGCAGTGGAGAACGATCCCAGGACAGAAGAACAATTGAATAAAATCTTTGCTTCAAGTCCAAGTGTATTGGCAGCCTGATTTTGTTTTGTTGTTCAATTTATTTCAATCTATTAATTTCTGGAACGCAGACAAGCAGCTACTTAATGTTTGCAGTTTATTTAAAAGCTGAGATGCTTCAGAGATCAATTAAGAAAGAGAGAGCAGAATCTCTGCAGGACCAAAAAAGGCTGATTGAAGAGGCAAGACATTTATGTACAATACTTACATCATTTCTGAGATGGTCCAGTGTAAGGAAAATAGCTCTCCTTTGGAGAATGTGTAAGCTGGCTTGGCATGGCCTGTGGTAGAGCTTGAGATCACAAAGTTTAGGCATTTTGCTAACAGAAGATGTGGTGAGACATAGACCTCCTGATGCATTTACAACGAAAGACCCAATGATGAGAATGTCAAGATTACAGAAAACTCCAGTCAGAATTTCAGACCCCATGAAGCACTGTGTCTCTAAGACCATTCCTAAATATCTACTATTTTTATGTTTCTCTTTTTTGTCCCTCAAGCCTTCTTGGCTCATCTCTGCCATCCTCCCAGCTTGTTCTCATCAATCCCCAACACAACCTCCATTGCTTCTTACAGCAGTCCAGCAGCAAGGACTCCCCTCTCTTCTCTCCTACCTAGAAAGCTCTGTGTCAGAATCACAGGAGAGATCTGGGAAACTAGATCAGATGGTCTCACAAAATGATTCTGTGTGATGGGTAGCTGAGAGATGAAGCTGCAGAAGAAAAACCTTCCCAAACCACACTGAGGTTTGTAAAAGTTTGCATCACACAGGTGAGATCTTTACTGCCAGCTGTAGCTACTCACACACAGAACTACTGAACAGACATGAGTAAAGTTGTGTGGCAAAGATTTGAGCACAGGTGTTGTTGACACATTGCTTACTGAAGATGATGACATGATGCAAAGACATTCTCCCCACTATGTGTCCCGTGCTCAAAAGTACAGAAATGTTAAAACTCAGCAACTGAGGCAGGAAGAAACAATCTCATACAGGAAGAAAAATTTACTGTCTCTGAGCAGAGGCTCGTAACAGTTGATCTGGATGTATTACTATTTGAGCAATGGGCAGGATATGATCTAAAATCCCTTCAAAGTAGGACTGTTTCTGAGGATCAGCTGGTAGATTTTAGTAGAATGAGTCAGACACCTACAATGCAAAACTTCACCCTAGAAGGCTTATTTAATGCAGTTATTTTTTTGAAAAGAGAATCTTAGAAGGTAAAGTATTAAGTAACATTAACATCAGGCAGAGGTGTCATCTCCGATATGATACCCTGGGTGTTTTAACTGCCTGAAAGGCTGGAAGGTGGGGAGAATGGCTAATGACATAAAAACAGGTCTGGCTCTCATTCTGGCTAAAGCTGGTCAGGTACGCTCTACCTTTTATCTACAAGGGCTTCAAAATGAGATGGAGGAAAGGGGAGACATAGTACAAATATAGCACATTTGCATGGCTTACGCATTGCTGTGTATAATATTCAGAATTGCAGTGTTCTGGTGGAGAATCAGTTTGCTTTTTCTTATTTGTCACAATTCTTCAGTTCAAAAGCTATGGAGTACTGATACAGACAAATCTTTGTAAACTATTTATGGATTCAAAGCTGCAGAATTTTGTTCAAAATTATTTGCATTTCAAAGCAGCAGGAATGACTGTTTGGGTGAGTTCATACAGAGCTATTAGTTAATAACTTTTATAAGCTTTCTTAATTGCATGGCTGAACTTTGATTGAGGTCCTGTGTTGAAAAAGAGCCCAGCCATCAGTAACTTGACTCTTGACACGGGACTTAAGAAACAGAACCAGTGAAAGGCAAAAAATGAGGGAGTTGATTTTTATTTTTAATAAATAATTTAATGTTATATTTCCTTTCCCAAAACGTATTGAAGTGTGCTAAATACCTCCAGAAAGATGGAGAAAGCAATTTTGCACATTCCCATTTGTTCAAATAAGTTCACATAAGTTGGATCATGTAAGCATATAAGTTGGAGTTGGACTAAACATCAACAGGACTGGACATATCAATTTGGGCAAGATGACCTTTAAAGGTCCCTTCCAACTCTAAGGCTTTTGTGATTCTATATAGAAACTACTGGATCATAATTACTTATTAATTTACTAGTATGTTTATACCAAAAGGCTATAATCTTAGAGAAGCACTCCATAGTGCAAGGCACAATGGAATTTTAGAACAAAAATACAACAGCTTCAGATTACATGTATGTATGTATGCATATTTGTATGTTTGTATTTTGTTATACGTATTACAGTGAAGAAAAATTTTACTGAAGGATGCAGAGAAATGATGAAAAAGTAATGCTGCTGGTCTTTAGAGCAAATACCTACACTGGCAAAGTATGCAGAAATGGAACATGACATGTTGATCAATGACACCAATAATTCAGCACAGTGTCATTGAAATTGCCAATTAATTAATATCCCATGAGTCTAAAGAAATGTGGATCATCATTAAAAGCATTGTGAGGTGCAAAAAAAATTATCTTGCAGTGAAAAATATCATATGAATGTCTCATTCCATAAAGTGTTTGAACACCGCAGCATTGTTATTTAATGAATGTATAATAATCATCAATGGTAATCACACTGAGACAACACGTACACTGGGGACAAAGATGCACACCCTCAAAATGATCTCACAGTGGAGGAGCAGGGGAGGCTCTGTTAGTGATATTAGGAGACTTGTCCTGAAAATACCACTTCACGTTCATTAAATCCAGATTGGATGATGCACAATCACTGGTAAATTCTCCCAGCATTCACCTTTGCTGGACCTTTTTACCTTTCCTGTTATGTGCATAAGGATCTGAGGTAGTGTAACATTTTTTTCCTATAATGAAGTCATTTCTGCACAAAGCAGTTCAAATTTAAGGATGTAGCCACAGGTGAGAGTAGCAGGATGTATGAGTATCTGCATCAAAGTTGAAATAATTCATTAAATTTCTGCTTTCTTTTAACCTGTACTTGTTGATGCATTTAATCTTTGTTTTTCCAACTTGCAGCTCCATACTGATGTGTAATTTACTCCAGATTAAAATTCAGCTCTGAATCTGGCTTGCCTGCAAATGCATGCACATACACACACACACACATGCATGCCTTTATAGATAAACACACACCCATCTTCATCTTTGTGCACATGTTCTTGCAGAAGGTAACTGTTAATGTTCAAAATGCAACATTAACACTATTTTCCTTTATTTCAGCCACCGTCAAAAAATGCTTTTATCACCTTTCATACTGTCCACCTCCTACTTCACACTCCCCAGAAGTTTTACTTACCAGGTGGTTTGGATAGCTGCAAAAAGTATTTCATATTTTTGCCATCCAGAATGAACACTCCAGGGGTGCTTGTCTTACTCTGAATCTGTTTACTTTTCTCTTCATACATTAGGTGAATAAGATGGGAAATGAATTCCTGGCGTGCAGAAGTATCATTATGAAAGCGTAAAGCTCACAGACTGAGCTCTGAAAGTACTGATCAGAGCACCCAAAAGCCTCTTTGATCTGGATTCACTGCAAACACCTAACTCACAGACCCCTATAGATTTCCAGTTTTAACTTTGTGCCTAATGAAGTGAAGTTTATCTCTGAAAAGCTTTATCACAGCTGGACATAACTAGAAATACTTACTTGCAAGACTACAGCGTAAGGGGGAAACTAAATGAATCTCAGCAGTTTGTCTTTCCAGGACAAAGCTGAAATGTGCTTTCATAAGTAGTATAATAAAGAATAGTCTTTATCCAGGACCCCAGACTACACCACAAACACAGCATGCCTTTTTTTTGCCTCATATCTCTGCATAGAAGTGTCAGGGTAGAAGGAAGAAGCCACGTCAGTCAAGAGCGAGATTCTTCCACAGAGTTACGAAAAGAGTGCTCTGTGAACCATTTAATTATTGTTTGTAGAACATAACTTACATGCAACTATGAAGAAGTTTATTGTTCACCCAATTAAGCTTTTAACACTCAAAGCACAACAGCTGTTCATTACTCAGTTACAAAAATGCTAATGCTACAATGCTTACAATGCAATTTCTGTTGAGGACTGTTAAGGACAGAAAAGATAATTAGATCCAAATATCCACTCTTTGCATGTTAAATGCCCACCCTTCTGATTGCCCACAATCTGACAGGGGCAGCCCTCCTCTGTCAGACAGGGATGATGTGATGAGTTGTCACAGCCAAGGTGTTTGCCAGGGGAGCATGGTGTGGTTGCAGCAGTTACTGGTGGCAGATTCTTCTTCTTCTGCCTGGGGTTTCAAACACCATGTTTGCTAAAATAGTTAGGTTGGATCATGCATTTAATTATGCCATTTTTGCATAAGTCTGTGAATATCCCGTACCATACATGGGAAGATTTCTTTTTAGGATCTAATCCGCACAGTTGCACACAGATGAGCAAAACTTGACTGAAATTTAAGTTGAAAACTTAAGCGCTGAAACCAGCACTGAAAGTGCTGGTTGTCAGAACTCAAAGCTGCAGGTCAGGCGGTAATTTGGGTAATTTTATCATTATGCATAAGACAAGCTAAGCACTAATCATCTGACCAGACTGAGGGGAAAATAAAAGCAGAAGTGATGTGAACGATTTTATAGATACAACTGAAATCAAGCTCAAATTAATCCAGTAAAGGCTTCACAAGGCCCAGGATACTCTGCAAAGTCATTTGATATTATGAAGCCCAAATTTCAGCATTCCACTTGGCTTCATCAAATGGGCTGGGCCTCAAGACTGAGATATTTTCTTGCAAGCACCTTATTCTGCGTGTGTATGATATATGCCTTCAGATGAGTACCTGAATTGTTTTATTCTCTTGTTTTGAAACAGGCTATTGAGTGTCTTTGTTTAGTAGCTAATCTTAAAAAAAGTCTCTCAACTTTGGTGACTAAACCTGTGTTTCATTTCATGAAGGATAGTTAATATAATAGGGTCTGTCTTGTCTCCTACTACCCTCAGTTTTAGCCCAAGGGCAGGAATTAAATACATTTCTTGCTCGGTGTGACTTCCTAACCAACTGCTATGTTTCTTTGGACAGTGTGCTGCTTAAGCAGAACCAGCTCATCTTACCTTGCTTCTCTCTCCAAAGCTAATTTACCTTGCCTTGGAAATATAAGGATGTATCCTATAAAACCATCTCAGATCTTTGGTACTCAAAATCAAATAAAAACTCTGTGCAGTAAAAACAAAGAATCATTTTTTTCTTAATACAAATTCTAATCAGAGATGCAACAATTCTTTTTCTTATCTGAGCCATTGTGTATGTGTATGTGTGAACAAGCTCCATCTACTTATAACTGCAGTTCATGTGATAAATGTTAAAAGGAATCTTTTTATTGTCAAGGAACTCCTTCTTGAAGATAATAAATACATCGTTAAGGTTTGCCTTAAAAAAATGACTAGAACAAGAAAGCCTAGATTTATATCACTTCATCGTGGCCCAATGTTGTAAACAACTCGCAAATATGATTAGCTTTATTTGCAGAGTGTTTGATGTTTGTCGCTGCATTAGTTATAGCAGTCTTGTGGAAGCCCATTGAGAGTTAGAAAGAAAAAAAAGTAATGAATTTTACTATTTTCAGTAGGAAAACCTGTTTTGTTTCCTCTGATGTCTGGAGGGGAAACACTGGATAAAGAGATCCTGTGACAAGCCTAATGCTAGTGAAGGAAAATCTACTTTTTTGTTGCTGTTTCTGTCCACAATTGTTTTGTTTCAAATGAAAACACACATGCCTGCTTTGAAATAGCACTTAAAATAGACGTCTCCTTTTGTTGCAGACTTAACTTGTCTCCTTTCTCAACCTCATCCCTACAGGCCCGTGACGGAGGTTTAGACCAGACCGGTGGAGTCATGCTTCACACAGCTGTATCTTGCTGGCAGCCATTCCTAGGTTTGGCTGTGCTGCTAGTCTTCATGGGCCCCACCTTTGGCTGCCCGGCCCGCTGTGAATGCTCGGCACAGAACAAGTCCGTCAGCTGCCACCGGAGGCGCCTGCTGTCCATCCCAGAGGGCATTCCCATTGAAACCAAAATCTTGGACCTCAGCAAGAACAGACTGAAGAGCGTCAACCCCGAGGAATTCATGTCATACCCCTTGCTGGAGGAGATTGACCTCAGTGACAATATAATCGCCAATGTGGAGCCTGGAGCCTTTAACAATCTCTTCAACTTGCGCTCCCTGAGGCTGAAAGGAAACCGTCTGAAGCTGGTCCCCCTCGGGGTGTTCACTGGGTTGTCAAACTTAACAAAGCTTGATATAAGTGAAAACAAGATTGTCATTTTGCTGGACTACATGTTCCAAGATTTGCATAACCTAAAATCCCTGGAGGTTGGGGACAATGATTTGGTTTATATATCACACAGGGCCTTTAGCGGACTGCTTAGCCTGGAGCAGCTCACCCTGGAGAGATGCAATCTCACGGCTGTACCCACAGAAGCTCTTTCCCACCTCCACAACCTCGTCAGTCTTCATTTGAAACAGCTTAACATCAACGCTTTGCCTGCGTATGCCTTTAAAAGATTGTTTCGCCTGAAAGGCCTGGAGATAGACTCCTGGCCACTCCTGGACATGCTGCCTGCCAACAGCCTGTACGGTCTCAACCTGACTTCTCTTTCCATCACCAACACCAACCTGTCCGCAGTACCTTACACTGCTTTTAAACATCTGGTTTACCTGACACATCTAAACTTGTCCCACAACCCCATCAGCACCATTGAGGCAGGAATGCTTTCTGATTTGGTACGCCTGCAGGAACTCCACATGGTGGGGGCCCAGTTACGTACCATCGAACCACATGCTTTCCAAGGGCTCCGATTCCTACGTGTGCTTAATGTATCCCAAAACCTCCTAGAAACCCTAGAAGAGAATGTATTTCATTCCCCCAAAGCCCTTGAGGTCCTTTGCATTAACAACAATCCTCTGGCCTGTGACTGCCGTCTCCTTTGGATTTTACAGAGACAGCCCACTTTGCAGTTTGGAGGCCAGCCACCGATGTGTGCTGGCCCAGACAGTGTAAAGGAGAGGTCATTCAAAGATTTTCACAGCACAGCCCTCTCCTTTTACTTCACCTGCAAGAAGCCCAGGATACAAGACAAGAAGCTGCAATACCTGGTCGTGGAGGAAGGGCAGACAGTGCAGCTGATGTGCAATGCTGACGGGGATCCGCAGCCCACCATATCCTGGGTTACCCCACGTCGCAGGCTGATCACAACCAAGTCAAATGGAAGAGCCACTGTGCTGGGAGATGGCACGCTGGAGATCCGATTTGCTCAAGACCAGGACACTGGGATCTATGTTTGTATTGCAAGTAACGCAGCTGGGAATGACACCTATTCGGCCTCCCTTATGGTAAAGGGGTTCACTTCAGACCGTTTCCTTTATGCCAACAGGACCCCTATGTATATGACAGACTCCAACGACACCAGTTCCAATGGAACTAATGCAAACACTTTCTCTCTGGACCTTAAGACAATATTGGTGTCCACAGCTATGGGCTGCTTCACATTCCTTGGAGTGGTTTTATTTTGTTTCTTACTTCTTTTTGTGTGGAGCCGAGGGAAAGGCAAACACAAAACCAGCATCGACCTTGAATATGTCCCTCGCAAAAACAATGGTGCTGTAGTTGAAGGGGAGGTTGCTGGACCGCGAAGGTTCAATATGAAAATGATTTGATGGTGTTCTGCTAGCAGTACTTTTTCTGTGGCATTATAACCAATTAAACCAGCCTGGCATGTGGAATTGCTGGGTAAACGCAGCTTAATGCAGCTGTCACTGTATCAAAAGGTTACGTGGAAATCAAAAGACTCTTTGTGGTTGTACAGCAGAGCCTCCAGACCTTGAGGCAGATATGTCAGGGCCTTTCATAGAACTGGTAAATTGTACTAACTGTTTGCATTGCAAATATTGGCATTCTGGGGATATCAGCAATGAACCGTTGGCTCATGCTCATGGACAATTGTTCAACATTTTCTACCACTACAAAAAGAAAAAGAAAAAGGAAAAAAATAAGCCTACAGTGTAGGATTTACATACTTAAAGAAAAAGACACATTTGTCTAAAGCATACTCTACAGTGAAATTTGTATCTATAGATCTCATTTGGTAAAGAGCCTTGCATCATACCTTCTAGTTGGTTCAACACCACAAAAATTGGTAGTCTTTTTTTTTTGTTTTTTGGTTTTTTTTCTTTTTGTTTTTTGTTTTTTGTTTTTTTTTTTAAACACATCTATACTGTGTACATTTTAAAGCAATACAAATGAGAGGTTGTGCTTTTAGATATCCACCAATACTGACCCAAGTGTGATGTCACCTCCCTTTTAACTACCATCTAACTCAAATTAGACTCCTGTAGTTACCAATTAGAAACAACATTAAATACTTTTCTCCTCATGTAGAAGGCCACAGATGAATAGTTGAGAGCAAAAACGCTCAACTCTATTGATCTTCTCTTCATATAAATATAAGGCATGTGCCTAGTTTTGATACAGAATGGAATATTTTTTATATCTGTGATATCACACTGGACCAGTTTACTGTAACATAGCCCTGGAATGCATCCAGGGAAGGCAACCCACCAGATACTGCTGGCGTAGAGGAGCTGAGTTCTTGATGAGTGAGACTTGTTTTTTGTTAGCCCTGCTTTAATTTCAAAGCTACTGTTAAATTCTTAAAATGTTAATCTGTATGGGGCAAAACTGCAAACTCCTTGGGAAATATGGTCATCTTGCTATTTGGAGGATTGAATTAAAATACAGAAAAACATTTCCGCAAAGAATGAACTCTTCTCCAATGCCAGTAAACTAGGGTTGTTCATGCATAATATGGGGATTATAATACAAAAATGTTTGGAACATGATAGCCTCAAAAAGGCTAACATACTGCCAGATATAATGAACCTCTAGCCACTGTCATCTTCATCTTGTATATTTGTAGATAACACATAAACACAAAGCTAATTTCCAAGAACAGATTACTTAGCTATTCTTGATGCCATTTGAATAACTATGTGATTATGTTTCTTTCAGGTGCAGTATCTTAGAGCAAGAGGGACAAGTTTCTCCAGGTTTTAGAAAGTATTTTTAATGGAGAGAAGACAGAAGTGGAAAGTTAGTTCAGTTCAGTTAAATGCTTTTTGTTTTATTCCTCTAAACAAATCCTCAAAAGGCTCAGAACTAAAACTTTATTCTTTATTCTTTATTGTTGATGCCACTGTTTTTATTTTGAAAATCTCAGCAATGGGAAGATATGGAGTTTTTCAGTGATCTCTCAATCTTTTTTAGCAGTTACAAGCCATAGGTTTACTGCTAAGTGATTGATAACAGTTTATAAGTAATTTGAATAAACTAGAATAAAGGTAATAATGACTGTGTTTGTGTTTAGCCAAAAAGAATATGAAATTGTTGTAGAATAGAACTTTCAGATTAATATGATTTAAGAGTTCTATTATCAATCTTAAAATTAGATTTCAGTGCTCTGAAACTGAAGTCAAGCTGACCTGCAATGGGACGCTGGTGTTTCTAAAAGTACGATCCACATTTTTTGGCAGAGATTTTCTAAGCAGGATAAAAATCTTCCCCCATTATCAAGGGAAATGTGCCAAAAGTTGTACATCCATCTGAGCTCCTCAGGTGTATCCTTAATATAGCTGTAGGACCCAAGGTCAAGGTAGTTTTGAGAATCTCTATTCGTAGTGGCTGTCTTTTTGTTGCCTTGCTGCTGTTTTTAGGTCACCCAGCTGAGGAAGATGCAAGGGTTGTTAGAATTTTTTTCACCTTACTTGCTTTGAGTTGGGTTTTGTAGCTTTCTTTTTTTGTGTGTGCGTGTGTTCTGAACTAGACAGCTAGAGATTTATGGAGATGCTTGAGAGTGATCCTCTTTGTTCTATGAAAGTTTGTAAAACATTATTATTGGACAGAATAACCCCTGACTAAACACTAGCACTGGGGAAATTGTTTTTACTGATACAGTAACCACCGCACTGAAGCCCAAAACTCTATTGTACCTTAATGTGGGCAGTTAAAGAAACAAATGGGGATAAAACAAAGTGTTTCTGAACTGCCCATTAAAGACATTTGCATGTGCCTTTCCCTTTTAATTGTTATTTTTCAATTAGTAACCTATTACCCCTGCAGTCATTTCATGTTAAATGTTAAAATCAATGTTAGAAGCAAAAATTCTCCTCAATTCTGGACAGTTGCAGCAGATTATTTCATATTAAATGTCACAATAAAACAACAAAAACAACAAAAACTTGAAAAATTTAGCAAAAAATGTGTTGTTAGGATTAATTATGAGTGGCTGAATTCCCTTCTACCTTCTAGAATGATTCTAAAAAGTGATTGCATTATTAGTGTACTGCAAAGATTTCTGAGTATTAACATGCTTACTTGCCTAAGTGAAATATGTCCTGGTGATGGAAATTACTGCTTGCTCTTGCAGAGCGCTGCCTTGCAGAGCTGCCAGCATTGTGTGTATTGCCCTGAGTTCAGTCAGTATACAGGCTGTTTTTAACAATCAGTGTTTGCTCTCTGCCTCTAGCATTGTTCTATTTTTTGTAGCCTACTGATTTCATCGTGGACGTGACAAAGCCTATCGCCCCTCCCAAGGAAAATGAGAAGAGTAAGATTGTCAGAAAGGCTTGGATCTTGCTCTGGATAGTTGTGTATGTATTCCTGGGACACAAACTCACTGTGAGGGAATGCAGTGCCGAGGTCAGACCTAGACGACCACCCTTTTGGCAGTTCTTTTTCAATATATAGTAAAAGGACAGTAGCTGTCTGCACACATGCTCTGCCTTTTACTTGCTCGCAGCCACTTCTCTGTCTGCTTGAGAGATCAAGGAAACTGCAGTTTACCTTTTTACAAGGGAGTATCATATTGGAAGAAAAGAATCAGGCTGCAAAGAGACACCTGTCACACATGACTCCCCTGTCATTTATTTGGAGGCAGGCAGACAGTGCATACCTGTCACTACAAGAGGGAACAAAGGTGTTTTCCCTCCTTGTGTTTTGTGTGGTGGCTTTGTACAGCTTCATCTGGTCTTCTCTGCTGGTCAGCACAACAAGACTGAGCAGCAGTAGTTTTGCTGAAAGAGATAACAAAAATGCTGAAACCAGCAGAGCTACTTAAGAAAGCAGGTACACCATTATCTTTGTCAACACAACTTGTAAGATCTGAGCTGAAGTAGGCTGAATTGCCTATTAATATGTTGGGAAATCCATTTCCACAGACCAATGCTCCATTCTTCTCTTTCATAATGGATGGGTACTTGTTCTTTCTGAGAGTAGAAAGAGGACCCTACAGGCAATGTCATGGGGAAGGAGTCTACAACGATAAAGGGGGAATGAAGAATAACCAGTGCCCTAACTTAACCTATATAGAGATTTGGGACTGGTTTTCAATTTTTTCCTTCCTTCTTTCACATTAACTTGGGAACATTCTTCTCAGAAAGGCTTAGCTTGAGACATCACCTTGATTAGATACAGATGGGGGAGACTGCTTTTACTGTCTGTTCCACACTCCCTCAATATTCACACATACTCTCAGTGTCAACATAGCCAGGAGATTCTTAGACCCTAGAGACCTGTTGATATAATCTGATTTTTTAACTAAACGCTTTATAATGAAGAAGAGCTCACTTCATGTTACTGACACACTACTATTCAAGTTTTCTTTTATTTTTGATTTTCCTTATTTCTTGCAGCATGGTATTGCATCAACCATGGTGATAGCAATGATATTGTCATTAAGGAAAATAAGGAAGCCAAATTGCACACTCAGTTCACCAAATTTAGTCAAAGTATACGAGACACAGTAGGAAGTCGGCATTAATATATAATTATATATTATATATATGCATATATATATATAATTATATATAATAACATAAATGTTGTGATTGGAGAAGAAAGTGATATAGAGGAAACATGGAATGTAGGCCATGTTGCACATCAAGCACATCAAAGATACATATCAAATCAACTTTCCTACATGACACCTAGACATCTGTTTTAAGCAGTGGACTTTTCCAGAAAGAAAACTGCAAGATGTGAGAATGCCAGAAGCCCACATTTAACCCACAAAAATATGAAGCAATGGTTGAATATCCACAACAATTAGCTTCTGGCTGCCCAGCAGCAACAGTGCATTATAGGAAAGACAGGTGAGAAACTGCAGTCAGTAGTCATTTTTGTCTCATGTGCTACATCATCTTGTGAAAAAAAGGTCCATGAGACAGTAATAAAATGGAGAATTTTTTTTTTTAATCAAAAATAGAAACAGTTGTGTGGTGGGACAAAGTTTCACTTTCTTCTACAGCAGTAGAACACAGCAAGAAGTGAGGAAGAGGAAGCCTATTTTGTCTGCGTTACTTAATCTCTTTCCTCTCAGTGATCCCAGTTTGCACTGGGCTAGCATGATGACTGCTCTGCCTATTCCCATCTTCTTTGTTCAAAATGTGTCTCGACATGGAGTTATAAGAAAAAGAGTACTGTCAAGCTGTCCCTCCTCCGCCAGCTGTATCACTCGTCTTCTCAAACACATGAACCTGCATAGCAGTAGTGCTTTAGGAGTCAAAGTCCACTGCAGCTGATCTCTAGTCTTACCCTAAGAAAGACAAGGCATGGGCTAGCATTGGATACATGCATTCTGATTTGGTTTCAGTGGCCTAAATGGTTGCCTTTCATGCTAAAAAGATGTAGGAGAGAGAGCTAAGGAAGGAAGAAGTAAAAAACAATTTCATACAGTAATTTAAATGTTAATTAACCCTGGAGGAGTAAAAGGAGCGTCTTTCTAAGAATGAAAGGGCCTGAATACTGGAGAGTAACTGAAACACTGAATGAGATTTTTCAAGTTAGCTAAGCAGTTTGGATACCCTATCATTACTATCACCTGTAATGAGAATTACAAACTCAGTTTCCCTAGGCAGCTTAGAAAAATCCCAACAGGTTTGGTGATATGTGCTTCTTTTGTTTTCTAGCTCTGCCCTCCCCTCTTCTCAGTTGCAAATGATAATAATCCCAAATGAAGATCTTTGGATTCAGTTAAGTTTCACTGTATGCTCATGTGCTTTTTGGAATCTAGATCTCAAAGCACAATCTTAAATGCTCTTCAAACCAAAAACAATTCTAAAAAAGGATGAAGCTTGGATAAGCCTCCTCCTGCAAATGAAATAAACAAGTGTCTGTGAGGTTCTTGCTATTGCTACTGAGATAGCTACATGCCAAAAGCAATCTGCAGGTTGAATGACTCTGAGTCTTTCTTTTCTTTTCTTTCTGTTTTGTTTTGCTTTTTAACTGGAAGCAGGTGGTTGAAGATAAGGCCAGCTGGAAATAGAAATCTTTATTTATACCCTCAGCAGAATAAATAAAGAGCTGGCATAGGCAAGAAAATTCTTGTTATGACTTAAGGACACTTTATCCTTCGTATTCAAATAGCTTGTAGAAGAGTACAAAAGAGCAGACTTTTACCTCGTTATTTCATTATTTGTATTTGTTTGAACTGGCACCAAAATTGTCATGAAACAGAAGTGTTGGAGCAAGAGACTAAAACCAGATTCTCTACTCTAGCAAGGCAGTATGTATCAGGAGAAATCCCCTCAATATCCGTTACGTGACTCCGTGGTTACACTAGAAATCTGATAAAGGAATGTAGATTTTTTGCTCATTATGAAGGGGCTACAGTGGGAAATAAGCAGAATTTATGCTTTAATTAATTCTCACCTTGTGGCATAGCTTCTGTTCTGGATTGCTTTAATATTTGTCACTGTTAATTGAGCTGGAGAATTAGAAAATATAGATTCTGGGAAGAAAAAAAGTAAAAGAAAGCCTCCTTCTAGTTGTGGTATCTGCAGGTCAGCAACACTACCTGCTTTCACGTAAGCCAAGAATGAGTTGAGATTTCAAGGCAGCTGTGAAGATGGTTGTCAACTTGTACAGTTAATAATTTTCACTTTCCAGGAAGCAAAATGCTATGGCTTCTTAAGGCATTCATTTATGTCATTTTGAACCTTAAAAACAACACTTGGTCCTCATGACACTGGGCACTGTATAAATAGGTAGTAAATGACAATAGTGATCTGGTGAGCTTACAGCCTTATATGTAGGAAGATGGCTTATGGGCAAGTACATAACGATAGCAAGTCTGTCATTTGTTGGGGAGGGAATACCATAGTGCATAAATATTAGAATATCATCACAGTTACTGAAATCTATTTGCAAGCACATGTAGTTCATATGTATATGTTTGTGTGTGGAAAAAAAAAAAAAAAAAAAAAAAAAAAAAAAAAAAAAAAAGTTATATTTGTTTTGTTCTTTTTCTTACTTCAAGTATTAAATGTATATTGTTTTAAAAGGTGAAAAGATTAACCAGAAAAAAAAAAAAATGTGTTGTAATTTATTTTAATATATATGGTCATGATTATGGATGGGAAATGAATTAGCGCTGCTGTTATGATTCATGAAGCACATGACAAGTCAGGTTTGTCTGTAAGTTCGCTTCATGTTTCAGCAAAATATGATAATGAAAAAAGAAAAAAAAAGAAAAAAAAAGCTTTGTTTGTCAAGACAGTTGTTCTGAATGTCATTTTAAAATTTACTTTAGGGCTTATGTCATGATGTGTATCATACTTATCCAAAATGAAACCTAAATAAATACTTTGTGGAGTGGCAAAATTTACTGAGGAAAGTGAAGAAAATTTGCTACTGCTTCCCTTATTGTAGCTGGTCACCTTTTTTCAAGGGGTAGTGAAAGAAACTAAACTGAGGGGAAAAGAAAGAAACAACAGTTTTCTCAGCACCAATCGCAGCACCTTCAGTGCTAAGTCTTCACAACAGGTTATCCACTCAGACCAACCACTCCTGAACATATAAGCCATTCCAGTCAGGAAGAGAAGACTCCAGCAGGCATTTTGCATCTACTTACTTTCACTCCTCCTCTATGGCATGGAGACCACAGACACAGAGAAAAATCCAGGTCATATTCTGATGTGTTTTGGCATTTACTCTCCATGCAGAGTGTGAGACAGCCTGTTGTTTCACCATCCTTTGCATAGCATGTGCAGATAACTGGTGGAGATACCAGTCAGTCTAATCCCACCACATTCCAGTATAATGGAAATAGATTTCACCAGCTGTACATCACTGTTTTTACAAAGGTATCTGATTCCAAATATCTGTTTCTGAAACACGTTTTCTAAGGAAAGCACTGGTATTCAAACTACCCCGTAACTGCACCACAGCAATTAAGTGGAGAAAGGCAGACTGCTGAATTTGAAAGCTACTCCCAGCCCCTGAGGCTTGCCTTGACCCACCAAATCTATGTCAGAGATCAACTTTGTAGGACACAGGCCATAACCTAATACTGCTACTCTCATTCTCCCACAGCTAGGTGCTTTCACAGAGAATTTTACTTATGCATCTTGGGATAATCTGAAATAAGATTCATAAGTCATGAACTCTATATCCTCTAAACCGGGATCTTGTTCACTAGGAAGGGAAAATGAGGTTTTGCTACCTCAAAAGAGGAAGAAGCAGGTTGAAATCCTGCTGGATTGCTGGGAGCAGAATCAGATGGTAGATATCAGTCCTCCCAAGCTTCTTGAAATCTGTTGTATCATTCTGCACTTGCATTTGATACCCTCAAAAGGTTTTGACCGACTTGTACCACTGTACCTTCCTCTGCAGTAGACTATCAAATGCAGTAAATCTGTGGGGAAAACTTAATGATAGATTATGTTAAAAATCTACTTAATTTTTGTGTTATTTCCTTTCGATCTGATCATCTGATTTACAGACTGCAGCATGCTGCAGTACTGACTTCAGCATGACATGAAAAAACAGGCATCACTGAGAACACTGCATTTGCCAGGGACAGACAAGGTTTCCTGGAAAGGCTCTTCTACACTAAGCTTCAGACTTCTTTTATGCAATGCACAGTACTTCTCTGGACTACTTGACATTATCTCAAGGGGAGAGAACAGAGGGTGCTATACACAGTTTCCAGTTATAGTGAATGAAACCACTAGTCTACGCCATGACTAACAGGTAACGAAAAGCATTGTCACACTGGGCAATCACTGACAATTTCATTAGGTCAGAGTCTCAAGAGAAAGATTTGTGCTCTCCAGAACTACACTTTTCTGGACCAAAAGAAAAAAAGAAGACGAGAGTAATATCTGTAGTTAATTACTAAACAGATGAACAACTCTTTAGGTACTCATAAACACCCAGAATTCTCTAGGATATGGTCATTTTCATAAATTTCTGAGAATTTTATACTTTTATAGACTCACTATAGAAGACCTGTATTGTAATTAATATAACATCCACCTATACCGGATGGCAGAGTAAATTAATAATAGTAGTCATCCAAAGTATATTTAAAAAAAATGCTTAGCTCTAACATTTTTTGTACTTTGAAAGGCTGTCACACTATCAATCACTAAACTCAATACACAAAGATTATGTCATTATCACACAGGGAAAGGTGTACGGTGCATTTTCTGCATCACAAAACCTTCCCACGTGCAGATATAGAGGGCTGGCTACAAAAAATAAAAATAAAAATAAAAAATAAAAGGGGCTTTATTTATCTCCTATTCTACCTGGACTGGGTGAGGGGAGGCTGGTAACTCATGGTGGGAAAGCACAGTTGGTCTGGTGAATCAAGAAATTCTGAGTTACTGCAAAGGACTTGGCCTTACTGCTCAACAGACTTGGCAGTAAGGGAGATTTGGTCTAAGCTCCTTTTTCCCTAGATATAGGAAATTCTTGAGGGAAAGCCTTATTCTGCCTCTGTTCTTGGAGGGGTAAATTTTCAACTTTAGTAATCAAGGGGAAAAGTAACAGAGTAATAAGTTGATGAAATACAGGAAGGGATTGTAAAGAGAAAAAGAAATTAAAACTAGTGTAAAAAATTAGATGACTTAGCACCTACTGTAAGTACCTGTGGAATTACATGAGTCTGCAGGAGCTGGTTTATTAATTAATCCCTAGGGAAGAAATTCAGCTAGTTAAAGCTATAATCACCAGCTAGAAGATCTTACTTACCTCGTCAGTCCCTAAAGTGGAAGTTATATTTTTCTGAGCTGTTTTCCAATTACTTTGCTATTTACATAACTCAGAAGCACAAGTGATGGAGAGCACACTTATTTTATTAGAGGAAGACAATGATCATACATTTAATCTGTTACTTTTGCTATGAGAGCTATTTACTGTATGTACAAAAACTAATAGATTACATCCATTATGTAAAGTATTGCTATCACTGAAACCAAACATCTCCTTTTAAAAAGATGCCAACCTGTGGTGCATCTATGCAGTGCATCAGTTCTTATGCATTGCAGATAATGCTTTTGGGTTTTTTGTACAGACAGGAAGCATATCATGCAAATTCAAATTCAAATACAGACCCTTACACGAGAGCCTGCACTTTAACGGACCTTCTGGAATCTCGTTGTCTTGGCTTTAGTGAGTTTGGCAGACCATCACATTCTGCTGAAGAATACCAGATCAGCATTGCCTAATGTGGAATAGTCACTGCTGCTGGCTAGTAACACAAGCATAAGGTTGGAACTCAACACTTCTGAAATGTAGGCAAAACCTCTGGGCCTCTAACTCTCTGGAAAATATAATAACAATATTCACGTTTCAAAAGGAATATTTTACCATTTCTCTTGGTTTTGTATATAAATTGTTATATAGTAATAGGCATTGTTATTAAAGAAAGCAATTTCTTATTATTTTTTTTTATTATTATTTTTTTTAAGAAATGCAATCTTTGCTGCCCAAAATGTTCCAGAAGATGACAGCAATGTGGTGACAGAAATGGTCTGCCCTGTGGTCAACATTTCTAACAACAGTAAAATAGATGCTCTTGCAGAAGAGTGAAGTTATATGAAAGAAAACTGTCGCGAAAGATGCACACCAACTAGACTCTTGTCTTTTTTGCAATTCAGTTGTGTATTGCATAAAAGGACCTCTTAATGCCTCGTGTAATTAGTGTTTTTGCAATGCCTGATAAACGATTCATCTCCTAATGAATCTATGAAAAATTTTCTCTTTGCCTTTGATTATAAATGAGAAATGCTGAAATGAATGCAAACTACACATCATCAGGTTGTCAAGTGTGTCAACTCAAGTGTTGAACACTCGGACTACTTACATAAAAACATTTCCATTTGGTCCTTATACAAGACTGCCAAAGTAGGTTCCATAGTTTCTCTAATTCTTAACCAAAGTTTATTGAAACAAACCTAGAATTCCCATAGACTCTCCAGATTTTAACAGGTAAAGTAATGAGTATCTACTTTTCAGATTTCCAGTGCCAATGTCTATCAAAGGAAATTTGATCTGATATTTGCTTTATTTGCCACAATGCTGAATTGTGTCAACTTCATATTTTAATCTAGATTGGTTTGCTCATACATGATCCAAACACTTGGAACTGCCCTATTCCCAGCTTCAGCTCTAGGACAGAAGCCAGAAGAATCTGCTTTGAATGTCACTGAAGCGAATTTGATAGTTATTGACCAGATACTGTTCCATGTTCAGCAGTCACTGGGAACTATTTCTGAAGTATGGGCTTATCTGGCACAATTAAAAATACCAGACTTGCTCTTGGGATTAAGATTAACCGGCATGCATCCATTTTATCGTTCAAGACTACCGTCAATTTAAGACACTGGAAGGTGCATGTTCAAGACAATGAGAACTGAAGGGAGTGCTTACTGAAAGTGCATGCCATCGTTGAGAAGCACACACACAAAAACATATATGAGAGATTAATTTGTCCTTTAAGTCTTAATATACTGAAGCAGAAACTCAAAGCAGTGCAAATGGAAAGACAGTACAACGAAAAAGCATTTTTCTCTAATGGGCTTTACAGAATAATGAAAAGTGTGAAAAGTGGATGACATGTGCTGTTGATGGGTAAATTATTTTCTCTGTGGGAGTGTTCCCTCCAGATCCTGTCTTATCATAAGGATTTTCCTCTCTCCTTGTTCAAAAATGAAAACTACAAACCACATAATTTCATTGCAACTACTTTCTTAAAATGCAGTCTGTTTGAACAAAAGGTTGACCCTTCCTGGATTTTCAAAACGACTGTAATTGCTTTTCATAGAAATTTGTTTTAATTGTAATGCTGTTCTGCTACAGCCCTATTGTCTGTGTCCTTCTGAATTGTCAGTTAATTAAATGAAGTAATAAAAGCTGGAAAGCACATTGTTGTAATTGATTTCTACGTTGCAATTGTCTTATCAGAAACAGGGTTATGAATTTCATCTGTTGAGGCACAGAAATAAAATACTAAACAAAAAAGAAAAAAAGAAAAAAATCCATTACTGTTTCACTTCTGTTACTTACGGCAAAAGTTTGAGGATATCATTTGTCTCCCATCTATTTCAGAAATGTCCTCAGCATTCTGGTGAGTGTACTGATTAAAAGCAAAGAAAGCTTTTCATTCATATTCTAACAAGACTGCATATACTGTATATATAGATCTAATGTCCTTTAATTAGGCTACTTCTTGCCGTGTCAATGTCTTCTCCCATTTTTCCCTTCACATTCTAGTGAGTCTTTGACCAACGAGTCCCGCATGCAGTTTGACTGCTTCAGTAGAAAGCAGAGAATGACTTGCCAGCTGGAAAATCTTCTCAAAATGGATAAGACAATTGTCTGACAGCCTTTCCTTCAATAGAAGCAGAAAGCAGAAAGAAGCACTGAACTTCCTGTTAGCCAGTGGACAGTTTCCACTAAACTTTCTAGAATTCAAGGGAGATCAAACAAAACAAGAAAGGCTTCATTAAATATATCAATAGCAAAATAGGTGAATGTGGGCCTGCTGGAAAATGAGGTGCATGCCCTGGTAACCAAATGACGCAGAGAAGGCAGAGTTACAGAACACCTTCTTTGTTTTTTGCTAAGGCTCCTCCAGAATCCCAGACGCTGGAGAAAATGAAGATCTGGTCAGAGATTGCCTAGGCAAACTCAACACACACAAATCCATGGGCCCCAGTGGGATGCACCCATGAGTGCTGAGGGAGCTAGCAGAAGTGACTGCTGAACCATTGTCATCCATGAAAGATCATGGAGAATGGAAGAGGTGCCTGAGGACTGGAGAAAAGCCAGCATTGCTCTGGTTTTCAAAAGGGGCAAGAAGGAAGACCTGGGAAACTTCAAGCCTGTCAGAGTCACATCTGTCCCTGGCAAGGTAAAGAAGCAGCTTATTCTGAATGTCATTTCCAAGCATGTGGGAAGAAAGAAGCTTATCAGGAGTAGTTAACACGGATTCACTAAGGAAAAATCATAATATTCTTACTGATGATCTTGATGAGGGGATTGAGTACACCATCATTAAGTTTGTAGGTGATGCCAAGTTCGGAGGAAGTGTTGATGTGCTTGGGATAGAAAAGTTCTACGGTGGGATATGGACAGACTGATTAATGGGCTGAGGCCAATTGCATGATGTTCAACAAGAACGAGGGCTGGGGCTTGTACTTTGATCACAAGAGCCCCATGCAACCTTCAGGCTTTGGGCAGAGTGGCTGGAAAGCTGCATAGAGGAAAAGAATCTGAGGGCCACTAACCTCATCTATCTAACACTAGACCAGGGTGCAACGTCACTCATATTGGCATACTGGAAGTGTCCAGTAGCCACACAACCTGCACAAGAGCAGAAACCAGCAGGTCCAAGGTGACGAAAACCCACCAGCACTCTGGGAACACAGGCACAAACAGGCCAGGTGCTGGCACACATGGCTGGGAACAGCCTGGCCCCACAGATCACACACAGCCTATCCCAGTGCTCAGGAGGGCACCAGTGACACTGACTGAGCCTCCACGTCACATTCCCTGGTAGCAAAGCAGTCAGCAGATGATGGTGCCAAAGCTGCTGGCACTTCTCAGGACATGCTGGGGTGCCAAGGCCACTTATGTCCCACCCTCATCAAGATGGTGCTTTCAGCTCGGACATCAGAGGCACGAGGCTGCCAGAAGCAGGCAGCTCCCTGCAGATAGCAGTTCCCAACCTGACGATGGGGAGTTCTGAACAAGTCTCTTCTTAATTTTGTCCTGGCTGAGGCTGTCTGATCAGTGTGTTCATGTGTGTTTGGTATCTGAGTGCAGCTAATGGCATCAGAGCACGAGGTGGATGGTCCCTGTGTCTGTGATGCCAGCGACTGGAGTGTGATTTCTGGCTAGCAAAGGATGAGTCGCATGAGCTGGTGAATGTGTGAGGTGGCCTGTGAGGAACAGGCTGAAGCACTGTGAGGGGCAGCCCTGGTGTGAGTGTACTAGTGTGTCTGTAGGGATGGGAGCACAGACAGACCCCTCGGGTCCAGAAATACCTCTTCTCTGGTTGGTTTGTCTAACACCAGGACAAGGAAGCACTTCAAGAGTCTTCAGGATTGCTGAAAGAATTTGGTCTGGCATTTGTAGTAGAATTTGATCTGGCATTTGTAATTTCAATCTTAAAATCTTCAACAGCAAAACACAAATCTCTTCCAAGATTCCTGAATTTCTTCATAGAGGTGTTGAAAATTCTCACCCCTTTCTACTCTCACTACAGAATGTGCAGCGTCAAGAATACAAGCTTCAAATCTAGTGAGACATGCTGCATTCTTACATCCAGAAATCCCACAGAAAAATGTCCCTGTTTTCACAGGTAGGTCCTGGAAGCTTATCTCAGTGAATGATTTTGGCAGCATCACAGAGATGTTAATTCTTAAGGCAGTAGCATTGGTTACTGGTTAACACTCCTATCACAATTTCATGTCCAAGCTGTTTAATGCTACAGCATTTGCACCCAGGGAAGAAGTGCCCCTGGTGGATATTGAGCCGAGACAAAGTGTGCTGTCCACAGACAACCTTTCTGGGTCTGCTCATTTGTACAGCTGTGGGCTGGGACGGAGCTCATTTTGATTCTAGATGCTGGTGCAGTGCTGCACTTTGGATTTGTGATGAAAATGATGCTGATGACACGCCAACAGTTTAGTTACTGCAGCACAGTGTTTGCACAGTGCCGAGGGCTTCTCTAATTCCCCCACTGCTCTGCCAGCCAGGGGGCTGGAGTGGGAAGAAGAGAGCAAATGACCTGTTTTCCTTCACTTGTGTGTAGCTCTGCCTTTACCCCTTATGCTGTTTGTCTCAACCCACCAGGTTTTTTACCTCAACTTTCCATTTCTCTCTTCCACCTAGCTGTAGGGGTGTGAGCAAGCAACTAGGTGGTGCTGAGCAGCCTAAATGCAGACCGTCATAAGCAACAAGTCATAAGTTTTCTAGATGAGTCATGAAGGCCCATGCTTCCAACTGAGCCCTGCCACAGCTCACCCCTACTGGGGCTTCTCCAGAAGCTGAACTGGTTGGTTGCTCCTAGGAACAGCCTTTGTAAGCATAAAGGTTTGGCCACCACCACTCCTGACTCTGCCCACAGCATGTCAGATCTGCTTCTCATCACAAGCTCTGCTCCTCCTGCTTAGGATGGGGATGGGACTCCCTCTCTCTCCCTGCACTACTTTTCACAGTGTTTTTTGGTGGCTTTGTCATGGTTTTCTCTCTGCAAAAGGTCCCTCAGCATGAGACTCCACTCTGAAGCTGAGACCTCTCTTTGAGGTCTTCAAGCCCCATGCCTTTGTACTCTTCATAGAAATTCTAAGATATGTCATACTCAATGGGCTGAATGTGATTATAAAACATTCAGATTTGTGGTGTTTGAGCTTAATCTTCTGAATTGCTATTGCATTTATTCAGAACATAACCCATTACTTGAAACAGAAAACTCTGTGGGACCAAAGTCCAGCTCTATGGATTTCTGTTTAAATCATACTTCTGGCTCCACTGCCCACTCCCCTGTGAACTTCGTCAGGAAAGAATGAGAAGTACAGCTTTCCTCTGACACGTTAATATCTAGAATTAAAATCTAAAATCTAGACATAAGGAAGAAATGAAAATTTCAATTATTTCTCTTAAGACTTTGTCCTAAAGATGGGTTCTTTCTCTAAAATTCATAGGTGTAACAAATACTATCTTTAATTCTGGCTGTAAATGAGAAGGAGGTCAATGGATCCAGAGCAGTGAGCTTGATGCAGTTTGCCAACTGCATGACAGTTGAGTAGAGAGGTTGGGAATTATATCACAGCCACCTTGCCAAAACCCACAGAACTCAAATGCATGGTCTATGATCATTTTCCTCCTGTGGCTCTCTCAGTAATACCACTACGCTACCTACAGATTCAAGCTAAGTGTTTGCCCAGATCTTGCTCAAAATCAAACAGAATCAAAACAGAAGTCTTTCATAATTGTTAAGACAATTTAAAAATTGTAGCATAAGCTGGTATCAAGACTCAAAGAGCTAATGTAGGCACAGCAAATACACAACAAAAAAGAGGGAAAGGGCAGTAGTTATCCCTGGGAGTTTCACAGATAACAGCTTAAAAGTTGCCCATCACAAAAGTCCTGTCGGAAACTTTCTATCATTTTAGGGAGGTTTGGATGTGACCCTTGAGTAAAACACTCTTGAATCAGGGAGACTGTGAACTTTCTGTAAAGACAGCAGTACTCAGCCAGCACACATGATCAGCATTTCTCAAAAATGGCTTGCTAAATTGGGTGTAAAACAAGTTTTTAAAGATGCAAGATGAGGTAAGGTGGCTGCAGCTGGTTCTAACAGGGAGTTGCAGGCTTGTCTGTCTAACCTAAGTACAATCAGGTCTCACAGCAACTGATAACCTCATCTGCTTTCTGTATGCTGTAACTGGAGAGGGGAGCAGAGAGCACGTGGCACCTCTAACAGTCAGTTTATACTCTCTCATGCAGATGAATCACTGATTGGATTGTGTTTGGATGGTCCAATCTAATGACTGCAAATTATGATTTTGGTAAAACTTTGTTTCTGATGCAAGTAAGAAGGTTTTCTTGACGGCTCTTTTCCAAATGGAACTGAGATGAGGGCCGGGGAGACTTAGGATCGGTGTTAAAGCAAGGCCTCCGAGAGAAAGGCTCACACCTGATAGAGAATCTAAGCAGATTTCTGTATTATACTATAGAATATTTAAAAAAAAAAAAAAAAAAAAAAAACCACCTACACTAATTTATCCCCAAGTGTAACACAAAGTTTAAGTCAAAGTATGGACTGTACTGAAAGAAAACAGTTTTCCATCAAGTCTGAACCACTTTCAGCATTCTCACAGCACATGGTAATTCTGTAGAAGAGATGCAAATTCATTACTGATACAAATCTGTAGAACTTCATCAAACTTACTAGGGCTCCTCTCTTTTAAACTAGTTGAGGATTGTGTCTCAAATCACTTAGTCATAACAACATGCTGTAAGCCAAGAGAAAATTAGTGGAGGAAATAACATAAAATTGGTGCTTTACTCATTTTCTGTGATAAACAACTTATCGTAAGTATTTAAAATCCATTATAACTTTTTATTTATTCTTAAACACAGTGTACTAATTTTTTAATGCTAAAAACATTCAGTCCACTTATTTACATAATTGCTGCAGTGCATTCTGGTAAAAATTGTGACTCAAGATACTTATAACTGGTGGCATAAATGCATGTTTAGTTGAATTAAGAAGGAAAACAACAGAAAAAAAAAAGCCTTTTAATGCAAAATAAAATATAATAATTAACACAGAGAAGAGGAAAGAAAAATGGCAATTTGGGCAGAAAAAAAAAGCTTTCCATAAGAAGTGAATGCTAAGACATCATAACAGTCGGAGTAAATGTTGAGTAAGATGCTCTGGGTAAAACAAATAGTGTTGCAGTGTTGCAGTGATTAAAATATTGTCTATGTTTAACTGTAATTGGCAGCAGAAGTGTGTTTTTTTTTTTCCTAGAGATGAGAATAATGGAAGTTTGAAAAAAAGTGATGCAGTCTGGGAAAATGAATGATTATTGCAGCTTTTCTGTCATTAATTTATCTGTTAAGTATATATCCTCCTACATAGTTGAGCTCTGTTCCAGATGTGTGTATGTAGCTGCTACAGACTTCTGGGCTCTTAGAAGAGATGAATTGAATGCACTAACACTGCCTGCCAGCTGAGAGGAATTAGGTAAAACAATGGCTCCTATCCTGCTACACAATAGGCTTTATTAGAGAGTTGTCATTCCCTCTTCTCACATATACAGATGAACTGTAAACCAAGGGGGAGAAATGAGTCCATAAATTGGCCTAACATAGGCCATAGAGTTTCTTATTCCATCTTTCAACCTGTCTTCACAGGAGATGTGCTTCAGCCCTACGATCATCCTTGTCATCCTCTCTGGACCCACTCCACCAGCTTCACATCTTTCACATCTGTGTTGAGGGTCTTAGGCCTGGATGCAGTACTCCAGCTGAGGTCTCATAAGGGCAGAATCAAGGGGGACAATCCCCTCCCTCTCCCTGCTGACCACCCCTTCTTCTGATGCAGCCCAGGATGCAGTTGGCCTTCAAAGCTGTAAGCGCACATTGCTGACTCATGTTAAGTTTTTCATCTACCAGGACCTATGAGTCCTTCTCAGCAAGGCTATTCTCAAGGGCTTCTTCTTACACAGTCTGTATACATACCTGGGAAAAGTTCTAAGTATTTTTTCACAGGTACACTTGAACATACAGATGTTGCAGAGTGTAATACAACGTGAAGAAAAAGAGAGATGAAGTTGAAACCTTCATGGTTCATGGGTAAGAGCATCCTTTGCTGGGCACAAAGAAACCTGAAATAACTTCATAGATACAGAATCATAGAATGTCTTAGGTTGGAAGGCACATTATAAAAGTTATCAAGCTCCAATCCCCTCCTGTGGGTAGGGTTGCCACCCACTAGATCAAAGTACCCAGGGTACATCCAACTAGACCATGAATGCCTCCAGGAATGTACATCCACAACTTCTCTGGGCAACCAGTTCCAGTGTGTTACCACCCTCTGAGTGAAGCATTTATTCCTAACTACTAACCTAAATTTGTCCTCTTTTAGTTTAAAACCCATCCTCCACTATTAGACTATGTCTAATTTGTCTATTAGACCAATCACTCTCTTTCCTGCTTATAAGCTCCCTTCAAGTACTGGAAGACTGCAATGAGGTGTACCCAGAGCCTTTTCTTCTACAGACTGAGCAAATCCAACTTTTTCAGTCTTTCTTCCTAAGAGAGGTGCTCCACCCCTCTGATCATCTTCATGGCCCTCCTTTGGACCTGCTCCAAAATCCAAAATCCCTTTTTTGTGCTGGAGGCCCTAGACTTGGATGTGGTACTCCAGACAGGACCTCATGAGGGCAGAATAGAGGGAAACAATCCTCTCCCTGCCGTGCTGGCCACCCTTCTTTTGATGCAGCCTGGGATACTGTTGGTCTTCTGGGCTGATAGTGTGCACTGCTGGCTCATGTGCAGACTTTTGTCCACCAGGACCCCCAGGTCCTTCTCTATAGGGGTCTTCTCAGTGAGTTCTTAGCCCAGTCTTGTACACATCTCGGATTGCCCAAACTCAAGTGCAAAACATTGCACTTGGCCTTGTTGAATCTCATTATCTTCATGTGGGCCTGCTTTTCAAGCAATACAAAAATAATCCTGTCCAAGAACTAGCTCCACATAAGGCCACCCAAAAATCTGATTTTCACAAGCAGAAATGATTTACCTTTGCTTTTAAAGGACAGTAATGGTCAAGAAACATGTCACAGAGTATCTCATGTATGGGTAGCTAACTCTGAAATGACCTGTCTGGACATGGTCTGGATAGCCATAGTGGGGCTAGAGATGTGCAGGAGGTTTTGCTCAGTCCGCAATCCAGCAGTCAAGACTGGCATATCTGTTACCATCTGGGACAACCATAGTTGCAGATACTTGCAGCACAGAGGTAGTGGAGGAACTGTAAGAGACATAGAGCACTGATGTAAACTGTAGTGCTTAAAATAGCATACCTAATTTCAAGCTCAAATTAAATCCATATGTATTCAACAGGGCTTTCAAGGTGCATTGGTTAGACTTTTGTTTAAACATGATCAAAATAGCACAGATGTTTACATTCAGGGATGCACTTCACCCTTGTGAGGTAAGAAAAAAAAGAGTTTCTGTGCTTGCTTCCATCTCGCTAAATTATTTCATTCACTCTTTCTAATACGTTAAACCTTGGATCTTGACGCATCAAGCCAAAGACAGACACTGTGAGGTATCAGTACACAGCCTACAAAGACCATGTTTACAGATTGTGTAGAGACAACACCATGAAACAAAACAAACCACCAGTGGTTCTGTTGATTTTAGTACTACAATTTGTTTCATAAATAAGCAAAAAAGGTGGCATTTCAAAAATAATATTTAAACATACAAAAATCACAGCTGAGGAAGAAAGTGGATGATGACAGCTGTGTAATCAGTGTAATCTGAACTTGCTGTTCTTCATGGATAACTGCAACGCTACTGATCTGCTGTGAGAAGAAAGGAAAATGCTGCTTTTCAGGAACTCTAGTTACTCTTTGCCTGCCCCAATTCTAGAGTTGAAAATTATTTACTTTCTGATTTGTTTATTTTTAAACCACAACTGGGTTTCAGTGCTTAACAGAGGCACTAAAATCACCTCTAGAACATCATGGATCAAAGCTGCCATCCCAGCATAGAAGCGTATTTACATAATCTCTCTGCAATTCTATTGATTTTCATACTACAGGAAAAGGAAAACGTTAATATACAGGTCGGGGGAGGAGGCTGTCATCTGGCACAGTTACATTCCTGAACCAGCTGTATCCTCCTGGCTTTGTAGTGGACTTTATATTACGTGTGATTTGTTTGTCTCCTACAAGCCCAGCAGCCTTCAATGCTCTCCTTGCTCATGACAGGATCAAGAAAGCCTTCTATATCCAAGTGTGTCAACTTGGTGCTTTTCCTCAACCTTGAGTTATTCTCTCTCATATTTTTTTTTTAATATATTCGGAAAAAAAGAGTGTTTACAAAGAAAGTGACAGAAGCCTGGGGGCTAGCAAGCAAGCCAGATGTTCTTGGGCTTTCTTTGTTTCACAGCCATTATTTTCTTGTGTGCCCAAACTACTAATTCTAATTTTAATGTTGTATTTCTATCAGCAGACACATTGCTTCTGACAAAGGACATGCAGTGCTCCCTTGAAGGAGATTTTATCAGTTGTTGTCTGGTATTGTCAGCTGCTGTCACCCCACTTTGTTCAATGGCACCTGGCAGACAACTCCATTTCTCAGTGAAAGTAAAACTTTTCACCCTATTCTTACCAAACTTAGGCAATTATCCTTATTCCTTTTAAACATGGGTGGCATCATTCCTTGTCAGTGTGAAGACTCCTGAATTTCAGTCCTGAATGTCTTTTGAGTGGTTCAGTGCTGTATAAAAATATCGGTGGAGTCTGTCATAGGAAATTTTGTTAGAGGTGGGTAAAAGAAACCTCATTATATTTATTTCAGCTGAGAAAAGAAATATAATTATTTATCGAGAAAAAAATATTTTACATACAAGCAGTAGTGCTTTACAAGTACAGTAAAGTACAAGTACAGTAGTGCTTTACAAGTTTCACACAGTAGTAGTGATGTAGAGTCTCAAAACTGAAACTACCTCCTGAAACTATAATGTGTCTCCAAAGGTACTATCCATTTCACTTGTTCACCATTCAGTCTAACACTGGTATGAATGCTATGGTTAGACAAAGAAGAACATAACGTGGCAAATGTAGAAGTTAGCTAAAAGGTCAACAACACAGCAACTCAGAGATTCTTATTTACCCCCTGTGAATTCTGTTTTACAGAGGGAGTTGCTAAGAGAACAGTATTTTTGAATGCTAGCATAAAAATAAAATAAAATTTTAAAAAAGTAAATAAAGCTATTTCAGTTTCCTCCTTTCCCTGTCAAACAAGAAAGTACATTGTTAAAAATCTGCTACCTACAGAAACAGTTTTGGACAAGAATTTAAATGACACAAGGAAAGTTGGTTTTCTTTTCTGAAGAGAGAGAGCTGGAGAAATCGTGGAACCACGTCTGGTTTTAAAAGGAACAGAGTTAAATACATAAAGTCACATCTGAATTTTGAGGTTGAATAAGAGTGGAATTTTTGGTGTTCTTGTTAAGCTTTCATTTCTCCTACATTGTTTTTCAGACATTGTGAGAGTACCCTGGAAAGAAGGCAAAATATATGAAGCAGGAAGCCATGAAGCAGGATATACAAAAGAAGATATATATACAAGAGAAGAGCTGCCACAGGTTGTTGAGGAGTTAGTGTGTAGAGAAGACCATTGGGTTGACTGGAGTGAAGCCTAAGAGCTAGATATTGCTTCTGAAGGGGCATACTGAGGTCAAAAAGAAGTGCCTATGAACTCTTTCTGGTTCTAGTCTATCAGACCACTTTTTTTCTTCATTAGGTTGGAAGGGACCTCAAGGATCATCAAGTTCTAACTCTCCTAATACAGGCAGGGTCACAGGGTTGCCAGCCACAAAATCAAGTGCTAGATCAGATTGCTCAGGGCCCCATCCAACCTGGCCTTAAACATCTCAAGGGAAAGAGTATCCATAACCTCTCTGGGCAGAATGCCAGCACCCCCCTCACCACTCTCAGTAAAACACTTCCCCCTGACATGTAATCTAAATCTCCTTTCTTTTAGTTTAAAACCATTTCCCCTTGTCCTATCACTATCCACCCACGTAAAAAGTTGATTTTCCTTGTGTTTATAAACTGCCTTTAAATATTGTAAGGCTGCAATGAGGTATCCCCACAGCCTTCTCTTTTGCAGGCTGATCAAGCCCAGTTCCTTCAGCTTGTCCTCATAGGAGAGGTGCTCCAGAGCTCTGAACATATTTATGGCCCTCCTCTGGACCTGCTCCAACAGCTCCACATCTTTCCTGTGCTGGGGGCCCGAGACTTGGGCACAGTTCTCTAAATGCGGCCTGACGAGTGCAGAGTAGAGGGAACTCACCTCTCTGTCTCTGTTGGCCACCCCTCTTCTGATGGAACCCAGGACACCACTGACCTTCCAGGCTGCAAGCGTACACTGCTGTCCTATGTTAAGGTTTTCATCAATGTGGACCCCTAAGTCCTTCTCCCAGTTTGCATACAGATCTGGAATTAGCTCAGTCCAAGTGCAAAACCTTGCACTTGTTGAACCTCATTAGGCTCACAAGAGCCCATCTTTCAAGTCTATCAAGGTCTCTCTGGATGGCTTCCCTTCCTTCTGCTGTATCAACCACACTGCTCAGCTTGATTTCACCAGCAAATTTGCTGGGGGTGCACACAATCTCATCATCTATGTCACTGATAAAGTCTTAAAGAGTACCATACCCAAGATGGATCCCTGGGGGATGCTGCTCAGTAATGACCTCCACCTGGACATTGACCGCAACACTCTGGCTGCAAATTCCAGCCCGTTCCTTCTCCACTGAACAGTCCAATCTTCAAAACCATATCTCTACAACTTAGAGAGATCTGCTAGACTTAGCTTGACAAGTTGAGAATGCTATTTTACATTCTAAAAACACCATCTTCATATAATAATTTTTTTCATTTCAAATCTTTCTGGTCTTCATAAAGCTGCTCCATACAGGAGGAAGTTCAGGCTTAGATGACTGAGAGCCCCAATAGACTTGAAGAGCTGTCACAGAAGAGCAGATAGATGGAAAAGGTTGGACATAAATGGCAGAGTCCACGTGAGGGCATCTGTTATGTAGAAAATAGACCACAGCTGCAAGAAGAAGAGGTAAAGCAGCCCAAATGGGTGCTGACCTCCTGTCAGTAGGTTGGAGGCTTGTCTGACTCCATTGTGACAGCCTGCCTCTGGAGCTCAGCCTGGTCTCACAAGATGTTTTCATACCTATTTTTGTAAGCAGCAATGAAATCTGGTAGAGTTTATAGTGTGTAGATGGGATCCCCAAGTGGGAAATGAAAAATGTGCTTTATCAATCCACTTCTTAAACTTTGATTAAATTTTTAAAACTTTGTGCTTCAAGAATACAGAATGCTCTTTAAGCCATGCTTGGCCAATCCTCATATAGCTTCTCTGTAAATAAGAACCTGTCAGATTCTATTTTTGGGACATAAGATCTTTTGATACTGTGCAGATAAAGATTTCATGATTCTCTTACTAGCTTTTGTTTATGGAGAATCTGGGACTGCTTCTCTTTTCATAGAATCATAGAATCACCAAGGTTGGAAAAGACCTAAGAGATCATCCAGTCCAACCGTTCACCTATTCCCAATAGCTCCCACTAAACCATGTCCCTCAGCACAACATCCAGCCTTTCCTTGAACACCCCCAGGCTCGGTGACTCCACCACCTCCCTGGGCAGTCCATTCCAGTGCCTGACCACCCTTTCTGAAAAGTAATACTTCCTCATGTCCAGCCTGAATCTCCCCTGCCGTAGCTTGAAGCCATTCCCTCTGGTCCTATCACTAATGACACGAGAGAAGAGGCCGACCCCCAGCTCAATACAGCCTCCCTTCAGGAAGCTATAGAGAGCAATGAGGTCTCCCCTGAGCCTCCTCTTCTCCAGGCTGAACATTCCCAGCTCCTTCAGCCTCTCCTCATATGGCCTGTGCTCCAGACCCCTCACCAGCTTCGTTGCCCTTCTTTGAACACGTTCCAGGGCCTCAATATCTTTCTTGCAGTGAGGGGCCCAAAACTGGACACAGTACTCGAGGTGCGGCCTCACTAGTGCTGAATATAGGGGAACAATCACCTCTCTGCTCCTGCTTGCAACACTGTTTCTGATGCAAGCCAGGATGCCATTGGCCTTCTTGGCCACCTGGGCACACTGTCGGCTCATGTTCAGCCGAGCATCAATCAATACCCCCAGGTCCGTTTCCTCTACGCAGTCCTCCAGCCACACCGCCCCAAGCCTGTAGCGTCGCCTGGGGTTGTTGTGGCCGAAGTGCAGGACCCGGCATTTGGCCTTGTTGAAACTCATCCCATTGGCTCCAGCCCAGCTCTCCAGCCTGTCCAGATCCCTCTGTAGGGCCTCGCTACCCCCAGGCAGATCCACGCTTCCAGCCAATTTGGTGTCATCTGCGAATTTACTGAGGGTGCACTCGATGCCGTCATCGAGGTCATCAATAAAGATATTGAAGAGGACAGGCCCCAGCACCGACCCCTGCGGAACACCACTCACGACCGGTCGCCAGCTGGATTTAACTCCATTCACCACCACTCTCTGCGCCCGGCCCTCCAGCCAGCTCCTCACCCAGCCAAGAGTGTACCCATCCAAGCCTCGGGCTGCCAGCTTCTGCAGGAGAATGCTGTGGGAGACAGTGTCAAAGGCTTTGCTGAAGTCTAGGTAGACCACATCAACAGCCTTTCCCTCATCCACCAGTTGGGTCACTAGATCATAGAAGGAGATCAGGTTGGTCAAGCAGGACCTGCCCTTCATGAACCCATGCTGGCTAGGCCTGATCCCCCGCTCATCCCGCACATGCCGCATGATCTCCCTCAAGACAATCTGCTCCATAACCTTCCCTGGCACCGAGGTCAGGCTGACAGGCCTGTAGTTCCCCGGATCCTCCTTACGACCTTTCTTGTAAATGGGAGTCACGTTGGCAAGCCTCCAGTCTTCTGGGACCTCACCAGTCAACAAGGAGCGCTGACAGATGGTGGAAAGCGGCTCGGCTCTCACCTCCGCCAGTTCCCTCAGCACTCTTGGGTGGATCTCATCTGGCCCCATCGACTTGTGACAGTCCAGTTGGAGCAGTAGGTCTCTGACTGTTTCTTTCAGAATCGCAGGGGGGTTAGTGTGCTCCCCAGCCGAGATTACCAGGTCAGAGAGAGGAGTATCCTGAGGATAACTGGTCTGACTTTTAAAGACAGATGTAAAGAAGGCATTCAGAACCTCTGCCTTTTCCTTATCCTCAGTGGTCACATTCCCAGCCTCATCCAGCAAAGAGTGGATATTCTCCTTTGTCCTCCTCTTACTGTTAATGTATTTATAAAAGAGTTTCTTATTCCTTTTCACCCCAGCGGCTAGGTTAAATTCAAGCTGGGCTTTTGCCTTTCTGATTTCACCTCTACACATCCTAACGACTTCCTTGTATTCGTTCTGAGTGGCCTGTCCCTCTTTCCACAGGCGGTAGATTCTCTTTTTCTCCCGGAGCCTCAGGAATAGCTCCCTATTCATCCACGCCGGTCTTCTTCCCTGCCGGCTCATTTTGCAGCTCAGGGGGACTGCCTGCTCCTGCGCCCTTAAGACTTACTTCTTGAAGAGCAACCAGCTCTCATGGACCCCTTTACTCGCTAAGACTGAATGCCAGGGGACTCCCCCTATTAGTCCCTTGAACAATTCAAAGTCCGCCCTCCTGAAGTCCAAGGTAGCAATTTTACTATTCCCCCTCCAGGCTCCACCATGAATCACGAAGTCTATCATTTCATGGTCACTCTGTCCAAGACAGCCTCCAACCTCCACATCTCCCACCAAACCTTCCCTGTTTGTGAACAGCAGGTCTAGTGGGGCAGTTCCTCTCGTGGGCTCTCTGACCAGCTGTATCAGGAAGTTGTCCTCTACGCATTCCAGAAACCTCCTAGACTGCTTCCTGTGTGCTGTGCTGTACTCCCAGCATATGTCAGGGAAATTAAAGTCCCCCATGAGGACAAGGGCAGGCGACTGTGCAGCTCGTGCCAGCTGCTTATAGAATACCTCGTCTGTCTCTTCATCCTGATTTGGAGGTCCCTTTGCGGTTACTGGAGACAGGACTTTAGTGGCTGAAGTGATAAACCTAGCCTCCTTGTGTTTAGTGAGGTCAGCAGTGAGTACATAATATGTAAATACCTTTGGAAACTCTGGCACTAAAGAAAAATGCTGTATCATTAAATCTGTCATTGGCCAGAGTTGAGTTGCCCTTCAGAGATGAACCTCAACTATTAATTTTTGGGCACATGCTTGTAAATTTCCTACTGTTACAAGGCACCTCAACAAGGATTTTTAGTTTGTTCTCCCACAAAGATCGTGCGTAGATCACTCCAAAAGTAATGCCACCTACTTATTTCCCTGGAAACTACAACGGATACAAAGAGCACAATAACACAATTTGGTATAGCAAATTCTCAACTCAAAAACACAGTTTTTCAACATAGCCACTCAGTTCTGCCTCAGTAAGGTAATCCAGCAGACCATTATTTACAAGTCTTCTCCCCTAGTGGCTTATTCACATATTATGCATATGCATTATACTTCTACCCCCTGCACATATGATTAGACCATCATCTGGTATAAGTTAGCACTGTGATTTCTTTGTGTAGTATCTGATGACCTGAGGCATGGACTGGAAAGCTGAAGGAGCATTCTTCGACTGATTTCTCTGATCTTCTGAGTTCCTAACCATTTCAATTTATAACTAATGGATAAGATTCTACCAGATTTACTAGTTCTATCAATACAGTGATTAACAGTCTGCACTTTTTCTTAACTATGACTTGTCCACGCCCAAGGCTCCCATTTATATATTTAAAAGCATCTGCAAACTATTTTACTTATGGTCCAAACAAAATATGCTGTTTTAAATACTATGACATTGGATTTCCACAAACGAGACTCCATGTTCTTTTCTAGACATACCATTTTTCTCTTCACTGTGGAAATAAATCAGTCTGACGCAGAGAAGATAAAGTTGATCATTAACTAAATATTTATCTGTGTAGGGACACTCCTCTTAGGTATATGCAACTCAGGTATGCTTATTCAAGAGGCTAAAAATTAAAATTTGAAAAGGCCTGTCTGTGATATGCTTTTCTTCCAGAAAATTCTGATTTACAGATAAGCCAATGAAGTGATATTAATGTAAAAGGAACGTCAGATTTATGGTCTCATTCCACATTTTTGAGATACTATTTCCCTTTCTGACATGAATGCAACTGGGAACACGTCAGGATGGATTCTGGATGTACTAGGAGTGCTGACAGCTGTATGAGTGTTAAGCCCATCAAGTATAATTTACTATTGACAAAGGCAAAATGATGGTTTAGCAGCCCCTGAGTGTATTCAGTTTTGAGGAAGTACTTGCAAGATACACTAAACAGTATTAATCAGACTTTCTCAGAAAGTATCTTGATAAGTAATGCTTAATGCTCATCAAAGTCACATATTTTGAATTATACTGTTTACAGCAAGTTGCATTATACATAAAAAGCAATGTTTAAGTATCACATAAAATTTTATTCTCCAGTAATCAAAGTTGTATGCTCTTAGTGGAGAGAAGAGTCACTCTAAGAGAACAAAAGGCTTGGTATGTATCTGTGTGTGGGAGGAAGCCACAGAAATTTATTCAGGCTCCTAATGTAGTTCAGTGCATCAGTATGAGTTAAAACAGAAAGCAAAATTCAGTCTGGGAAGAGAATCTTAGCAGCTGTCTAAAGAAATAATAAAGAGGAATTCAAAGCATTTTGAAAAAGTGCTTCTGGAAGACAGCGGTACAGAGGTCGCTTCCATGTTTGTTTGTTTATTTGTCTGCTTTAGGCACATCTATTTATTTCCTCCTTTTTCTCAAGCACATGTGCTTTTATTACAATAATCTCTTTCAAAGGCACACTCAGAAAAATGATAACACAATGCCATATCCTGGCCAAATCCTCTGCTTTTGCCTTTTGCTCCTCCCCTAGTGGTTAAAACTACATTTCCCTTGACCCCAGAGAAAGTAAAGAATCTTATCGCAGAAAGCTTAGAATGCTGACTTTTGAAAGGACTGAAAAAAAATGAATTTCAGGGCAGAACTGGGACCACTTAGAGATGAGGCAGGCAAGGTAGTCGATGTCATTAAGTGAATGGGTTTTATCTTGAATTTCTGATCATAGGTGTTCTTTCACTGATAGCGATAATTCATTTTAGAAGAGTTAGAAGAGGCCTTTTCCAAATATTTGTGTGCTATAAAGTAATTATCAGGCTTTTCAGGCTCTGAAATAACTATTGTACAAAAAAATCTCTTTTTAATTGTGGGAATTATTTCTTTTTTCCTATTACAACTTTTCTTATAGCTTCTGTCACAAATACACTATTTTTAAGAAAATTCTTTAATGCCTTATCTTTCTTTTAAAATTATTCAGATTTCTAATCTTAGTTTATTTATGAAAAAAAAAAAAATTATTCTTCAAAGGCATATGATTTTACTTAAGCTAGGCAGTTCCAGTTCTAGAATTAGTGTTGCTTGCAAGTTCAAAAGAATTTTTTGTTGAACATTTCATCTGTGAATCTAATGATTTTAAATTGCTGATCTAAATGACAGCAGGCGAGCCTAGAGAAGCAGTGCTTGTGAAGATCGGACTGAGCATATGTCATGCACATCACGTTGGACTATTTGTTCTATCAACAACCAGTGTCCATAGCTTTATTTATATGAGAGTTCAAGCGTTAGCAACACAAAATACCATATCTATTAAGGGATTACAATTTTAAATGTGGTTAGGCAGTGGAACAGACTCCCTGGGGATGTGGTCATAAGCTGAGCTGCCAGAAGTTCATGAAGCATCTGGACAGTGCTCTCAGACATATGGTCTTATTTTGGGTGATCCTGTGCGGAGCCAATATGTGGACTCAGTGATCCCTGTGGGTCCCTTCCTATGTGGGGCATACTATAATTCTGTGCTTTGGCCCAATTTACTCCTTGCCTGTGGTGGTTTCCATTAGGTTAAAGTCCTGAAGCCATGGTCATAACAGCTTGCAGATGATTATTTGATTCGGTAATGGAAAATACAATCAAAGTGCTGCTAGATGTGCCCTTATCTGTGCTGATTTCCTTTTTTGATATAAGTGCCAGCAGTCTGCATTGAGGATGAAAATGATTCAGTTTGTATTAAAGATCTCTCTGGTGCTATAAGTGTTAGATCTATAAGTCATGGCGATGGTTGTTTTTTTTTTACAGATCAGACCAAACTAATGATCTGATTCCTGCCAAATTATTGTGCAGAATTAAAGCTAGTTTTAATTATAGGTTATTGTAGACTGAGTATACATGATCTATCATAAAGCCTGCTGGGACAAAGTTACCTTTCTCTTGCCCAAAAAGCACCTTTTATTTTCTTTTTCTTTTTTTTTTAGTCTATCTGAAGTGAAAGTTGTTCATACTAAACATTTCAAATCTAGGGACCAGGCACTTTTAGTCTTGTATTGGGCATCTAATCCCATACTTGTTAAAGATCTAATGAGGGCCCTAGAGAAAAACTAAAATTACAGCAATCTGTGGAACAGTTCCTATTTGACTGGAAGAGATCTGTCTACACTAATGCAAAGGCATTCACCCTGAAAAAAAGCCACTGCACCCGTATTTAAGAAAATTCCTCTTTTTACAGAGAAAAAAATATGTCATTGAAAAGGTATAAAATGCAGTAGACAGTTTAGTAGTAGACAAAGGTTGTATAAAATGCTATTTAGCACAGTAACTATATGAGTGGGTGTTTATAAAAATTTGTTCCCACTTCCAGGTTAAATTTAGCTGCTTGGTGCCAGATTAAAAAGCTGTTATGATGAGTACTATAGCATCACACATTTAAAACAGACTGAAGCACTGGCAACCAAAAAAATTAGGTAGCTTGTACACTAGCAATAGGTGTGATGGCTGCTTGCAGAGGATCCTGGTTTTGGTCACTCTCAAAAGTTACTAGCCTATGAAAAATGGTGAAAGCAAAATCATAAGAAAATCCAACAGGATAAATAATGAGTAAAACAAAAATTACAACATACAGGCTTGAAATTCAGAGGTAGATTTAAGAATTAGGCATGAGAGAGTCAATGGAATGAGTGATGAGATTGTTTTAATCATTCTATAATTTATCAAGTATTTCAGATAATGATCAAGGCTTATCTATGAGTGATTGCATGTTAACTATAAGGCACTTATAGGCTGTCCAGGGACAACTGCCTCACAAAGACAAGGGCCTTCCTTTTGCATGGTTGGGCTGATTAATAATATTCTGAGGCTGCATTATCCAAGATCAAGTGCTGGTAATATCCTCTCTCCTATTTATACCATTTACAATTTGATTAGTCACTTCTCTTTTTCTATGAGATATATCTAACATTCTGCTTTAGAATGAATACTCAGGGGTAGCTCTGAATCAGTGAATTGCCATTGTCTTCTTCTCTGATATAATGAAGTATGAAAACCTGTTGAGTTAGGGGATGAAGGGTAAATATGGGCTGGCTTTAAGGGAAGCCAAGACAAAAGAATGTAGCAAGCAGGATGTGCAGTAGATAAGGGTTAACCATTGCATAGGAATGTGAGTAAAGAGAGGACAAGATAAGGGTTAACTATTGTATAGGAATGCAGGTAAGCAGGATGTGAGGCCAGATAGGAAAAGAACATCTTGAAACTCTATTGTAAACGAGAAGAAAACATCACACAAGGAACAGGTCGGGATCGGATAACTTTGGTTGAAGACGATGAGCCTTCATCCCATGACCACCAGAAGGAGACCCCCACTGCCCACAGCGGTGCAAGAAGGAGGGACTGTATGCTGATGTGTTCTCAGAAATGTAATGAATATGTATACGAATTCCAAGGAAAACACTGATTATGTATTAGTTCAGCCTATATCTGTACCAAGCTTTTGTCCTACGGTGTGCAAGTTTGGAGGAGCTATCCCCCTTGCACCGAGCTTGGAGCCAAATGCTGAATAAAAACATACCTGCTTTACAACCTAACCCTGGGTTATAGAGTTTGATTCCGTAAATCACTGTAACCTTAAAAAGAAATTCAGATTCTGGTCTGACCTGAGGGGCCTGCAGAATGTCTTTACCAAGAAATTCAGAGAACTGGTACCTCAAATTTTTGCTCTTAGGAAATGTAGCTGCAAGGATAACCAACACAATGCGTGCACAGTGCAACAGATGTTATTTGTGCTCTGTGAATCTGTGTTTGGGCAAATTTACCTGGACTCCAAGGTTGAAATTCTGAGAAGAAATATGAAGAATAACACAATATAATGGATGCATCCTGTGACTGTGTAATTCAGAAAGCTGCACTGTTCTGATTCAGACCCTTCCAAGTGGGATAAAAAGCCTTCTTCTCATCCAGATACAGGTCAGAAACTGGAGGAGGTAGTCAGAAGAACTTCTGGCATTAAGGCAGTTTTGTCTGCGTTCATACTACAGGGTTCATCAGCTGAATGTACGTGAAATTCATGAAATACAAACTCTGTCCCTAGGCCACCTCTCTGACTGAAACTGCTCCACAACTTTGACAGATTTTCTGTACAGAGTCCACCATGCAGTAAGAGCAATGAGTAACACAGCTATATTCTCTTTAAGGAGACTGAAAACATCTTAGAGGGATGGTTGCAATAGCAGTATTAATTTCTGAACTGTGAGCAATGTCATTGGTGCTGGGGTTTTTGTACCTCTCCAGAAAATAAACAGCAGAGATTCCCAATGTGGAGAATAGCGATGGGTACTTATCCCAACTGCCCCATCCAGGACAAAGTGCAGCTTAAAACCCCAGATTTTCACTGATGTAATAACACTGAATACCATGCACATTAAAATGGGAAGTCTCCTCATGAACTTTCTAAAGGAGAAAGGACTTGTCATACGCCCTTCATTAACAACATGGATTTGGGATTTCTTTTTATCTTTTAAAACCGTGTGGAAAATTTCATCACAATACTAACACCTATTTCTTGCATGCTTGCCATGACAGCCAGCTAGGTGTGTTGCCAGCCCATATCTTGCTAACACCAACTTTTCTTCAGCAGTGCTACTCATAAGTAGCCATTCTTCCCCTTCTTCATGATCTTCTTAAGCTTAAAGAAGTTTTACTTACTCTTTTCTAACCAGGATAGTTGTGTTTTCCTTTTCCCTCCTTCCCTTCTGAATGTAAAGATCACAGTGTGGTTAGACTAACTCATGTACTATGCATTTATCTTGTATGGTGAACATTATGCATCATGTATCATGTTTTTACTTGTGACAAGAACCACATATGCACTCAGAACAAGTGCAAAAATCAAATGATTTGGAGAAATTAATTCAAGTGATGCCTGAGTATTTGGAATTACTAAGACTGAGGTTAGCAAGTGCATGGTCTGAGGTCCAAAGTCCCAGTGAAAAGCATGCACACACATAGAGCTAACGGTATTAATAAATTCAGAGTTTGTTCTGACAGAAAATGAAATAAAGGAACATAAAAGTACAAACATTCATATTTTGCTATATGGTTCCTTAAAACTATTTGTTGGTAAAATAAAATTCCCACTATAAAGAAAGAATTATGTCTTTGGTCAGTCCTCTGTTAATTTTGCAACTCTCAGTTTCAGCATATGGTAAGCCTCTACCACCATACCACCTGCACCCACCTCTGATGCTGTGGGCCAACATCATAAAATAGGAGGCATTACTTTTGGAGCAACCCTTCTATGCCTCAGTTTTGGGGTGAATGGTAGCAAGGTCCCTGGTGTCAGATTTGAACCTGTTTGCTTTCCCTTGTTTCCTCATTTCTTTTGCTTCTTTCTCTCTCTGTGCTGTTGCTACATGCAGACACAGTATTTAGATCTTAAAACTTGCACTGATTCTTATGGAGGCTTTTTAGATTTACACATGTTAATAAAATAGAGCAGAGAATAAAATATTGCTGCTAATCTTGGGCTGAGTGACAGGAGCAACAGACAGCCTCTTCTCCTGGGGACAAAGAAAAGACTCCAGAGTGCTGTTCCTTTGGAAGTCTCACCTGCAGAAGTATCATCATCAGGTGCTTGAAGGTGTCCACAGGAGAAGACAGTATTGCTGAACCTGAGAGGATTTTCATTATCATGCATTCACATCTCCTGTTCGTCACAAGTATTGCAATCCTTGAACTGACACAGATGTGTTCAGCTAAGAGAAGCCTTTGAGACAGACTGCCAGCAAGGACTATCGATTCCTTACTACCAGCAGCTCCTGCCTGATTCGCCCTTAGGCGTGTCTGGGCAAACTGCACTCTTCAGCCTTTGGATCTTCAGATCTGCTTCAGCCTGCATGGCTCTGAGCTGGTGAACTGCCAGATGTGAGCTGGGAGCTCATCATTGCACATGGGGGCTCAAGCATGTCCTCATTAAGGCAAACTGATGTACTGTATACAACATCACTTATCCCTGCATCTTTTCAGGCACAGAATTTTAAAGAAAACTTCTTGTTCACACTTAATAACCACTGTCACAATGATTAAAAAGCACTACGGGGAAAAAATAGATATATTTCAGAAAATTGGCTTCCTTCTACTTTGGATTATGCCCACACAAATTACAGTACAAGACTGAGGGAAGATGATAGGTGTAGGGAAAAAAAGGTGGATAGCAAAATTTAACACAGTCATACTGTGATCACCAGATGCAGGACCAACTCTAACTGTGGGCCCCTGTGTTGTTAGCAGCTGCTTTCTGATAGGCCTGCTCTGTGGTCTTTGTTTAACTCATCCTTGTCTCCCAACAAAAGTAATGGCTGCTACATAGGCAGTATTTCTGAACAGCAAAACACTCTGGTAAATTAATGTTGCCTTGAGTTCAGCAGTTGCAGCCTTGACAGATCCTTCTTATTATTTCTTCAGTCTTGAGCACGATGATAAACAGTAGAGTCAGAATTTACTAGACAAGTCATCAGTGATTCTCAAGGAAATTCCGACTCAGTCTTGGCTAGCAGTAAGCAGGACAAACCAAGTATATTTTAAAATGCACTCTCCTATCATATATTTTAATACAAGTTTGATCTAGTGGCTTTGCAAGTCTCTAAAAAATTTAGGTTTCCATCATTAATAATTTATGCTAAAACATCTATTTGTCTATCTTGGTGTGGTACTTCACCTTTTTTTTTCCCCCCTTCTTTTTCACAAGTGAAATCTGCCTGTCTGAATAAAATGGGTATTAGTAAATCATTGTTTGTCTGCCCTGAAGGAGAATACAACAGGATCAGACAATTCTGCATGGAAGAGAACTAAGTACTGATTTGAAAGTGAATGATACACAAAAGAAGGGTTTTTTTTTCAAAAGCACTCTTGGAAATATTAATTAAGATGCACTCACTGTTAGTTCTCTCTGAATTCTGGTTTCCCACAGCTCTTATTCTTAACCTATAGACTTCTGATGAAGAAATAACTAGCTGCAAATATCTTTTTCTTTTTTTTCTTTTTTTTTCTTTTTTTTCTTTTTTTTTGCAAAGGGAGAACATTATACAAATTATACAAATGGTGTGTATGTTGTATGTTTTTCTCCTTTGTCAGTGGTCAGGATTTTAGTCAAGTATAGTCTCTATTTTGGATTTACATAAACACTGAAATGGAGAGTCCAGCGTGCTTATGGAACTGTCTGGAAGAGGGCAGCTCCCTTGTGCAAATGGATTTGATGCCAGAGGCCAAGTCAATGTTTTTATGACTCCAAGCATCTTTTCCTACCTAAAAATGAGATGGAAACTTTTTCTTATCTTGTATACAGCTGGTACATTGTAAGCTACCAGATGCTCTTGCAGTGCATTTAAATATGTGGTTTTGTTGGCATTTGATATATTGTGTGCGATTACCACTGTCACTATTTTTGCCTAACCTAAGCAGAGGCTGGATTGTGCCACATACATGTAACGATCTTGGCCTTAATGTCCCCAGGGCTGTACCAGTGATGGCTCTCTTGTCAAGACAAGGGATCACTGCATTGCAAAGCTCAAATGCCTTTTAATCTTTTCCTGCAATCTAGTTCACAGTCAGTGGTGAATGTGCTTTTAAGAAGTAATGAAAGAAGAGAGGTAATTCCAGCAGATGGAGTGCAATACTCAAGCCATTATCCGAAATCACAGTGAACATGGTATCCAATTCAGACTATTTGCATTCAAAAAAGACCTGTTAAAATCAGAAAAGTTGCAGAAAATGATTAGGCTAATCAGAAATCTGAGAATAAAATTGCATAAGGTTAAGGAAATAATTATTTAATAAATTAAATGAAGTCATTGAGACTCAGGATTCCCCAGAATTCTTTCTGATTCAATCCTAATAATTTCCGATTCTTTTAACTCCTACTTCCATATTCCAATCTAGTTTCCTGTCTATGTACAAATCTGATATGGTCAGACTGGTCTGCCAGTTCCCCGAAAACTTAAAAACTGCTGTTATATAAATTGTAATGGATCAATGTCTGAAAAGACATCAGAGAAAGAGCTCCAGGAGATCTTGAAAAAAAGGAGTGGGTATGTGGAGAAAAAAAGTACATGGGTGTTATCGACAGCAAAAGCTGCAAGGTAGGGTCAAGACACCACTTGTGCAGCCCAAGTATGGATTGAAACTAACATTTATATGTTCTTTTTTCTTCACAGCCGGTAGCTCAAGGGACATGAGATGAAAAGTAGCTGAGGATATTATTTGGCAGTGGAAAGCAGCCAAGCTGGACTGAGACTTGAAGGCACTGGTTCATCAGCGTGGATCCCAGCGAATATGGAATGGGAGAAATATAGTGGACCCAAACTCACTGGAAAAAATACAATTCTAACTTAGAATCATAGAATCATAGAATCACAAGGTTGGAAACGACCTAAAAGATCATCTAGTCCTCTTCTGAGCTCTAATGGGATTGCCTCTTTGTTGATAGTGTTGGATAAGAAGACTGCATGTCCACCAGATCTTTCAAATTTCTACTTTTCAAACACTTGGTGCAGAAATTGCATTTCAGTTACAATTGGCCTTCACAATTTCTCTGTTCCCACCCCCCCAGCTTTAATCAGTTCTGACAGGGAATCCTCCTATACATCTGCTACTCTCTATCCAGCACCCTTATAGTGAATCTACCTTAGGATGTTGGAAAGTTTTGTCAGTCAACTCAGAGTGGAGAATTATTTAAATACCTTATCTCTGCAAAAAAATGCTGTGTAAATGGCAGACAGCACAGTCTACGAAGACCTACAGAAGACCTACAAGTTTTTTCCAATTCTGAAGTCTGTTTTCTTGGGCAAGCTAAGGTTAATTCCAGCCTATTGCAAAGAAATAATTCTGCCTTCAGGCATTCATTAAGATCTTAGAAGATACAGCAAAATTGGGTACCAGATATTCACTTGAAGGCATTATTATTGGTCCTTATAAGGCAACCCAAGTGAAAGGCTGAGGAGCGAAAAGTGAATAGATGAGATTTACCACAAAAGCTGTAGCTTAATGTCTTGGAATTTGTTAATCTTGGTATGCCTAAATCTTCAATAAATATTTGGGCAGTGAATTCCACAGTCTGATGACACTGTAAATGAAAAAGTACTCCCTTTATATAATTCTGCAGTTTGCTGCATTTAAGTAACATAAAATTCTATCTTGTGTTGCAAAGAGAACAACTCAAAACTGAACCTTCTTTCCCTTACCGTTCATTATTTCCTATACTTTGCTTTCCTCAAGTGCTCTCCTTCCTTCCATTGTTCCTAAAGAAAACATCCATTTTTCATCCTAGAAGACAGGTTGCAGCCTCTGGTAATTGGTGATAAGATCCAAATGCCAATAAGGGAAAGCGTTAAAGCTGTAAGTGGTCTCCATAGAATGGGCTGATGCAAGTCAATTTCTCTCTGCTTTGTTTGGGTAATGAGACACCAGCGAAGATGCTGCTCAATTTTTCCAAAAGGAAAGAAAAAAAAAATGTATAAAAAGAAACAGATCATTTGCGAGAGAGAGAAGCCTGAATCAGCCTCTGTGGCAATCTTAATGGCACTTGCTAGTTTGGTCCTTTGTCTGTGTAGGACTGGCATGCAGTGTAAGTTAAAAAATATTCAGATGCTGAGTGGTAACCACCTTTCAGGACTGATATGAGGTTGAATCAGAAACACTTATCCCCAGGGGCTTGGTACATTTCCGTAATGCTGGCTGTTGGCAACACTGCTCCCACTGATAAATTCTCAAAATTCTCTCTTGAGCCAATACAGCTTTTTTTTCCCACTACGACTGATATTTTTTTCATGCACAAATCTCAGTAATTTTACTTAATAGGTAAGTTGCATTCATCCCCTCTAGTGCTAATTCTCTGTGAAGGAAAAGCAATGCATAGTTTAGTTTAGTATCTTTGTCTTCCTAAAATTCATTAAGTACAAAGTGCCTGTCAAGTATTTGTCTTAACATACATCAATGACTACATTTACTAATTGAAATGATAGCTGTTTTTCCACTGAGATAACAATCAATGAGTATGAAATTAGCACTAAATCTCCTAAAAATATATTGATAACATGAAAACCTCCAAATCTCTATCTCTGAAGCAGAATTCAGATTAATTTTTGGCTTGATGTTCAGGAGTTTGGGATACAACATGGTCAAATCATAAAATCATAGAATCATAGACTAGCTCAGGTTGGAAGGGACCTTAAAGGTCATCAAGTCCAACCACAACCTAACTCTAACAACTCTCCAGTAAATCATGTCCCTGAGCACCAGATCCAAATGGTTTTTAAACACATCCAGGGATGCTTTGGCTTTCTGCAACATTCTCTGAGGTAAGACATTGTGCAAGTCCTACCTAATTCTCTCCATTAGAGTGATTGACTTGATTTGCAGCTGCTGTTTCACATTTGTACCGAATTCAACTCTAGGAATAGAAACTGTCTTAGCATTGCTAACTACCACACAGCAAGACTCTGCTGTAGTGTGTTTTCAGATTGCCAAGTAGAGAAATGTTTCCTGAAACACGGAAACATGAAATAAGTTATACCTATGTAATCTATATCAAGTTTTAAGTAATAAATAGAATGAAGTCAGATGACATTTTTGTATCTGTGTCCTTACTGCACTCCTGTGTTTGGCATTGTGGAAGCATCAGGGCAGGGTGCACAAAGGCCCAGAAGCCATTTCAGCTTCCAAAAAGCAATGGGAAAAGGTGCATCCAAAAGGCAAAATTACAGAACAAACAAACAGGCCTGCAACCAGGAACCATCTCTCAGGTCCACAATTGACTCTCCATCTTCATATCTGGCTGAACTATTTGCTGTGTGCACGCAGTATTATCCTGTCTTCTGTGATGTTTTAATCTGAGTGCTTTGTGTGGAAGCTTTGGCCTTTTCATGTCTTTTATTTCATTTAGAACAATTATTTGGGATAAAATTCCTCATACCCGCTTTTCATTTCTTCCACCAAGCTGAGCTTATTTCAAAATCTTGGATTGGTCAAGAGGTTCAATTCCCTTCATTTGACTGTACAGAGGTATCAGAAATATCTTCATATGTTTTTAAGTACAAAAAGCTTTCACAAACTGACGAAATTGCAGTAACAGAAATTAACCTTAATTAATCTTAATTATATGTTTACACAGAGCAGAGCAGAGCAAAGCAAAGCAGAGTAAGATATTCATAGTAGCAGGATTATCTACTCCAGCTGCCTGACCACTTCTCGGCTAATCAAACGGTAAAGTACATTAATGAGGGCATTAACCAAATGCCTCTTGAGCACTGACAGCTATGGGGCACCAACCACCTCTCTAGAAAGCCTGTGCCAGTGTTTCATTGCCTTCACAGTAAAGACATTTTTTCAGCTGTCCATTCTGAACCTCTCCTGATGCAGTTTTGTGCCATTCCCTTGCATCCTGCCACTGGTGACCGGGGAGCATAGACCAGCACCTCCATTCCCACTTTCCCTCTTCAGGAAGTTTTAGAGAGCAATGAGACTGTCTCTTGGTCTTCTTTTCTCAAAACCAGACAACTATAGTTTTCTCAGCCTCTCCTCACGCCCTCCAGCCCTTCTACCAGCTTCACTATCCTTCTCTGGATGTATTCAAGTATCCTAATGTACATTTCATGTTATGGAGCCCAGAACAGCATGCCGTATTCAAAGTAAGACCACACCAATGCTAAATACAGCAGGAGAATTACTACTTTTATAGACGCGTTATGCTATGATTAATGTACACCGAAATGCAATTTGCCCTCCTGGATTCCAGGACGTGTTACTGGCTTCTGCTGAGCCTGCTGCTGGCCAGCATCTCCTTTCTGCAGAGCTGCTCCCCTACCACCCAGTCTGTACTTGTGTCTTGCACTGCTCCAGGTGCATTTTCCTTTGTTGAACTTCACGCCATTGCTGATTTTCCAGGCCTCCAGTGTATCTAGATCCGTTTGCAAGGTGTCTCATCCCTTGAGAGAGTCAACAGCACCTCCTACTTTAGTATAAACAAACTTACATTCAACACCTACATCTTTAAATCCTGGTCCTTAAATTGAACCCTGGAGAACCCTGCTAGTGACCAGCCACCTGCCAGATGTTGCTGAATTCAGTACAGTACTTTGAGTGTGCCATGGAGACAGTTCAGCACACAGCATAAGATGAAGATGTTCATCTCAAAATTCGACAGTTTTTCCAGGATATTATGAGTTACAATATCAAAGGCCTTATGAAAATCTAGCAGCTTCTATCCATCCTCTGAGCAATTGTAAAATCTCTTATGCATTTTCTCCTTGCAATTCAGCTTTATCGTTTCAACATTTTATAGTTTGATCTCACCACTACAAAAAGATATATTTTTCTTCTCACTTGCTTTGCCTTCATCACATTTCTTCATTCAAATGCTTTTTTGTCTGCTTTTTCAAGCAGACTGGAAGACAAATAAAATCTCATGATGACTGAAAGGGAATATACCCCCAGTGTTGAGCATTATTGCTCTTTTGTGCCCATCTCCCTTCATTTTGTTTTCACTGCGATAGAAATGAGAATGTCTACTACAACCATATTTCTAAGGTTCACTCAAGACTAAGTTTGCTTGGATTACACCAGCTCACTTCTTAAAAGCTTTATTTCTGCTGTAGATTTCAGACCATTATTTTGCTAGTCTTTGTAGGAGATGAGTCGTGAACACGTGGCCAATTTCAGAAAATCCATCATAAGACTGAGGTTTTTTTTTAGCCTTTAGGTACGAAGTTCTTTTGCGTATAACAGTGGAGAACAACTCTCATGGTGAGCTGCCACATCCATTAGCTTTCTGTGGAAGGTGTTCTGGAGCTCTTAATTTAGATACAGTACAGTTTACATTGCACTGTACAGTGTCTTGCAGATAATATTATCAGATAAGCATAGTTTCCGTGATCTCTCTGATCACAAAAGTGAGTACTTTGAAGATAGTTATATTAGTTTATGTTTCTTCTCAATTTTGAATAAAGGAGGCACAATAAGAAAGGAATCTACAATTGGCTTCCTATCTAACACAAACCACTGAGAGTATATTGTGTACCAAAGGAAAAAAAACAAACAAGAAAAAAAAAAAAAAACATAAAAAAACCAAAACACCGGGATCTGTAAACAGCAGATGAAAATTTACAATGTTACACTTAAACCCTAGTGCTAAAGGCATTGTGTATGCAGATGTAGTCCATGCACTCATCAGAATGTTTTCGTTTTATTTTGTAGTAATTCCGCTTATTTGTCTGTGACACGGAAAAACTGGTAGCAAATGAGAAATCCACAGAGAATTTACAACATCAGTATGAAACTCACAGCGAATCATTTGGAAAAATATCTATTAAGAACCTTCTCTCTTGCACTTTTTTTCTGCTTAAATATTCTTCTTCTGTTTAATTCCATTATGGATGCTTTCCAAATTTTAGAGAATGGCTGTAGGACTTTTTTGACAATCTGCTTAGAGACAGTAAAGACAGAAAGGCTAAGTAGTAATAATATGTAATAGATTATAATAAGTGTAAGCATAATAAACAATAGGCAGTACAGCTTTGGCCATCACAAATGAGCACTTCAGACAAAAGAGGAGCCTTGTCTAGTCCTACTCCCTGCGTCTAAGCATCATAGCTACCAGGCTTTTCCTCTGGGAATCAATAACCTCATATATTCTTTTCTATCATTCTCTAGTCCTTTTCTGGTTAGCTGTCATCACAGTCCTGCAGTCAGAGGAGATATGAGATGCAAGATTCAGTGTCTTCACACCATGACCATGACAACAATTTCCTGAATGCGGTTGTGGCATCAGGGTACTTCTCTAGCTCCCACTTTCCAGTTCAATGCACACAGGCTCTTTCCTTCACAAAAAAGCCTATAAAGGCTTTTCTCTAAAGCTGCTCTCATTGTGTTTACCGTCCCCTTTCTGCCCTCTGAAATGCTACAAATACACTTAAATACCTCTTACACTGCACCTGCAGGAAATTATATATCTGCCACCATCAAAGACACATAGCAACTGATCAATGATGGCATAAGAGAAACTGCAAAGGCTCATTCACCCATGATTTTTCAGCTTTTTGTTCACAAAGTGCTGAATTGACTCTAGGAAATCAGAATAATCTTCATGGTAGAAAGACAACCCATCAGAAATGCACTTTCCTTCTTTTAGTACTGGACTTCACTTGGAGTCAGTCTAGAATTTCCTAACCTGTTTGATTACAATTCAAAGGGAGGGAGAAATCCAGACATATCACAGATCCTTACAGAGCTTCAGCTTGCACTCTTGGTGAACAGACTTTGCCAGTAGAGCTATATGGGCATGTGGGACACTGTGCACAATTCTGTTACACCTCTGTGCCAACCATATACATTCTTCTTCTCTTTTACTGCTCTATTTTGCCTTTGCTGGAAGGGAGATTACTTTTTTTGATTGAAGCCATCTTACTCCTGATTATTTCTATTTTAATACATGCACCTTTCACAACAGAACAATAAACCCAGTAGTTTGGATGTATTCCAACAAATCTCAATTCTCAACGGCTTCAGATGAATGCCACAGCCTTCTAAGATGTTTGCCCCCTGTACATTCTCACAGCTATCTATTACGCACACACACCAAAAGCAGCTGCAGTTTGCATGAAGCCAATCCATTGCTGACTAATGAAAAAGAGCATCAAGAGGAGAAACTATATTCAGACTCCTGGTATTCATGTCATCACTGATGCTGCTGTAAAGTGTTGTTAGCAGCTATATAGATTTGCTTGCACAAAAGCAGATGCTTTGGTATCTTTCCTCCTTGCATGAGTATGGAGGGCTCTTTATTCTCTTTCTGGTGTGATCAAGGGCTCTGAATGGGTCTGTGTAGAGCTGTTATAAGGCACTAAGAGAGTTATTAGGCTGATAGCCGAGACTAGCTGGCAGACACGGAACAAAAACCCCTCTCTATATCGGGTAGTCAGCTGCCAGTCTTCAAGGGGCTTTCATGGTGTTCTTTCAACTACATGGAAATTATCTGTTCTGCAAAATGGACTGTTCTCCTGAAGGATTAGGCAGCTTATCATTACCACATAATTTCCTCAAAGAAGAGCTGGCTCCCAGCTCTTTTTCGCACCATTAATGAGTTACTTGAGCCAAAAAGCACAGCTTGTAATTATGATTACACTAAAAACTCTTTGTGAATATTCCTCTGATCTCTGCTAATAACAAAATAGGCAGACTTTGACCTGTGAGGATGTCTTGAACCCTTCTCTTGTAAACCTTCCACAGCCACCCTTCAGACAGATTTATGTGGCATGCTGTTCAGTGAGGTCTCAGGTGTGCCATCGTGTCTTCTTAATTTCCACACAAAGTGCACCAAGATGCTGACCAGTGCCAAAGGCTGAGCTGCCCCAATTGCTCATACCTCAATCTGCATCCATTTACTGTGGTGAGGTGAGAACTGGATCTGCTTCAGCTGTCAGAGTTTAACTAAGAAATACACACATCTGCATGAGCCATATGAGGACAATCCCGGGCGAATACTGTTGAAATCATATAGCAGAACTTATTAATGCTTGTGAATTAATTATAATTGATTTATACTATTTTTTTCCAGGAACATATTTGTGCAGCCAAATTTAGTTGTCAAGAAGACTTGCACCAAGTACTTTCTCAGGCTGCAGGTCTGATGTCTCTCAAACCTGGCATTTTTAAATCTCCATATTTTTTAATATTGTGTTATTCAGCACGATAAATGCCATACAGATCATTTATGTCATTTCTTCTGAGAGATCTATTTGGATTGCAAATTCCTCTTTTTTTTTTTTTTAATTTAATGAAAGCCTAGTTATACTCTAACATGTATTTTGAAAGAAAAACCTGGAAGGCAGTTTTAGATAATCAATTTCACTTGAACCCTTCAGTGAAAACTGAAGTATAGAAGTATGAAAGTGAGAACCATAAATGATCTTAAAAGCAAACCACAGCAATATTTAAACCACAGAATTACAGAAACAATTTTTTTTTTTTGCTTTTGAGCAACTTGAAACATCACTTGAAACAGATGAATCTTCTGGAGCTGATGAAATTCAATCCCAGCTGAATTTCAGGTACTGCTGGTCGAACCTGTGCAGAATCCCTAAACCCTTGTGAGAGTCTTGATCGTAACAACCTAAAAGAAACAGCTTTGATGTCATGGTTGTTACTCTATCCCATTCATACCCATAACCAGTTGCTGCAGCTTTGATCTGGTAGCCATTTCTGTGACTGGCGGGCTATTTTAAGCTTTCGTCATCTATTTAACCAGAGATGGAGTGCATAATAATTCTGTTCTTTCCTTCTTCATCAAAGCACAAGAATCCAAACAGGTGCAGTTTTGCTGGCATCAGGCTGCAATGAGCTCTTTTTTTTTTTTTTTTTTTTTTTTTTTTTTTAACTAAGCTTCTGATTTTGAAAGGACAGATCATGGAAAATTAGTACAAATGAATGACTATTCCATCGCATGCATGAGAAAATCCTTCCATATTTAGGTACTCTTCAATTGCTGAAAGATCAAAATAGAGTGGCAATGAGAAGTGGTCGTGGCAATCAATTGAATCAAAGCTACATGAACAAGCATTTGAGAAATCAGATGCATCCAAAGGAGAACACCAGAGATCCTTTGCTGTTTAAAACAAGAACAAAACCCTTGAAGTACATCCTGCCCAATACACATTGATGTATGTATTACTGAAAAGAACTGAAAAGTTCTGTTTCTAAACCATGTTGCTGTTTCACAGAATTACAGAATCTTAGGGATTGAAACAGAACTCTGGAGAAGTCAGTTCCCCCTGCTGCCCTGGAGATAAGCTGCCCAAGAATGTGTCCAGGTGGGTTTTGAATGTACAAACCACAACCCCTCTGGACTGCCTGTTCCCGTGCTCTGTCACTCTTATAGCAAAGAAGCTTTCTCTCATGTTCACATGGAAATTCCTGTCTTCCAGTTTGTGCACACTGTCCCTTTTCTAACTGCCTGGCCCTATCCACTTGACGCTTACCCTTCAGATATTTGCAAGTGTTGAGACGATCCCCTCTCAGCCTTCTTTCCTCCAGGTTGAATATTCCCAGAACTCTAAGCCTTTCCTCGTAACAGAGGTGCACCAGGCACTTGATTATCTTTGTGGCTCTCCACTGGACTCTCTCCAGCAGATGCCTGTCTTTTACAAAATGAGGTGCCCAGAAACAGATTCAGTGCTCCAGGCATGGCCTCACAAAGGCAGACTGGAGGGGGATGATCACCTCCCTCAACCTCATGGCCATGATCTTTTAATGCACCCCTGGATACCACTGGTCTTCTTGGCTCATGGTCAGCCTGTTGTCCATCAGGTCACCCAGTTCTCCGAAGAGCTCCTTTCTGACAGGTCAGACTCTAAACTGTATTGATGTGTTGATGATTCCTCTGCAGCTGTAGGAGAGACAGTGCCAAAAGCCTTGATAAAGTCAAGGTACACAGCATCCACTGCTCTCCCCCCATCTACCCAGCTGATCGTGACATCACAAAAGGCTACCAAGTTGGTCTCCTGTCACCTTTGCCTGACTTCAAGCTCAGAAGAATGCACCAACCTTGAGCTTAGGGAAATTGTGCTTGAATGTCTACCAACTCTCTTGAGCCCACTTACCTTCCAGTGTTCTAGTACATGGGATACACATCCAAGTAGGTCATTAAAAAGGACAGTGTTGTCCAACAATTCTTATTGCTGTGTTTCTGCCACACAGGAATCTGAACTCCACTATCTCATGTTTGCTGTGGCCAAGGATGCCATCAACCTTCACATCCACAGCCAGTCTTTTTTTTTTTCTTTTTTTTTTTGTACAAACAAGGTCCCGTAGCACATCTCCTCATTAGCTCCTCCAGCACCAGCCACAGAAAGTTATCATCAATGGTCTGCAGGAATTGCCTTTTCTCTCTGAAGAATATTCACAGGACACAGACATGTTGTTAGCATTTTGGTTGCTTGCTTTCTGAATGCATTTACAGGAAAACTATTCTGTTTTTGTCCCAGAAACTTGTCTGCTCCTGTCACTAGATGCAATTCCTCAACCTGAATCCCTATGTCACCAGTTTATCCCTCAAAACCCTTTTAAAGACCCAAACACTTCAAGATGATGCACTCCATTGTCGCACACTGCAATGCATGCAGTGGTTAAATAAATATTTGTCTACATGGTGCAGTGGTACTAAACTCCTCCCACAGCAGGATAGTACTCTCATAACCATGAAGAGCTGTGGTATCAGTAGAAGAGGTAGACCTCTGACACTGTGATAGAAATTACCCAAAGAATATCCTGCACATCAGGTACTGAGAAATGCAGTGTTCTCAGTAACACCTGTGCTATACCTGGAAATGATTTACCAACCAAAGGCTGATCTTGAGGCTGGAAACTGAAAGCAGTGGCAGAGGTGATGGCTTCTGTTACTCACTTGCGTTCTGTGTTTAGTCGTGCAGGTGGTGGCACTACTTTTATCCTCTTCATAAGGAACAATCCTCCATAATTTCCTCCTCTTTCTCCCTTCCCCTTAAGCGCGAGGCAGTAAGAGAAGCATGACACCTCTCAACAAGATTTAAGCGCCTTCTGGCTGAGAAATGTTCTCATCCTGGTTTGGTTCAGTTTCATAGAAATCAACATATTAATCCTTAGCTTCGGCTCTTGGACAGAATCTGACATTTCTGTCTTTGGTGCAGAGCTGCACATGGAACTACTAAATTCTTTCATATTATTTTTATTTAAGCTGCTGTCAAAGCATGTTGTCATGCTTTGCAGCAAAGCTAAAAGGACATAAAGGATGTTTTAAAACTGCCTCTTATTTTTCTTCAAAGGCTGAGTTTTTGCAGCACTTCTATGAAATGGAGGTAACTTGCACATTATTAATTTAAATGCATGACCACTGTATGAGTGATGCTCTTCTTTCTGCTGTGTTGTGCATCTTAGCTGTATCTATTCATTTTGCCTTCTGTACCTGCTCATTATGTATAGTCATTTACACCTTCACAGCAAAGATGTACTACAAAGTGTCTAGATTGATATTTGGTGTAGTTAGGTGGCTACAAAAGATGGTATACTAAGCAAAAGTGGGACTTAATATGGTGCATCAGTACCAAAGTCCAGCATCAGATACACAGAGTGACAGACAGTGCTGGCTAGCATGGATGCAGTGAAAAGCATACTCTTAATGTTCTTGCCAGCATTTCACAATCATACTATACCTAGGGGAAATAATACAGCCTGATGCTTGTCATATTACCCCAAATTGTTCTATTCTCTGTACTCATCAAGTCTGACTGAAATCGGATACTAGGTTAAAAGCCTTTGGGACACAGAGGAGAGGATGCTTAATCATAAGCAAACACAGTGAGAATATGTAAGTAGTTGTCTGCTCAGGAATGTTGGCTGGGAACATCTTGGTATAGCAGCGTAGGCTGCTCAAGCACAAAAACAATTTTAAAACTCAGGGCCTCACCAAGAACTTCTTGATTGACTGATTTGCTTGGCATTGAAATCTCTCACTGTTCACTGAACCACAGAACAGAATATCTCCCAATCTCTTCATACATACAAGCTTCTGGAGGCAGATCTGTCTTAGGACAAATTTACTTACAGAAATACTTTCTATTCTCTTTTTTTCTTTTTTTCTTTTTTTCTTTCTTTTTCCTTTTTTCTTTTCTTTTCTTTTTTTTTTTTTTTTTCAAGAAAAGCCCTTTGATACATTATTTTTCTTTAACATTGCATGTCTGTTTGTTCTTCCTTGTTTTCCTGTTTTCCAGATAGACTGCAAAGAAAGCAGGCAATTTCAATATTTGTACCATTTTTACAATAATGCTGCTTCTCTTTTTGTAAGTGGTACTTATGGAGAATTGAGAAGTGCAGGATAAAATCCCAGTCACTAAAATTCAACTCTATAATTCTGCTTTCAACCATCAAAACTTTCATTTGAATCTTTAAGATATCCAGAGATTATAAATTATGCTTACTAGAAGAAGAAGGAAAAGAAAGAGGAGAAAAATAATTTCAGAAATATCATCAGTCCAAATATAAACACTTCATCCTACTTTTAGGCAATGGAAGTGAAAGAAAAAAAAAAGCAGTAAAACAAATACACAGATGCAATTTTTAGAATGTCAACTCTTTGTAGAAATAAGAGCATAATAGGAGGACCTGCTTGAATGGTCTTATAATGTTTTCTCTATTGATATCAAAAATACAGTTATTGCTCCTGGACACCAACTTGTGCGACCTGCTGTAGGGAACCTGCTTTGGCAGGGGGGTTGGACTCGATGATCTCTGGAGGTCCCTTCCAACCCCTACAATTCTGTGATTCTGTGATGCTCAAATATTTTGAGAAATGAAGCTGCTAGATCAGTGATTTCGTATGTTTATAAAATACACTGTGTGCCACAGGAAAAAAAAAATGCTGTTTTCCATCTGGCTCTGTGAAATCATATTCCATGGAGACTTTCTCCAAACTTACTATACCTATTTCTGTCCAGAAAAACTGGAATACAGGCCTGCTGTCACTTTCCATATCTGGTTTGAACAGATGCTGTAGGTACTTCCAGCCCCACCTCTGACTCTCAGAGAGCTGATGGTGCTGTTGTCTGGCAAAAGCACATCTCAGCTTGTCTCTGAGATGAGCAGAGGGCTCCATTTCAGTGTTCGCAAGGCTTCACTGAGTCACTCAAAGAGAAGTGGTTCCTCAACTTCATGCTTTCATATCCTGCTCTATGTGATCTAAGGGCATGTTTTCAAAGCTACACAGGTACCTCCAATTGAGTTGCAAGTACCTATTCACTAAAGTGCCATTTCCTTAGCTCAACTGAGATACATTCCTCCAAACCTTTTTTCACTGATTCTGTAAGATACTGCTTTTCTCTGTGCTAACATGATAGATCGGCATGTGAGCAATTGCCTGCTGATGTAAGAGAGCAGCAGGAAAGAAAACTCTGCTGTAAATCATACTAATGAATACACACAAATATTACAGATAGAGAGGACATGTTTTGATCAGGAAAACAATGCCTACTAAATAAGGGCATTTGTTTATGTTTACTTTGCAGCCAGGATGCCATATAAATCATTTCATGCTGTAATTGCCTTCTTCAGGCAATCCTCTCCCTCCGTCCCTATCTGTCCTCCAAAATGACATCAGTTTCTTCTTGTATTTCAGCTCCTTTTTTTGTGTCCAGACATCTGTGTGGTCAGATGATGAACTGAGGGCCCACCCTGCTGACATATAAAAAATATGTCCTTTTCTAGCACATCTACACATGCATCTACACTAAGATATATCTGTGTTTTAACAGTATGGAAGGAATGGCCGCACATTAGAAAAGGTACTTCTATGATAAATTGACCAAAAAAATAAAAAGGAATTGTACGAAGTCTAAGCTGTTGTTCTAAATGTAATACGCTTTAGTGTCATTTTAAAAAATATCATGACTTTTTTTTTTTTTTTAGCATTTTAGTACGAGCCAAGATAGCCTACATTTCAGCAGGGCTTGCTGACCTGAATAGAGACATGCAGCAGAACAATGAGCATGAAAGAAAATCATTAGCCATTAGGCCATCCTCCTTCCTTCCTGCGTTTTTAATCAGATGTTCTGCCTGCATTTATTTGCCAATCAATGGATTTCAAGTGATAAATTTCTGATGTGGATGGAGAGGGAAACGGAGTCTCAGAACATAGCTAGGGTTATCCAGCCTTCTACCAAGCAGTCTGTTTGCTATACAGCTGTGTGCTCATCTACTGAAGACTGAAAACAAATGGAAAATTACTGATTTAATTTGTAAAATTTCACCATTTCAAATAAAGTGATTCTGGTTTCATATAGGCATAAGAGATGCTACACAAAATGAGCCATCCCATTCTTCCCTTTGGTACCTTTGGTGGATGTGCCTCAGTGAATTCATTATAAAATCTTCATAACACCTGAAGAGGCAAACACATTTAACTGGGGACTGTATTGTGCTGGTCCCACCAGCAAGAGACTGCTGAATTTTGAACAGATCAAATTTTTGAAGAGATGCAGTTAAGAAACCAATTATGTGCAGTGAATGATAGCACAGGATTAACAACTTAAATGTAAACATGTGGATTTTTATGACTGGCAAAGTTCCTATTCTCTCCGTTTCAGAAAGTTGAACTTTGCTTTGGCATAATATGGGTACAAGTATTCATTATGATGTTTGATGGAATTCGAAAGCATAAGCTGAAGGTCTTCCATTCTCACACAGCAACGTTAATTGGATTCAACTGAAGGCTTCAGAATAGATAATATTAAACAATTTGACAAGTATTCCTTCTAGGGGATTTACTACTGCATTTGTCTTAATTATTGATGTAAAAACCCTACAGAAGTAGAATGCATCTTTTATTAAGACTAACTATAAGGAATATGGGAGTTCTTCAGCAGTTTCACATTAACTTCAGAAAGGAAATAATTAACAGGGAAAAAAAAAAAAAAAGAAAAATCGTCATTTCATCTGTCATTAGAACTGATAATATATTTTCTGAATAATGCAAAGAGGTCTGTGTCTGTAATAAGAGACGGATGTGCATGGGTTGTAGATGATAAAGAAGCTGTACATAACCCAACACTAATGAAAAGCATAGGCATTAATGTCTGTAATAGCTCAGTGTATGCTGAAAACAGTCAACAATCAACTTCACTTTCCTCTAATGTGTTTGGGGAGATCATTTTAACACAAAGGAAAATCCAGTACCCAGGAAGTGAGAGAATTTTCCAGCACCACTGTCCACAGGATACCATTGTGCCTCCTGTATTTTGTGTTTGTCTCTTCCTCAAGAAACTTAGCAGTTACTTTAACACCTGGGTGTTGTCTGCATTACGACAGGCAGCATCCTGCAGTGCCAGCAGAAAAGTAGACACTTAAGAAATCATCTGTTGGAAAGAATAGTTTAAGAGTGGCAAGGGGAAAAGCCCACACAAAGCAGCTTTGAGATGAGGAGGAACAGGGCTCATCCCTGACTGCTCCCGGGTTCTGGCCTGAAACATTGGCTTGGTTGGGATCAGTTCTGCACAGATAAGCACAGCTCCATAAAAACCTCAAGGGCAGAGCCACAGGAACAGACATACCCGATTTCTCTCCTTTACTTTTTCAGCAATAAACTCTAGACAGAGGAAAAGAAGCCAAAGCAGCGTAAGAATCAATTCAAGAAAACATGATGTCATGGATTATGCCTTGCAAAAGTCATGCTAACACAGCTGTCACAAATGCAAAAGTACTTTCTCAGGTGACAAACAAAAGCCTCACATTAATAACTTCAAGAAATAATGCAGCAATTCTTGGCTTCTCTTAAAACCATCTGTGAGCAGCTATTTGGGCCAGTTCTGTTCCACTCCTTAGTGAAAGGGGTGCATGTATTTCAAATGAATGCCTCAGTTGGTTTGTAGTTCTGCAGAAAAATCTTCTTATCAGTGCCTTTTGGGACTGCTTAAATTGTGTTCTTGGATAAGATTAATTTCTTGCTAAATTGGTACTAGTGAATGACTGCCACACGGTAATTTGGGTACCTGCTGCCATAACAATGAATGGTTTTGAGATAGTGAAGAAATGCAAAAAAAAAAAAAAAAAAAAAAAGCAAGCAAAAAAGCAAAGTCAGTGCAAACCTACTGGATTTTCTAATTGTGCACTTTCAGCTTTCCAAGGAGAAACTGCACATCGTGTGCTACTGAAACCTAAGGCCAAAGCTCTCAAACCCAGATGCGTAAGGTTAAGTCATTAAATCTGTATTTATTTTCCTACAGGAAAGGAGTTTCATCCTCACTCTCTCCTTCCAGCTTTGAGAGGTCACTTACAGCCATTCTCTTCAACTCAGACTGGACTCACAGCTCATGGTAATTAGCACGTCTCCATTAATGTAAGCTAGGCTGTGCTAAAAACATACAGTGCTTAGAATAGATTATTAAATCTACTTTTAGTGCTACACTTGGCCAATCAAAATATATTGAAACCTTAAGAAAAATTGATGTTGTCTTTTTCCAAGTTCATGATATGCCTGTTTCAGCTACTGGAGCATCTTCTAGTCAGATGCATTTCCTCTTTCTGCTAATAGATTTTTATGGATAAGCACAGGTGATTATATCAATCCCCTCACTCTTGGGTACATGTAGAAGTGTTTCCCCTGGTTATTTGTTGTATCTCCACGGTTATTCCCAGATCTGGTGTAAAAGTATTCCAGTTTGGTCTGGAAATGTGGAATTCACACCTGAACTTCATACGAGTCATGTAAAATGTAGACAATTCCAGGACAGTTTTATGTGTCAAAGGGCAGCTCTCAGTGCTGCTGAATTAACATAGCTACACCACTCTGAACTCTCCCCTCCTGATGCACAGCATGGTGTTAACCCAGGCTGCCTGAGCTGCTCTGTGACTACAGAAATAAGCACTACCGGAATGGATGTTCTCAAACTGACAAGCCACAAGGTATAAACAGACTTTCTTCAATAGGACCAGAAAAAGCCTCTTTCATTGTCCAGACCTTGCTGCATTCAGCCCACCTGAAATGGCAGAACCTGTGAGAACCAGTGCCCAGAGCCCTGCCTGTGGCTGAGCTGCTCATTTCCTGGGGTCTCTGGGTGGGAAAGAGCTTATGTTTTCGGATGGTACCTCGATTGCTTTAGAGTCATAGGTGCACCCTAAGCTGCCCATTTCTGCCATGATCTGTCCATTTAGGACAGTAAGGACTCTACTAGGTATCAGAAAGTCTGTACAACCGTTTTTGTAACTCTGGCCTGCTGGGACCCACACAATTCACCTCTCTGATACACAGTCCCTTTGCAGCAGTGCCTGCTGTTCTGCTGCTCTTCCCCATTGTTTCCATATTTAGGACAGCTCATGCGGCAGCCAACAGCCCTTTCATGCTTCCATCAGGAGCTGAAAGGCAAGAGAAGAGTGGGGAGCAAGCAGTTCTGCTTCCTTGTCACGTCATCTTTAGCAGAAGAGTGGGAAATCCTTTAACTCTGTGCTCAAGAGATCCTAAGCAAAAGGCTCAGGTGGCAAAATGTGTGTTTGGGGAAACTCCTGCAGGCCTATGGCTAAGACCAGACATAATCTAATGCAGAAACAAGTCAGTGGGAAGCATACTCTTTGTAATCACATTTTCCTTATTCCTGAGTCCTGTTAGAGGAGGGTGGGTATTAGCCTTTAAATAACAAAAGCTATGCATGTACAAGAAGTAATGAAACTGTAAATCTAACATAAGGGTGAAATGCAATGTTGTGTATAAGTAATACAGACAGCGTTCATTTACATCTGTAATAATTGCAGTATTGTAGCTGAATGGGATCCTTAAAGAACCTGAAATCCTTAAAGAAAGCAAAAAATGGAAAATGACCTTTCCTTTAATCTCTGTTTCACAGTTTTATCAGAGGCAGAAGTTGCTGTAAGGTCAGACACACTGCAAAGGATCTGAAGTAAGATCCCAGTGAATATAATCAGAGGAATTAAAGTTGTTGGAAGCACAATATGCCTCTGTGGCTCTGATAGGTGTATTCCCAGGCTGAAAGTGAGATCATGTAGGCACAGTGACATAGAACAGCAACCCACCATGCTCAATCACTGGAGGGTTTGCTCACCAGCACCTCTCTCTTCCTAAAGTGCTTCCTGCTGTGTCCCTAGCCTGCTGGCCAAGCTGACACTAGCTCTTCTGAGGTCCAGATTTTTCAAATTATCCTAATGGCAGAACATACAGCCACTGTTTTACTGTGTAAAACATTATACTTCGGCACAAGCAGAGTGTCTGACTATCTCCTTGCTTTCAGCCTATGGCAAGCCTGAGGTCAGGCAGAGTGACTGGACCCCAACAAGCAGCCTTCCTCCTTGCTTCTGTAACATGTACTGGTGTGCCGTTACTTCCCATTTGGCTCTGGCATTTTTTTTTTTGAGGCTGAAAACATTGATGCGGTGTGAAGTTCTCCTCATCATCACACTTGTTATGGGAAAAAGAAGTGGCAACTTTCTGGTAGTGGTCAGCTCTTCCTAAGTGACAGATATATCATTTTGCATGAGGTCATCTTAAACCTATTTAAGAACTAAGGAGTCTTGCATTAATGTGTTCCATACAGAGTACAATCTGAACAGACAGTTTTAGCTCATTAACTAGAGAGCTAAATTAAGGAGAGTAAGGTCTGTAAATTAAAACAGTAGCAGTCGTTCAGCAAGTGAAGTTCCCTGCTCATCTAGCATACAGAGGTTGGATGTTGTCCTGTTCAGCAGAATCTGGGAATTGAGCATTTTGTCTGGAGAGGACTCAGGAGACCACAGGCACCTCTCCTGTTGGTTCCCATAGATCTGTAAACCCACCATTTGTCACATCAGTGACAAATCTGTGAGAAGAACTGCTGCCTGTAGAGTTTTTCTATGTAACACAATATATTGTCATTCTTCTGAAATACCTGGAATTTTTTGTGCAGGAGAACACTTTCCCTTCTCTTTTCTAGCCTGAATGGTGATAATAGCCTTTGTTAACCCGTATAGTAATTTTATGAGAAGAACTGAAACCCATCAGTATTTGCCAATGACCTGCCCTTCTGCACCACATTCTCAGACTTATCTGTATATGGGTCTTGCACTGGATAGTTGCCTTGTTTAGTTCTACCAGAGAATTATGGAGGTTTTCTGCAAGTAATGTCTTAGGCAAGACCTTCTGATACCCAGCTGATCTGGGAGAATGAGAGATCAGATCTTCAGTAGCCCAACTTCCAGATGTAGGCTTCTTGTCCCAGTCATCATCCTGGACTACAACTAAAAGCAATTCCGTGCACCAATCACAATACAAACACCCCAGTTCTTTTTAAAGGATACCAGCACTAGTGAACACTTTGTCCTTTCCTGTCTGTGTCCCAATTTAAAGAGAGCACATTGATAATTAAGAGCCAGTGCATCAAGGTGATTTAAGAAATCAGTTTACCACACAGCAAACCACATAAGTGTACCTCCAGGACTAGGTTGCAAGTTGTTTGCAGCTGGTGATTACCCAGCTGTCTGTCAGTGCTTATTTGCAGTAAAAGGACTTGGATTATGCTAACAGATCTTGAAAAATATGTATTTTTAGCTAGAAGGATGATCATATAGTACTTTAAGTGAAGGATGTGGTACTGCTTTCCTGTATTGAATGGTTTACAAGGTAAATAATTTCCAGATATGTATCCTTTATTTTAAGCTGAAGCCAGTGGGGTGCTTCTGCACTCACGTTTGTTGAAATTAGAGCAAGAAAGGGGGAAAGAGACTATTTCATGGAGGCTTATTTGCAAAGGATTAAAAATAAACCAACAAGCAATATATGTCTTAATTTGCTGGCTGTTTTGGTGTTCAGCAAAACCATGTGAAATCATCAGCCTCACTTAGAACCTGCCCAGATATTATGCCTGAAAGAAGCTACAAAGATTGTTCAGAGGGGAGGAGACAGACTTGGGAGATTCTGGACAGACTCCTTGGAAATAGCCTTTTGGTGAATAAACTTTCTGGCCTGAGGTTATGCCTTGGTTTCACAATAGTGAAGAAATCATCCCAGCCAGGATCTGAATTTGGTACCAAAATATCATTGGAGAAAAGATGTCAGCCATCTTCTGTGCAAGCACAGGCAGCTCAGTCCAGGTATGTTTTTAAAATCACAGAATCACAGAAACATTACGTTTGGAAAAGACCTCTCACATCCTCCAATCCAACTCCAACCCATCCCCACCATGCCCACCAGGTACCCATGTACCTCAATGCCACATCCACACATTTCTTGAACACCGCCAGGGATGGAGACTTCAGCACCTCCCTGGGCAGCTTGTTGCAAAGCCTGACCACTCTTTTGGAGAATAACTTTTTCCTAATATCCAACCTGAACCTGCCCTAGTGCAACTTGGGGCCGTTCACCCTCATCGCTATTATGTGGGAGAACAGACTGACTCCCATCTCACTAGAACCTCCTTTCAGGGAGTTGTAGAGAGCAGTAAGGTCTCCCGTGAGCCTCCTCTTCTCCAAACAACCCCTGTTCCCTCAGCCATTCCCTGTGAGACGTGCTCTAGACTCTTCTTTTGTTTGCCCTCTTTTGATATGCTCTATTTCTCAATCCTATTCCTATAGTGGGGGGTCCAAAATTGAACACACTAGTTGAGATTTGGCCTCACCAGAGCTGAGTACAGGGGAATCACCTTCCTGTTCTGGCTGGCAATACCATTTCTGATATGCAACATGTACAGAGAACCCATTTATCAACACCTCACCGAGGTGGATTCAACTCTTCAATACCGGGACTTCATTGGCATGAAAATCAACAAAGCTATAGCAGTTGCAGCTCCAACCCACAGCCTTTGTCTGAACATTTTCTTGGGATTTGACCTGTTAGATGTCTTCACATTGTGCTGCCAAGAAATCAGGTAACACCAGCATGGACTCTGGCTTCCCTCCAGCTGCAGAATCCTAATTCTTTTTGCTTTTGGGGCTGCAGGATCAGGAGGAATCCACAGCACATGGTACAGGCTGATGGCGTTGTGAAGTCCTGCTGGGGCTCCTGCACTGTTGATCATTCCATCATTGCAGGGCTAGGTACCAGAGGAAGAGGATTTAACACGTCTTTGGAGACAGTGCTCTTTTATCATGAACCTTCCTTTTAGCACATGAAACATACATCCTGGACTCATTAGATGCTGTTCAAGTACTTTTAATCCAATAACTGCATAGGATCATTAAGCCAAGGCACTCCAAATCTTTATGACCTTCTAATTTTGGAAAACCTACTCAACATAGGCTCAGTGCATGAAAGTTTTAAAGCATGAGTATCTCCATCATTTTTAGCAATATGTGTGCATATGAGTTATGTTTATGTCTTTCTGTGGCTTTTATTAAAACAAACCCAAAAAGCTTTCAGAAATAACTGAGAGGAGTCCATGAAGAATAGCGATCTTTAGTTCACAGGGCAGGACCCTGTGGGTCAGGTGGCCATGAATTTTTATGGCCATGTCAGCCTCACAATCCCTAGTAAAATAGAAGTTTATTATAGATATGCTGACACCACCTTCACTCTAATGGCAGGCATATAATGCTATAATTTTCTTTGCTAGTTAATCTGCTGGTACAGTAACCTGCACTGCCCTGGAAAATTCTAAATCTCTTGGATAAAAGGGAGTGACTGAGGCAGGGGAGGGAGTGTTTTCTCTTGTGAATATAAAAAGAGCACTGTAAACTGAATTAATGTTGGGAGTGATTTCATGTGCTCTTTAGACCATGTTAAACCAATTGCTTTCATGAGCTGAGATATGTGGCTGTAGGATGCCTGATTCTGTGTCTCTTTAACTCCTGCATTTTATCATGTCGTTTCACTGCACAGGCAGGCGCAGATACAGCTCATTCACCTTCCCTCTGCTAATTTTTGTTCTCATCATGTATTTCTGGAATGTCAAGGTCACCCAAGTGGCTTGCCTCTCTTGGCACAAGCAGTGTGAGTTTCTGAGCTACACAGTGCCTTGTTCTTTCCTGTACATCTTTATCATGCACTCACAGTGCTTGTGATTGGAATGCAGCTTCCTCACCTCTCTGTGGCAGAGCTGCACCTCCATTTGCCAAGGTGCATCAGGGCTGTGCCTCCACAGCTGTCATGCTTCATTCTGCCTGGGAGCAGCACCTCTCTCTCCTATAAAATAAGCTCTGTTGCACACCCTTTCCACCACGGCTGTTGTGCACCAGGATGAGAGTTGGAGAGCTCAAAGAACAGCTGAGAATTTGGGGTCTGTGAGGGGTCAGATCTGCAACTCATTCCAAGTTTCTTTATTTTGGTTCTCTTGCTTCACAATGAGTGACTGGGCTGTGCATTCCACTGTACCAAATCAGAATGGGGACTGAAAAGCTGGGTTTGGGGACATCAGTGCCTCTGGAGTCCTTTGTCTAAGAGACAAAGGTGTATGGAGGCAGAACTGTGCTTGGTAAAGAACCATAGAATCATTGAGGTTGGAAGAGACCTCTACAATCACCAAGTCCAACCATCAACCCAACCTGACCATGTCCAACTAACCATTTCCCGAAATGCCACATCTCCATGCTTGTTGAACACCAGCAGGGATAGTGATCCCACCACTTCGCCAGACAGCCAGTGCCTGACTACTCTTTCTGAGAAGTAATTTCTTCTAACATCCAGAAATGACAGGGCACTTTCACATCGTGTCTTTGTAGTTAACTCTGATGTGTGATTTGCTGGCTGGATGTGGCCTTATTTACATTCTGGGGAATCGTCCACGGGCATGAAACCATATGGCTGGTTACTCTTTGCACCGTGTTGCATGCAAAATTAATTGAACACGTGAGGAGTTTCCCTTCATGCAGAAGAGTGATTCATTGCTGCAACACACCAGGGGAAACTGGTATAATGGACACCTGCTCATCCGTAAAGAGGTCACAAAGCTGAAAGATGCAGAAGGGTTCCAGCTGGCCTACAACCAGCCCTTATTAGTGAGGGATCTCAGAGGAAAGCAGCTAAACCTCAAAGAGGGTCCTTGCTGAATGCTTAATGTGCAGTAGCTAGAAGTCAGTCAAAGCAGTACCGTCATCATGCTTTAGCAGAGAAGTTCAGGGTTTGAGTGTTTTTTGTGGTGTTTTTTTCCTGCATTGTTCCACAAAGCATAAACCTATTCAGCTTCCTTCTTACTACATTATGGCGAAGCCCCAGGCTTTGCTGAGCAATATGTCAGTGAGGCTGAGCACAGCCATGTGAGTAGGAAGAATCTCAAGGCTTTAATGTACCTCCCTAAGGTAAATGTCTCCACACTGATTTCAAGTGAGGGAGCTAACTTTTCTCCATCTTCTTCCCAGCAATGATTCACTTTAAAATTAGAATTGTTCATGTTGCAGAGGGAGATCTGCATTACTCTCATGTACAGAAAAGTCTTGTTCCTCCCAACATAAATTGCTGCAATCTGGTGCAAACTGGCAGAGTCACCTGAATGAAATGTGCTCCCACAGTGTAAAGACAAGGCTGGAGAACATCACTAAATTATCCTTTCCAGTAAATTCCAGGGTTAATTACTCATTTAACAAGAGCAGCCCAAGACTCCAAACATTTTTAGCCCTCGTGAAAACCTTGCTCCTAAAGACTCAGGAGGCAACTTACAGCTGAAGGATTTTACTGCTGATGAGAACAATCCATTCTCATCAAAATACATTAACCATGGAGCAAAGCAGAGGTCTTTGTGTAACTGGCCTTTGCTTTTTCTTAACAAGCTGGCAAGTCACCTCTGAGATCTGGTCGGTGCTTGTGAAGTTCTGGAGGCAAGAGAATGCACTACCATTTGTCATCATGAACACTCTAGGTCACTGGTCTGTCTCCCCCCTGTTTTTCACTTGGTTGAGGCAATCCCAGATATTTATATAAACTGGGAAAAGATCTCCTTGAGAGCAGCCCTGCAGAGAAGGACTTGGGGGTTCTGGTGGATGAGAAGCCGGACATGATGCAGCAGTGTGCGCTTGCAGTCCAGAAGGACAATTGTGTTCTGGGCTGCATTAAAAAAGGGGTGGCCAGCAGGGAGAGGGAAGTGATTGTCCCCCTCTACTTGGGCCCTCTTGTGAGGCCCCATCTGCAGTACTGCATCCAGGCCTGGGGCCCCCAGTACAGGAAGGATGTGGAGCTCTTGGAGTGGGTCCAGAGGAGGGCACTAAGATGATCAGAGGGCTGGAGCAGCTCTCCTATGAGGAAAGGTTGAGGGAACTGGGATTGTTTAGCTTGGAGAAGAGAAGGCTCTGCGAGGAGACCTCACTGTGGCCTTACAATACCTGAAAGGAGCATATAAACCAAAGGGCGTACATCTGTTTACAAGAGTGGATAGTGATAGGACAAGGGGGAATGATCTTAAACTGAGACAAGGGAGATTTAAGTTAGATATTAAGAGGAAGTTTTTTACTCAGACTGTGGTGAGGCACTGGAACAGGTTGCCCAAAGAGGTTGTGGATTCCCCATCCTTGGAGGCATTCAAGGCCAGGTTGGATGTGGCTCTGGGCAGCCTGGTCTGGTGGCTGGCGACCTTGCACATAGGAAGGGGGTTGGAACTGCATGATCATTGTGCTCCTTTTCAACCAAGAAATTTCTATGACTCTATGATTCCCGTGAGTATGACAAATAGGTTTGTGGCAGAAAGCACCTGGTGAGAGCACATTACACCTTGCAAAGCTCTGCTTGGCACCAGCACTCTCAGAAGAAGCTCTTTTTCTCTGCCACTAATAGAACAAGACAAGTCTACCCTTGGCATCTCCCCTTTCTTCAGTATTTTTGGATGTGAAACAAAGGATTTCTTTCAGAACAATAAGAAAGGTACTCTATTTTTCATCTCCTGTGACCTAGGCATTTATTATGCTCTGGATTATTGCTTATTTGTGTTGGGGTGAGGGATGAGGGTCTGGATTTTTAATTTCTTCATCTATTTTTGATCCATTAGAGGCTAAAAGGGGTCTGACTTGGGCATGTTTCCACTATCTCCAGTCTCACAGAGGGTGCCCTGCCTCCCAGAGGGACTTCCTATAGCCCTGAGGGAGCAAAGGCCATACATCTCCATTGTGCTGTTTAATGGCCATAAATCTCTGTCCATAGAAAGCACTATTTTCCTGCAAAAAAGCTGTTTTGCTTCCACACAGGCGTTCTATTCATAAATACTTTTTGCAGTATGGGGTGGGAAAGTGGATACAAACATGTCCATTCCTAGCTTTCTTTTGTCTGGACAGAAATACAAGCTTCAGCAAGGCCGTGCTCTCCTGTATGGGATTCAGAAGGAAAACCAAGGGGTAAATATCCCACAGGTATGGCAAGAACTGTAGATGCACTTGGCTGGTTAATGGCAGCAGCTTCTAGTGGATGTCACAGAAAAGTTAATTGTGAAATATGCTGCTGTGCATCCACAGAGGCTTATGAAGCAGTAGTGTTATGTACCTTCTAGGAGCAATCCCTAAAAGAGTATCATTATTCACTGCAATCTGAACATTCATCCCTCAAAAACAGCTTTTGGGGCAAAGGAAGATGTTTGCAGGGAAATGCGTGACATAAGAGAGCTTCACACAAAAGGTCCAACAGGTAAGCTAGCACTTAAAGGGAAAGGAGAGAAGGGAAATTCGGTGCATTCAAATTGTGTTGTGAACAAGCTTGGGGGTGGCTGAAACAAAAGCAGGAAGAAATGTTGCTTGCCTGACTGCAGCCTGAGATGTGCCCTGCTGCACACATGCGTCTAAGAGTAGCTGCTGGTGTGCCAAATTTGGCAAATTCTTCTGCTGCATCTAAAAGCCAAGAAAAGAAGGTGATTTTTATTTATTTGCCCCAAATGGATATCTGTTTAGAAATTATTCTTATGCATTCTGTGTTTTAAATGTATTATCTGATTAAAAGCCAGTAACATCTGCTACCCCACACTAAACTTCCTGTAACTAAAGATGCACAAGCCCTGGAGATTCAGCATTACGTGAAATAGATTCATTTAATATAATTGAACATAATTGTGCATGTAATGTCTTAACGTAATATTATTCAGCAGATGTGCAAATAATAGCTAGGTTATTTGCCATCAGTCAAACACAGGCAATACAATGGCATCATAACTATTGGCAATGCAAGTTCATTAGCCTGAGTGCCAGGTTCAGTGCACTGAAACTGGGACATGGTGGTGGGCTGGGGACACTGGTGTGTGACCAAACACAAGAGGAAACACAAATGCCTGAGGCTGGCAGAGGGCATGTGACAATCTTCCTCTCTATCTGCTGGTAAGAGACCCTGCACATCGCTTTCCAAGTAGGCAGTGAATCCTTCCAGTGTTCTAGAAGAGGAACCAGAAGAAGTTTGCTGCTAAAACAGGAACTATAAAATCAGAACTTGTTTGTCTGATGACTGTGGGTTGTCTGATGAAACCTACTTTAAAAAGAGACACAAAATTCCATTTTCATTTATCAGAATTCTGCTCGCAGGTGTATTTCAGACATGCTTTAATTGTAAGGAAACTTCCTGTACTTAGGAATCTAAGAAAGCATAATTCTGATTTACAAGATAGGATTACTGTGAACCTAGGAAAATAAAGGGAGAAGAAAGAGAGGGCCAAAATTTAATGTAAATATATATGGGGCCAAAATAAATGTATATATTAACTGTCCAAAGGAAAAAAAAGAAAAAAGAAAAAAAAAAAAAGGAAAAAGAAAAAAAAAAAAAAAAGAGGGAAAAAAAAGGAAAGAAAATGATAACACCAGCATTTGACCTACTTCTTGTAGTCCTCTTTTGCCTAACGTAAAGGGGTTCCAGTCAGGTCCAGTGGTCAGATCTCCACAGCTGCTAAGCTTCCCATTTGTGGGAGCATTTAAGAGTGATATTTGGATATGGGATAAAAGAACAGTAAGGGGTAATCAATCAACAGTAAGTTGATTGTTGAGTGGGGTGACAAGAGTTCCTCATAGAGACTTCAATGAAGTTGGTCTGGCCAGTTCCTTGTGGATTCCTACAGCTATGGAGAGTGAGCCAGAAGGTGAGGACTACTGGGTGTTCATAGCTGCAACAGAATACCCTCTACAAGGAAATGTTATCCTCAGCATGACTGCAGTATTCATTTGTACAGCAGGTACTTGCGAGCTGAAGCAACTCTCACTATGCCTTAAAACAAATCCAAGTCTGGGAAATGTCGTTTCAGGCAGAGGTGCTGCAGAAGAATATTTCTTCTCTTCATCTAGTTAAAGATGATAACTTTGACACTTCTGAGAGCTGCTTTTTCTGAGCTGTGATGTGTTCAGAAAGGTCTATCAAGTCAATATCAGTGAGTGCAATATGGGAATGTAGCAGCTGCATTACCAAATACCTTCACTTCCCTTCTTTCATGTGATTATTCTGCTAAGAATAATTTAAGTTTGAATTCGAAACCACACAACTTTTTAAAGCAGGGAGTGATATGAAGTTTATGTTTACAGTGGGTTTAAATACTGACTATGATGCAGCAGAGAATTTGTGTGTCTGCATCAGATGCTACAGCAGTCAGTAGGTTTGCATTTGGTTTTCAAATCAAATAATGCAGCTCAAGTCTAGAAGAATCACAAGAATCACAAGAATCACTAGGTTGGAAGTGACCTATAAGATCATCCAGTCCAACCGTCTCCTCATCACCGTTGCCACCACTAGCACTAAACCATATCACGCAGCACGTCATCCAGACGCGTCTTGAACACTGCCAGGGACGGTGACTCCACCACCTCCCTGGGCAGCCATTCCAGTGCCTGACTGCTCTCTGAGAGAAGAAGTTCTTCCTTATGTCCAACCTGAACCTCCTCTGATACAACTTGCGGCCATTGCCCCGTGTCCTGCTCGTTGCCTGGGAGAAGAGGCCAAATCCCTCTTCACCACAACCTCCCTTCAGGAGGTTGTACACTGCAGTGAGGTCTCCCCTGAGCCTCCTCTTCTCCAGACTAAACAATCCCAGCTCCCTCAGCCGCTCCTCATAAGGTTTGTGCTCCAGACCCCTCACCAGTTTTGTTGCCCTTCTCTGAACACGCTCCAGGATCTCAACATCTTTCCTGTAGTGAGGGGCCCAAGGATTTGTAGTGTTATCTAGTTTAATCTCATAATTATCATTGGCCATGAAATGCTGCCCAGAGGTTTTTAGCGTGGAGGAATCACGCTAAACTGTAGATGAGCATCATTTCTATCTCCTGAATCTTCTCTCATTATTTTATTAGAGGAAAAGAAAACACTGAAGCCTGTGGATCAGTACATGGTTGGTGTCCTGGGCAGGAAAGGATGACCTTAGCCTACGTATATCTGCTCTGATCCAGGATCACAGCAAGAGAATGGTCATTTTGTTGTATTTGCCCAGTTGCAGAGCACAGGCATGATGGCACACCTGGAGAAGGCGAAATCTCTCTCTGTAACAGTCCTAAAACAACATACTGCAAAAATCTTTCCTGACAAAACTGTTTCACTGTTAGTTTTATCTTCTTTCCCAGCTTACAAAAGCCAGGCTTTGTCCATTGTGTTCAATAGATCCCAGCTTTTCACAGCCAGCCAAAATGTAAGATATCCAGTACTTTGGCCTTTTGCAGAAAGGACATAAATTGTCTTCATAGAAGCATCATAGCATCATAGCATCATAGAATGGCCTGGGTTGAAAGGGACCACATCTAGTATCAAGCCCACTGCTGTGTGCAGGGTCGCCAACCACCAGACCAGGCTGCCCAGAGGCACATAGCAGTAGCACAGATGCTTCTTTGATCCCAGAGTCTTCTGCTCCCTCAGACAGACTGGATTAGGTCTCCCATAGATATCCACTGGGCTTCTGACTATTAATTCAGGCAGGTAAATGAGTATTTCTCATTTAAATTTCAAGCATTGAATTTTCACTTACCCTTAAGATGGTAATTGTTAGCAATACAGGTCTTGTTAAGCACATAAACCTTAATGCATCACATCCTATATAAATTTTTTTTGCATTAGCATAAATTAAGAGGCACTCATGATTAGGAATTGATCATATGCAACCTTGTGCTTGGTGCATATTTATGTATAATCATGGAGGAATAGGCATGCAGATAAATGCTTGGCTTCTTACTGATGAGGAAGTGTTAAGCGTGACTTCTTCCCCATGAAATATCACTGTTGTTCATTCAGAGTGCCTATGCTGTTTTAACCCAAAAAGCACCAGTGCTGGGGGCTGGTAAAGGTGGATACTTTCTGTGCATCCTCTGAAGTAATAAGCATGGTGGAAAGGCACAATATAAATGCAAGATATTATTATTATTACTTCTGCTAATAATAATAATTCAACCCCAGAATAATGTTTGCAGCTGAGTTACTATAATCCCCTAAACAAATGGGTTTATGCAGAGGTAGAATTGCTGACACAAGCTTCCTGTAACTAGACCATGCCAGCAAGCATTACTATAATTCAAGCCGGGGCCAGTCAAAATGATGCAGCCATTGTGCTGATGTGTTGTATATGGTTGTGAGCATTGGTGCCAGCTGTGTCATAAACCGCTCCCTGGAAATAATAACCCTGACAGATAATGGAAATGAATCAGCATTTTCTCCTTAATCAGAACGTTCTGTAAGCCTGACCAGACAGCCTTAGTATTCAGTAAGTAGTGTTTTCAACTGCTTCCCCATCAAATAAGAAAAGTTTCACAAAGGTTATGTCCTCTACTTAGTAAAGTTGACAAGCTTTGTTTTCTCCCACTTTCTGAAGTTTTATATTTGCCGTCTCCTAACTGAGACTTGCAGTTATGGAGGGAACTGCAAGAGAACAGTTCCCTCTTTGTAGCCCTGACTGCTGCATGGCAGCACAGCTGGCGAGCTGCTCTGCAGCCCAAGTAAAGCTGCAGACTCACCATGATTCTGTGTCAGCTCATTTTTGGGGGCTTATAGGAGCAGGTGGTGTTTCCATGTTCATACACTCTACACACGCCTGTTGGCTTGCAGAAGAGAGGATACGGGTTTTGATTTGGCAATACCGTGAGAGCTTTTAATCTCTCTCAAAAAATGCAACACATCCAAAGAACAGATAATAGATATCTTCAGTTACAGTTCAGTGAGTAGAAAGTGGAGCGTGTTATTATCTGACAATTAAACTCAGTTACTGGAAGTTTTGGGAATGGATGTCTCAAGTGAAAATACATCCCATTTTCTCCTCAGGTCAAAGCTTGGCCTTGTGCATATAGAGAAAGCTGGAAGCCTTACGGCCTCCTCACAGTCAGGGTTGTTCTGTATTTTTTGGCTTACAAAAATTGGGCTGGAAAATGATTCTGAAACTGGTTCTCATTGCATCGTCTCCCAGTAAGCTTTAGATTTTTGCTTTGTCTGGAGGTGTTCAATTATCTCTCTTCAAAACTGACAGTTCCTCACATGGCTAAAGGTTCATATTGATATATTTAACAAAAGTTTGGAAGTGAACAGAAGTATGTTGTTTTTCTGTCAAGCTTGTTAGTAATGTGAACTTCCCAGACAATTTGTGCAGAAGTCTTCCAAGGGAGCTATAAACAGGAGGGGGAAAGGCTGTTTACAAGGGTGGATAGCTATAGAACAAGGGGGAATGGTTTTAAACTGAGTCAGGGGAGGTTTAGGTTAGATATTAGGAGGGAGTTTTTCACACAGAGAGTGGTGAAGCACTGGAACAGGTTGCCCAAGGAAGCTGTGGATGCCCCATCTCTGGAGGCATTCAAGGCCAGGCTGGATGTGGCTCTGGGCAGCCTGGTCTGGTGGCAACACAGAAGGGGGTTGGAACTGCATGATCATTGTGGTCCTTTCCAACCCAAGCCATTCTATGATTCTGTGATTAAAAAGACAAATTAATTTTGTCTTTAGCACATTTCTTCCTTTCTTTTTTTTCCTCAAGCTGTCCTGGTGTTCTGAAGTTATACTGGCTACGCAGGCAAAAATGTTGTAATGCTTTAATTAGAGCTAAAGAACACAAAGCTAATTTAGTCTCCATTATTATTATCTCCACATTATCATTTGCCGGAATGGCTGAACTTCCAAAATGTAAGGTCTACCTGAGGCTGAACTTCCAAAATGTAAGTTCTACCTGAAAGGCAGTATCTACCTAAAAAAACACTAAATTTCAAACTCAGAAATCATATTAAGTTTTAATAGAAAGGTACCACTGCTCAAGTAATAAGATGGGAATTTCCTAATAACCTCACCTATAAGAGGTCAGAGAAAATGATTAGTGTTTGAGCAGGCAGCATACAAAATAACACTGTGTTACTTCTTGGGTAGGATGTCCTTTCTAAGAAGAGGCATGATAGAAGATTTTCCCTGCAGAATTTATTAGAAAAGTTTTCCTCAAAGTTGGAAGTCTGTAGGTAGAAAAGTCTTACAAAGTGGATGGCTTGCAATAAATACTTCGGAATTACACATGTAGGAGAGACAGATTGAACTATTATCAAGCTGTGTCATACAATCCCCATAAATAAAAAGCTAAGATGGTGGGAAAAGCCAAAATTGAATTGTGTGTATTTTTATTCTCATCAGTAGTGTGCATGTGAGCAAGAGGGAACAGTGGTACTACGCCATAGAACAGACACAGAGAGAAGAGTATGTTCAGGAAACACATAGATGTGGTATTAATGGATGTGGTTTAGTGGGGAAATATTTGTGGTAGATGAGTGGTCAGACTGGATGGTCTTTGAGGTCTTTTCCACCTTGGTGATTCTATGATTCTATGACTAGAACCCACTGGGGCACAGGACGTGGGAAAGATAGGCAATTGAGGTTTTTTGAGCCCTACAGACTCTGGCTGTGCGCACATGCGGATGCACATCAGGACATGTGCTGACTTTCAGATGGAAATTACAGCAAGATTAAACATCTAACTGAGAAAGTGGTGTAATCGTAGGTTTTCTCATCCTTGCATTTTATGCAAAGCTTTATTTTGCTAGTGTAGCACAGTAAAGAGGCTGCTTGTTAGAAGAAGTATGGTTTTTCCTTCTTACAAATCGTGCATAAACACACACACAGATAAGAAAAACTACAAGAACAAAACTTATCTGCTTTTACTTTCCAAACAGAATACGGATTGGTCATTTATGCCTACACTTCAAATTTCTCCTCCCACAATCTTTTTTTTTTAATGGAAGTGAAGATAGAGAAACTGCCAAATAAGCTCTGTTGTCCTCCCCTTAGTTTGCTGTAAGTGCAAAGTCATTACAGTTTTCCTGTTATCTCAGCAATATGTTGCCTTTCTGTTCCTTGTAAAAGCTGTGCATTTGACTTACACTGTGGGAGAGAAGGAAGTAAAAGAGGTGCTTTTACAGGGTGTATTTTCTGTATAGGCAAGCCAAACTACTGCAACAGTGGATGAACTATTCAAGCATTTCCTTGGTCTGTGACCATTGAAAAGTGAAAATCTAAATTGCAGGTCTCTTCTGATTCCCTGCAGAAGGCGATAGCCTTCTTGGAATATAATTTTTGGCTTCAGATAACAGCAGGAAGGTTCATCTAATACCGGAAAAGGTGGCTGCTTAAGGTTTGTTCCTCTAAGCAGCATCCTCTAAGTGCCATAGTGTTTTTCTCTATAATACTGGAAACTAGTTGTTAAGGGGTCCACCTGGGCCACTGAAAGCAGCATAGGGAGAATTCAGGTTTTTTAACAACTCCTTTTCCAAAATAAATGAAAGCATTACTCCAGCAGTCATCCTGATAATTCAGTGATAAATTTTCACAGTTATCCCTGTAGAATCATCTGTGTCCATGATCCACAGCATGGCAATAAAACCACATTATGCTTTTGATAATTAATGTATCTCTTCCAATGTGGATAGCAGTGACATGTAGAGTGGAGAAACTGAGACACAAAGATAAAGATCCAGAACCCTACTTGAAGCTATAAACAGGGAAATTTCTCAATCACAGAGCAGCTTTATAGGGACAGCTTTACAGACAAAGGACCTCTTGTCTTTCTCTTACTCCCCAAACACAGAACTGACCCTCCCTTGCCATTAGGTTTGAGAGCTGTCACTAGCATTGCTCTTCCTGGTCCAGGACCACATTGTACTCCAGAGCAGGTGCCCATAATGTGACACTGAAAATTCAGCCCTTCTGCAGCCATGAACATGCATCAGCTGGAAAATCCTGACTTACTCTGTTTCCATTATTCACAGAGTCTGGCATAGCAGTGCTTTGAAACCTCTGTATAAAACTTTCCCACAGCCAAGAGATCGTGTTCTGTGCTGCCAGCGGGGTGAATTTACTGACATGATCTTTTCCTCACTAGCTTATCTGATCCAGTGCTAAAGACTATAAAGCTGATGTTCTCTGATGTCCTGTGTTTTCATTATGGACTTACAAGTCCCTTCCCTTTATGTCTCTTCTGTATAGCATATGCAAGGACAAATTTCAAGCTACGCCATCTTAGAGGAGGAAAGAGAGGAAAATGTTGGCTGGAAGTGAATGCAGATGACTGTTATCTGTTAAGCTGATCTGTTGTAGTTAGTTAGGACAGCAAATCTTTTTTGGGTAAAGGTTTTGGTTTTGGGTATGCTTATTGTTTGGTTGCAACAGGACAGACACAGGTCGATAGTTTTTAGGAAGCCCTGCCTTTATAAACGATCATCCCTATAAGCAATATCCTGTGCTTAAATAGAACAACTCGCAGCCAGTGGGAGATCTATAAGATACTCTAAACCAAACACTGACCCATGAAGGATGCTCTGTATTGCTTTAACTTGGCATCCAACCAAGCTGTGTCTGCACTGTTAAAGAGAAATCTGCAACCCAGTCTTTGTGTGTGTGCTGGAATTTGTGCAAGCACACGCTGAGCTAATTGCTAGGGTTAAGCAACTTGAGACTGAAATATCCACATCTCTGAGATGATACATGAGTGTCTGAAAGATGTCAGATCCCTAATCAAATGCCTTTTGCCTTGGGGGCTGCCAGTAACCGCTCTGCAGTATCACTCATTCTGTCAGGCAGCTTTGCAGAAGCTCACAAATGCAGGAGACTGAAAAATTAGGAGATAAAAAACACCTCTTTTCTCCAAAGAAATCTCCAAGATCCCCATGGTTCTGACATATTTTGGACGGTCTAAACCTATGAATGGGCAGAACCTTCAGCTGCTGGAAGCCAGCTCTTTTTGACTAGTTCACAAATGCAGATGTGGTGGCTTACACTAAGAGATTGTCAGGCAATCTTGCCAGTATAAGGCTTGCCTTTCCATGAGGGCAAGATGCTGGGCTTGTACAGAGAAAGACAATACTTCTTCATGTGGAGAGAGGTCTCTGAATGTTCTGAGTAAGTTCTGAAAAGTAAAATATATGTTAACACTGCAAGTAGTTTTTCAGAAAAAAGAGAGAGAACTGAAACCACAGGTTTTGTACGTATGCCCTTGAAGGGTGTTCTTAGCCTGTGTTATACACCACGTTTTCATACTGCAGCTTAATATACACATGAGAAATTTCAGGGCTGTTGAGCGTGCAGATTTTCCTAGGGGATGAGCACAAGGTTATTTAGCACAGGTGTCTCTGTAATTGTACAACACTCCCTATTCATATGCCCACGAGCTCTTATTCCCTTGGAATAAGAGGTGGATGGATGCTGTTGCATGGCATTAGAGCACCAGGTTCTCACAAGAAACACAAATAATATTGCTTTACAGTGACCCCTTTCCGTGAGTCATCTTTCACTCCATGAATGCGTGCATTTCAGACAGTTGGTGCTCTTCTGGTAACTATTTTTCATTTGAGCCAAGAGTGTATGCATTTGTTTTTGCTTCCAACGTGATTTTAGACAGTAACATTGTTCACAAGCCAGGTTTGATGTGTAAATAACACGACCAACTGCAGAAAAAAAAATGCATTGATTAAATGCTGCAGATTATTGCTGAAGTTGCATATATTGCTCCCCATATTTGTCTACCACAACCTAGGTGGGGCATACTTCCCGTGAAATGAACAAAGCTTGCCCAGGATGCTCCAAAGAAGCTGGAGACCACAGATGTGTGATCACCTTAGTTGTTGCTGTACGGATTCCATTTTGGTAAAGTTGTGTGCCCCACTGCAGTCAACATACATATTACCATGTTTGCCAGTCTGACACTCTCACGTGTAAATGAGCAAGCAGGGGGTAGTCTGTCTAATACTCCCCAGTGAAACTCTTATGTACTTCTCTATATTTTCAGTTGCACATCTGCTAAATCTCTTTACAATTTAGCCCAAACTGCATTGCAAAAGAAACACAAAAATTACTGGTTTATGTTAATACAGCTTTTATTTTATTATACAAAATTGCATGTTTGTAGCAATCATTTTAGAGACTGTGATAAGACAATATGAATTATTCTGGTTGGTTTTTTTTTTTTCTTTTTTAACTTCAGCCAAGCCCATGCAAATTCATGAGGCTTCAACAGGAGCTGTGCTCAGCATTTCTGATCATCAGCCCAAGAAGCTGGAGATACAGTTACTGAGCCAGTCAGTGTTCTGGTACTCACTGCTGCTTGGTACATATATTTATAGAATGATAGCATCTATTATTCATCTCAAAAAAAAAAAAAAAATTAGAAATACAGATAGAGCAGCTTCCATTGCTCTTCTATTCTTAGGTATTGTTCTTGGATTCAGTTGCCTGAGTAAACACGAGGTTCTGTAATGAAACTATTAGTTCTCCCCTGCTCTGCTGCACAATGTCCCTCCCGATTTTGGATCCCAGCAGTCCTCTGTAATTATTAATTAGCATTTCTTTCTGTTTTTTCCCATGTCAGTAATGTCAGATGCTGAAGACTGCTTAGCAAGTTATCTTGGCACTTTTGCCAATTGCCCAACAGCACTGAGCTTTGATTTATTGTTCTTACAGGGCTTTTGAAACACGGTAACTTCAATCACCCTTTCAGAGGCATTGCTTATTCAGAGGCATTGCTTATACTGTTGATTATATTACTGGTTGCAAGAGAAGGAAGTTAGCCCACCTTATTCTGTGGTGTATTTTTTTTACTGTGTACTGAAGGAGGGGTGATACTGACTGTGATTACAAGCTGTAAAGGCAGAGATGAAGGGGCAGAAGTACACAAGATGGCAAGGGCTGCCAGCGTAGGGTAGGAAACAGCTGGGAGTATGATTTGAGAAAAGAGTCAAAGATGACCTACCTTTCAGAAGTAATTTGCAATTTGGCTCCCTAGTGGTACTGGGAATTTCCTACTTTAACCACAGTTCTTCTAAGGCAATAGAATTGTAAAAGCATGCTGAGTGAGTCACAGTGCCCCAAGGCCCTCCTGATGTATGCCTCAGATCTTGCACAGAAAGGGATAAACCTAGCTTCATGCAGACTGGCTTGCTAGGCACGATATCTGCCTGAAAGCATTCCACTTCCTATCACCAATCCAGAAGGAAAAAACGATGTAACTACTAGTAAATATTAGAAAGGATAAAAATCTGAGAGCAAACATAAAGCTCTGAAATAGCATACAAAGGGATAGGAAGACATGATAGGACAAAATAAATTGTTCTTGCTAGCTTGCTATTGCTGTTACTGTGTTGCCTCTCATGCACATATCCTTCGTGATGCTCTTCGCTATTTTTCTGATCCACAGATTGCAGTTGTTGCCAAAGTTTGGACCCATCATTTGTATTTTGTACTGCTTATTTTGACTCAGCATGAGGAGTTCAGAGGAGAGGGAGGTCTGCAACCAAAAATGGAGATAAGTCAGGAGCAATGGTAGAATAAGGTAACTTTCACACCATTTTTCACAACAAAATAACTTGTTTTTCAGTTCTTCACACACAAAACTGCTGCTGCTTTTGCCATTTCACTTTCCACTCTGCAATGCACTGTTGGCTTTTGGGAATGCTGTCCTTGAGGACAGAGGATAAAGGGGCTACTGCCCTTCTTGAGGGACAGCCAGTACCCCACAGCCACTGAACCATGTGGCACAGCTCCCCTGAGCTGTCGGCCCTCCCCTGAGCCACCATCATAGGCACTCAGGCCTTGTACTCGGATAGCTTGCTCTCCTTATGCTTTTATGATGGCTGATATTTGGAGCTTTCCTCCATGCAAAATTTTGCTGGATGAAAGAGAGTGGGAAGTTCACTGCAGTCCCCAATGCTCTCAGTAAGAAGAGAAGCAGAACTCAGAGGGTACAGAGCATTGTATCTCCCCTTGACGATGATCTTTAAGAGGAATCACCACTGAGCAAGGTTGAACTGGGGAGGAAAAAAGAAAAGTGTGCTTATAATGGACTGAAAAGTGGAGCAGTGTGCAAGGAGAGGCAAAGTAGGAGAAAGAAAAAAAAGCGAGAAATTGAAAACTGTAACTGGAACACAGGGAAAAGAAATCTGTGTTCAGAAACAGAATGAATAGTGTGAAAAATGGAAGAAGTTTTTACAGAAGGCCTTGAAATGTGAGAGGAAGTTAGGTTTGAAAGCAATTTTTCTGAACTGATCATAACTCTGAATTTGCAGAACTGTCACCTTCAGAAGAGCTCAATTTGCTGCAATTAAATGGCCTGAAGTATAGAGTAGTACTTAAGTCAATTGTATTTCTGAAAAGCAATGATGAAATGAGGACCCAAGAGTCTGTCAGCAAGTACAGAATTAAATGAATGGGACCTAAAGATGTATTGTAAGAAGGTGAATTTGTGAAATTGACTACAACAGAAAGCCTCTGCTGAAAAGACCTGTGTAAGACAATGCTCTGCATTGTCAGAAGTAAGTGTAAGAAGAATCTTAGATATAATTATTCATTTCAAAGAGCTCTTCCATTAATTGTGCCTTTATTAACATACCCATCAGAAGCACTGTCCTGCAGCATGTGAGCTCTGGACAAGCACTGAGAGAGAAGACAGGGCAGCACAGCAGGGGGTGGCAGCCCAGGAGTGCTCCCAGTGCAGGGAGGACTTTCCTGCAGCACAGCCATTCCCAGCCACACAGCCAGCACAGGCAGGCACAGCACAGCCATGATTTGCATCTTTCTTTGGCCTAAGCTTAGAATCCTGTTGTTCCATTAAGCTTTACCAATGTTTGCTGGGCTGTAAAAATTCATGTTTGTGGAAGTTGAGATGAATGATGCAAGAAAACCAGAGGTGCTCTTTTGAAACAACAGATCCTTAGTGGTGCATGGCATTCCTAATCTCAGCTATCCTGGCATTCTGTTTTTATTGCTTTTTTTCCCACTTTTCCATCTCCACAGTCTTCCTTTTTTTTTTTTTTCATAATTATTCTGCCATATGTGAAGTCTGTTTCTCTATTTGCCCAAACATCAGCCATTTGTCTCCAGCTATTTAAGTGATCTGCAAAATGCTGCTTCCTGACAATGCATATTAACCAATATAACCTTCCAAAACCAGAGGGTTTTTACCACTGACTGCGTGAGAAGTATTATTTTATTTTTTCAGTCGTCCAGCACTGAGTTACCTCTTCATAGCCTGTATCAGTCAGGATGATAGAAGCTCATTCCTGAACTTACGGCTCAGAAATGAGATGTTGAAGTCACAGTGGTTCAAGTTGCTATAAAGCTGTCCCTCAGCAAGCAAATTCAAATACACAGTTTGGAGAATGTCAACGCAAATGAAAGGTGGGAGAGTTGATTCCTATTCCTTATCACGCTCCAGAAGCACCACGTTTCCATTTCATTGTTTTATCAGGCTGTTACACTTTACTTGCAGGAGTGATATGGATGGACAGCAGCCTGAAGTCAAACAGTGCAACAACACATTGTGTGTTCATTGCTGGATTTGTTTTCCTCACAATTTTGGAGAAGAGCTATGACTCCACAGATCGCATACCTGTAAAAATGAGCTCTGTCTCCACTGTTATCTTCTAACATCAGCTTCCAATATCTGCTTCAGTAAGATACTACCTACCTAAATGACTGTTTCATCACTTTAATCGTTAGGCTCCTCTATGACATGTTATTAGTCTTATTACAGATCTGACTTTCAAAGGTGATCATCTGAGCCTTGTTCACCTTTCAACAACCATAAAAACACTTTCAGCAATCTCTGGATGCAAAGCATTGAGTAACATTAAGTTTCATGTCGTATTCTTTTAGTGATTAAAGAATTGTGCCTACTTATGCTGGAAAGCTTTTATAATTCTTTAGTTTTGAGTGGAATACAAGCTGAACAAGCTAAAAGGACGGCTTAATGGGACACTTCTACCCCATCTCCCCTTGCCCTCAAGTCTATTTGCCACCTGGTCTCAGACCATCTGAGAAGTCAGAGACAATTTCTCACAATCTGCTGTACAATGAGAAGATTTTCTGTACTTATACTCTTAATCCATTTTCTCCATCTTAGAGGTGAAAATCAAAATTTATCTTGAGGTGTAGATAGCAGTTCTGCTATATGATGCTAAAGAAGCAATATAAGCAATATTACAGTCCTGACCACAGACATGTAAATCTCTCACTGTGCTGGAAACAATTTGTTTCTCTGCTTTATATCTTTCACTATTGCTTTATTTTTCTTTTTTTCTATTTATTTATTTGTTTATTTATTTATTTAATGACTAAGATGATATCATGGAAGATAGCCAAGAGATTTGACGATATCTAATTAATTACTGAATCACAGAATTGTAGGTGTTGAAAGGGATATCTAGAGATCATGAAGTCCAATAATCCTGCTAAAGCAGGTTTATTCCTATCTACACAGATAGGAATCCAGATGGGTCTTGAATATCTCCAGAGAAGGAGACTGCAACCTTTCTGGGCAGCTTGTTTCACTGCTGTTACTCTCACAGTAGAAAGGTTTTTTCTCATGTTCAAATGGGAACTCCTGTGCTCCAGTTTGTGCCCACTGCCCATTGACTTGTTGCAGCACACCAGTGACAAATGCCTGGCCACATCCTCTTGACGTCCACACTTCAGGTATTTGTAAGTGTTGAGAAGATCCCCTTTCCGTCTTCTCCAAGCTGAACAGCCCCAACTCTCAGCCTTTCCTCAGAAGGGATACACATCAGGCCTCTAATAATCACCTTTGTGGCCCTTGCTGGACTCTCTCCAGCTGACCCCTCTCTTTAATGACCTATAGAGCCCAGAAATAGAAACAGACAGAGTACTCCAGATGTTGCCTCACCAGGCCAGGCTAGAAGGGCAGGATCACCTCACTCCACCTGCTGGCCTTGCACTTTAAATGCACTCCAAGACAACATTGGTCTTCTTGGCCACAGTGGCACACTGCTGGTTTGTAGCCAACCTGTTGTCCACCCAGGCACTCCTCCGCAGAGCTCCTCTCCAGCAGATTAGCCACCAGCCTGTACTGGTGCATGCAGGTATTCCTCCCCAAATGCGAGACTTTACACTTTCTATTGTTGACGTTGTCTGGTACCTCTGTGTCCAACTCTCCAGCCTGTCCAGTCTTGCTGAATGGTAGCACAGCCTTCTGGTGTGTCAGTCACTCCTCTCAGCTTCATATCACCAGCAAACCTGCTGAGAGTGTGCTCTATCCCTTAACCCAGGTCATTGATTAAGAGACTGAACAAGATCCCTGGGGAACACTGCTAGCTGCAGACCTCCAGCTACACTCTGTGCTGCTGATCACAGTACTCTGAGCTCTGCCAGTCAGACAGTTCTCAAACCACCTCAGTGCCCACTCATCTATCCCACACTTTCTAAGCATCATTACAAGGAGACAGTGTAAAAAACCTTGCTGAAGACTGTAGTGACACTGGTTATCTTCCAATCTCCAGCCACCTCTCTTGTTCTCCAAAACCTCTCAGAAATGATAAAGAGTGATTTGACAATCACTTCTGCTAGCTCCTTCAGCATATGTGGGTGCATCAACTTTGGGGTCCATGGATTTTTATGTTTTGATTTTGGCTAGACACTCTCTTATTAGACCCAATTTTTCCAAATATAAAATACTGTCTTACACCATTTGATGTCTTCACAGTATAACGATGATAATAATCTCCATCTCTTCAAAAAGTGATTGTTTTATGTTCAAACTATTGCTGTCATCTGCATGGCAAGAATTGAAGTAGACAAGACAGTGACGATCAGTCTCTCTTTCTTAGTTGGGTTTGCTTTTCGTACTGCTGTTGTCACAAGTCATCTTTCTAGAGTACTGCCCGACAATTTCCTTGGCTTTAGATGATATAATTTCTTGAAAATCCTTTGCCTATTTGTTTCTCTTAAAATTTCACATCATTTCACTGAGATATTTCATATTAAATTTCTTATACACTTGGTCATAATTTACCTATTTATATCCTTCCAATCTCATTAAAAAAATCTTCTTCTTTTTTTTTTTTCCCATTTCCTTAATTATCTCTGCTAATTCTCTCCTAGTTTATCCAAAGTTTGAGCACACGGGCATTTCCAGGACATCCCCATCTAAACCTTATGTAACGGCAAAACATTAATTCAAATTGAAATTACAATAAATTGCACCCTAAATGAGAGAGATAGCAAAATACTAAAATCATAGAATCATTAAGTTTGGAAAAGACCTCTAAGATCACCTAGTCTGTCAGTCGTTTCCCACCATGCCCACTAACCATATCCTTTAGTGCCACAACTCCATCTTTCTTGAATATCTCCTGGGATTGTGAATCCACCAATTCCCTGAACAGCCCATTCCAATGCTTGACCACTCTTTCAGAGAATAAATTTTTCCTAAATGCAACCTGAACCTCCCCTTGAGGCCATTATCATTAACTTATAACCATTTACCCAAGAGAAAAAATTGGTCCCTATGTTACTACAACATCATTTTAGGTAATAGAACTTCCAGGAGTCAGAAAGTCATCAGCATAGTGGCAGGCAAGAGAGAAGACTGTTTTCCATCTGCAGGTGCTAATACAGACAGAGGCTCTTTAACAAGTTCCACCTAGAGAAGCTTGTGCCTTGCCTATCCCCAAAAAGAAAGGTCCAGATAAAATCCTCTTTTCCTCTGAGTTGATACCGATACCCTGCTCTGCTATCAAGGAACATAAATTCAACATTCTGTCAGCATCTCTGGTGTCCTCCAGAGCACTCAGATCCAGACATGCATCATCCGCAGGGCCACTGCCAGCCTTCAGGGCCAGCACCTGCACTGTTCTTGCTGGTGTTCCTGGAGAGCTGGTGGCTGAGCATCACTTCGGACCTGATGGCTTCTGTTCACATGGCTGCTGAAAGGCTCCGGTAAGCCATGCTGGCTGACTTGGCTGTGGCAGGCACAAGATTGAGATGGGGTGCAGGGACTTGCAGGACTGGTCCCCACCTCTCGAACCCGGCTGCCATATTTTGGTGCCGAGCATTTCTTTGAGGAAATGGGAGAAGCTCTGGCATTAAACTGATTTTAATTTGCTTCTGTGTCCTCTCTTCAGGTCTGGTAGGTGTTACACAAATGGCAAGAGTTTCCTTGTTTTTGTTTTAATGAATACAGAAACACCCCTAGGTTCTGAGAAGATGAGCAGTGGCAGTTGTGTGCCTATTAGCTAACTTAGCAGAGTTTAACATAACAGAACAACTTTATGCCGTCTGTTGTTTTGGTTCTCAAATCAAATTTCTCCTTATGTTATCTGAAGTGATAATAGTTATGATATATATTGAGATGTATCATAATTTTTGAAGACTTGGGGGGGAGGCCAAAAGAAGCATTCCCAGGATGGAATGTCTCTCTTCAAAGGCGGCCAGAAATCAGAACTAACAAGGACAGTCAGACTGAATTTCATCCAGTTTCTTACTGGTGGAAGGAAGATATGGTAAGCTGGGCTGCAGTATACATAGGAGAATTTCTCCAGGGTGCTCCCCTTGAAGTGTTTTGGCAGGTGGTGAGTAGCTGTTCCATATTCAGTACAGAAACATTGTGATTTTATGTATTGTAATTCAGTGGTAGCCAATGTATACTCTGGAAGACCAAGGAAAGGGGCTAGTACACGGTACTCTAAATTATAATGCAATTTTGCAGTTAGTGTTATGTTGTAGGAATGTGAGCTATGGTCTTCTGGGATCCTTTCAGAAGGGTATCTGCATAGTCCTACCTCTAGCCATGACTTAACAGCTCAGGAGCTGGATAAATGGGACATATCATCTATAGTGATTTAATTATCATTACACTGATGATTTGATGTTAACCTCTGCATCTCTATCAACAATGGAGAATGCAGTAGGCTCTTCACTGGAGAAAGGATGGGCCATCAGTCCTCAGAAGGTACAAGGACCAGGATTACCCGTCAAACTTAGTTATAGGGAGTTATAGGGTCAGGTAAAACCAAAGTTCTAGCTAATGTGGTTATTGAGTAGCAGTGAAACAGTTACAGGCATTAGGCATTTTTAAGACTACTCTCCCTGACATCTCTCACTCCCTATCTACCCCTGCTGGAAAGGCTCCTGCAAAGCCCTGCAGGGAGCCCCAGAGGCAGCTCTGAGCCCCTTCACTGGGAAGAGACTCTAGAGCAGAGCTGGCAGAGGGCAGCTCCACAAAGACCTCAGCATCACAGCAGTGTAATGCAGCACATCCTGGCAGCAGGGCTCAGTCTACTGGAGCCCCAGCTTCCAGCCATCCCTCCAGCAGCTCTCAGGCTGGGAGCTGCCATCATCTGAAGAGCTGCTTAGAGCTGGCACTCTCATGCCCCTGTTTCGTTATGCAGGGCTTTGCAGAACCCCAAGTGCCATCCTGATGATGATGGGCCACTGGCAGCAAGCCACAGTGTGCAGAGGGATGGACAAATGCAGACAAGGGATAGGGCGGGTACCAGTCAAGGTCGTGCCTACACTCTGCACCATGGCATTCCTCTTGCAGGAGTGGCCTGGGCTTGGCACAGCCATGGCACAGAATGCTGCCAGCCTCCATACCTGTTCCTGGGCCAGCCAGGCTCTGTAGACCCTTCGTGGGATGGCTCTACACATTCAGGGACATATCTGAGCCATCCTCTGATGTACCTGACATACCTCTGGCACATCTCTGAAGCACCAGAAGCTCCATGCACTGCATCTGGCCTATGAGGAAACCTATACAGGGAGAGCAAAACCTCAGAACTTTGTGACCTCCTTGGTGATGCTCTCGGTGATGTCTCGGATATCCCAGAGAAGAGGGGTATATGGTATGAGGCAGTGCTACTGGAAGAGGCTTTCCAGTGCCACAGGAAAGACCCGATGCCAAACACTGCCTAGGGCAGCCCTGCTCTCCAGTTCTGCCTCTCTCTGCTCTGCTGGGAGCAGCAAAGAGGATGCTACGTGTCCACAGGTGTCCACCTGCTGCCATATCCTGATGCTGAGCATTGCCCTTGATAACTGGCAGTAAATTCAGAGCCTGTCAGCAAACTGACATTCTGTCTAGGGAAAGTGTTTTATTTTTCATAGATAAGCAGGACATCTGGAGCCTATAAAGCAAGCCTTGAAGAGATACAGTGTGCCCTGCTAGGGCTGATAATACAGGCATCATAACAAGATCAATGTTCTAATAAGAAACTTAGTCAACAGCCACTACTTTCTGCGAATACGTTCTTGATCAAAAATGAGGCCAGTCCTTTTGTCTGGATAACACTTCTTAGTGGAACTTCACAACCAAGGACATCCTTGCAACAACCACATATTAACATAGTGCGTGTGTTTTATTAGATTTTAGTATTTATTGCTATTTAGTATTTATTGCTATTGCTAAGACACGCAGTTCATGACAAAGTTGTGTGAGTATTAGCATGTTCAAATATATAAAATCTGTATGCTTTACATGCTGTATATACGTGCTAGGAAGAGAGATCCCACATGCATAAAAATGTAACACTGGCTTTCTAACCTGTCTTTTTTGCTGGCGAGTTTTTATTCCTGAATTTCAGTGATGCCTGAATTTCAGGATGCAGACAAGCCCTGGGAATCTGCTCTAGATCTCACAGCACAGGATCTTTCTCTTGGAGAACACGTGGAGACTGCTGCTGGCAGAGTGCACAGTTTGGGTATAGGTGTAGATCCTGTTTGGGCTAGCCAGTGCATGCTGGGGTTCTGTTGCCAGAGGCATTGCCTGCCTTGGGAGAGGCAGCAAGGATGGCAGAGGTTATCTTCTTCCTTTGGAGAGGCTGCTGCTGGGCTGCATCTGCTGAGCTCCATCCTGTCAACCTGCAAGAGAAGTCAGGAAGAAATGCTAAGTTAGCAGGTTGCCTTTCTCTCACAATCCATACATCCCTGCTGGAAAGGCTCCTGCAAGATACACTGAAGTTGTAAAAGACCTCTAAGATCACCTTAGTCCAATCATCAGCCCATGTCCACCAATACTGATTACTAACACATATCCCTCAGTGCTACATCTACGTGGTTCACCTACATGAACATCTCCAGGGACAGTGATTCCACCACTTCTCTGGCAGTCTGCCCTGTGCCAACAATCACCATGCCAAACCTTCCTTCATGTAGCTGTAGAGGGCAATAAGGTCTCCCCTGAGCCTTCTCTTTTCTAGGCTGAGTAATCCCCATTCCTTCAGCTCCCCATAAGACTTGTGCTCCAGACCACTCACAGTTTCATCGCCCTTCTCTGAACACATTCCAGAGTCTTGATGTCTTTCTTGAGGGCTCCAGAACTGAACACAATACTCAAGGTGCTGCCAAACCAGTGCCAAGTGCAGGGAAATGGTCACCACCTCCCTTCTCCTGCTGGCAATACTATTTTTGACATAGGCCAAGGTGCACCTGTCCTTCGTGGCCATCTGGGCACACTGCTGGCTCATGTTCAGCCAGTTGTTCACTAAATAATACCTCCAGATCCACTTCCTCTGTGCATCTTTGAGCCACTCTGCCCCAAGCCTATAGCACTGTAAGTGGTTGTTGTGACCAGTGTGCAGGACCTGGTACTTGGTCTTGTCAAAGCTCTCATGCCTGGCCTCAGCCCGTTGATCAGTCCATCCAGCTCCCTCTGTAGAGCTTTCCTGCTCTCAAGGACACCAGCACATCCTTCTAACTTGGTGTCATCTGTACATTTACTGAGGATGCACTCAATTCCCTAATCCAGATTATTAGTAAAGATTAAGCAGGACTAGCCTACCTTTTAAGCTATCTTTGGTCTGAGTGATGGGCTGGACTAGAGATCTACCTGAGGCCCTTCTGAACTAATTATTGTATTACAGCATGGGAAGTCAGTGAAGAGGACCTCTAAATGAACAGATCATGTCTGAAGCATAAAAATAGCTTTGGGCAGCACACGTAATGTTTTTGTACATTACTTTCAGAGTTCCTTTGTGGCAGGGGAGGGAAATTGCATGTAAGATGGGAAGTCATGTAGCACTCCTTGTAGCACATGTATAGCTCATTTAATTAATAAATGAATAAACAGTCATCATGCTTTTTTCACTTTTGAACCAGTACTGTGCCTGTGAGATAGATGAAATACAATATTGATAGCTCCTGAAACCAATTATGGTAGATTATTGTAACACTGCATCTGCAGATATGCCTAATTTCCTCTTATTGCTGTTGCTAATGAGGTAGATGAGAAAATAATGTCCATATGTGCATGTGAACATACGTTTTTATTTAGTAGCAACAGCAGAAATCATGATACAGACTAAAAAAATAAAGGCATTCATTTCTGGTAAAAAAAAATTGATGTGATGAAGAACATGAAACTGTGATATACCTCCTTCCTTGGAAGTAGGAACAGTCCAGGAAAAGATAGCACACAAATCTAAGCAACACGAGCATTCATGTAGGATCAGAATTTCTGGTAAATGTGGTGGTCCCTGTGTACAATTAGCTTTGTCAGCCTGTCACTGGCCTATTTTTTGTTTTATTTTTAAACACAAGCCAGAAAAACTGTAAGTAGTGCTGTTCAAACCCTCCAACCATGGATTTTCTCTCCTGTGCTTTCACCACATAATTGCAAAGTGAGCTGCTTCAGTGAGGTGACCTGTCTCTGGAGACTTTCAAGGCAAGGCTGGATCAGGCCCTGGGCAACCTGATCTAGCTGTGGTGTCCCTGTTCACTGCAGGGGAGTTGGACTGGATGGCCTTCTGAGGTCCCTTCCACCTCTATTGATTCTGTGATTTTATGACCCTCTGGGAAACATTCAGTGTTCAGTAAAAGCTAGATATTCTGGATGTTTTTGCTTTCCATCACATCAGGTCTGTGTCAGCTGATCATACAGCATTGTATTTTCTAGATTCAGCACAGTAGGGGTGGCAGGAGCACGCTGAGAGCAGACCTGTTCTTTTGACATGGTGCAGTTTCCTCATCACAGTACAAGATAAGACTTGCTGGAAAGTGGTTTAGCACCTAACTAGGAATTAACTTGTACTTCATGTAGAGATCACTTGGACTCCATCCTGTAATGGACATTTGTCAGAATTTAATTTAAAAGCAGATTTTCTCCTTTTCTGTCATTCAGATCTTTTGAATTCTTTCTGTACTGCTGTTGTACTAACAGAATCTTGTCTCCCCAGAGGTTTTGGATACTTATCACAGAATCATAGAACCACAGAATCATTATGGTTGGAAAAGGCATCTCAGATCATCTAGTCTAATCCCAATCCATCCCCACCCTGCCCACTAACCACGTCCCTCAGTGCCACATCCACGTGTTCCTTGAACACCTCCAAGGATGAAGTCTCTACTTCCCTGGGCATCCTGTATCAGTGCCCTATGGCTCTTTCTGAGAAGAAATTACATTATTCAGAGCATGATAAGTTCCTGAACACCTTCTAGAACTGGCACAGGCACTGAATCTGTGCCATCTAACTTAGTTATATTGCATGTCTTCCACTGCCCTTTCCCAGAAGATTTCTGAAGTCTTGTTTTTCCACACCTGTCTTTTTAGGTTCTTTTGATCAGCAAGGATTTGTCCTTAATTTCCACTCTGGAATGATCTGTTCTCCCTTATCCTTTTTGGAAAAGCCTCTTTGGAGGCAGATGTTGTCTGCAAAGTAGTGAACTGTACCCTTGATTCCACATGGCATTCCTAAATGTATTTGTTTTCCTACCACTTGGCTGATGAGGAAGGTTAACACAGCACTGTTACAGAGTAAGAGGATGGTACCTCCATTCATCTTCCCCAGCCTCTTATTTTTTCTTTGGTGGGAGGAAAACATGGGGAATTTATTTCCATTCTCACGTGCTTGCAATACCACTAAGCACCACACAGACATCAGCTGAGAGGACTGTGTTGTCACTGAACATAACACATCAGGTTTTATGGGCTCCGCTCCATTTCACACTGGTAGAGAACACGGAAAACAAGGGTTATTTATATTTCCTTATTCTCTGCCAAGAGACTTGCTCTACAAACATGTGAGCTTGCTAAAATAGCTTTTGGTAGCTATTTTCACTATGAATTCTCTGGTCTACTGCAGCCTTCATCCTCTTTGTATTCATGGTTTTGGGTCATGAGTGCAGATAGTCACTTAAGTGCCTCATAAACTTGCCTAAAATTTTTCAACTTGAGTTTTATATGGGATGGATTAAGAACAGCTTTGCATGAGCGAGGTTCATTTTTACAAGTCCTCTATGCTTCTTTAAAGTCCTTCTTTGTTGAAATAATAGAACACTATGGAAGAAAGAAAAAAGCAAAAATTATAGCCTTGATTTAACCATAAAGGCCGTGGACACTAGCCACTACCTAAAACTCCCCATGCACACCTGATGGGTTAGGTAGATAATTATAGATAATTACAGTGTATTCTGGCAGAACAAGTACTAATTCTTTCCCTTGGAATTTCACAGATAGGAATTGCCTAGAGCAGAAAGAAATCACACGTGCTCACTTTTGGTGAGCAGATATTTGACTGTTCTTTGATAAGATGTTCTTGATAGTTCTAAGCATAGGGCTGGCTGACACTTAAGTCTTCAGTAGCACCTGCATGATACGCTATGAATGACAGATATATAGCATAGCATAAAGCACAGAAATGGCAGAACACTGATCAAACAGGTTTGTCTTTTTTTTTTGTTTTGTTCTGGTAACTTCTTCCATTATCATCTTTGTTACAAGCTTGAAAATCCAGGTAGAAACAGCCTGACTGGGAGAAGAAACATTTTTAGACCTCAAGTTGTTACTAATTTTGAAAGAGTTCCTCTCTGCGGCTGTCCCTGAAAGCCAAGAAGCAGCATTATGTTGGTAAAGACAGATGCACCAATAACACGTTGCCATCGGAAAAGGTGACTCCGGAAATTTGCTTATTGAGTAACGCGCATAGAAAATGAATTAAACTTGTTAAAGCAGTGACTCACTTTTGAGAATGGAAAGAAATCATAAACATGATAGAGGAATGATTTCAGAGAGCGCATCTGTATGTTTCCTCTTAAAGTATTATTTTTGGTGGTGAAGGAAAAATTCACTGTTTGCCTTTGCTAACTTAAAGTCTTCAGTGAAAACGGAAGCTTAATCTTTTTCTGCCCACAGGCAGGAACAGCTATCGTGTGTGAGGAAGTTTCTTTCATGGGTCCTGAGTATTTTTTGACAGAAAAAATAAGAAAGAAAGATCAAAGCATCATCTAAAATACAGGTTAAAATCCATCTCTAAGAAAAGATGCAGACTGTATAAATGCAGTGTTTTTAACACATATGAACTCATGCAAGGTTATATGGTGTTGTATTTGCATCTATGCTCTATGCCTAAGAGTTATTTGTGCCATTGACCACAAGGGGAAAAAAAAAAAAAAAAGATAAACTGACAGCTCAGGAGTTGAGCTTGCCTGAAGATCTCCATTTTTAGGTTCCACAGCTTTGCTAGCTGATCTGTGGCAGCTCATTTAATATCTCTGCATGCACACATGTATTTACATAAGCATGCTATGAATAAAAAATATACAGTTACTTAGAGGTGAACACTGACAAAGTATACCTAATGCATCATAATGAAAGTGCATTTCCTACAGTCTTGACATTTTGTTTTACTTAATGTTATTGTGTATGTCAACAGCACACACAGACTCTGGGAGAAGACAGCGATAGGCATGGTCAGTTTATAGAAACGGCCAGCTTTGCAAAACACAGTATTGCAAGCAAAAATCAAGGCAAAAAGAGAAAGAAAAAAAGCTGTGTTTTTGTTGTATGTTCATTTTCAGAGTACCACCTTGGCTTCAGGTTGCAGTTAGGACATGGTGGTCTGTAGAAGGGAAACAGCCGGTAGTCCACAGCTGCAGTAGCTTAGAGGGCTACCAGGGAATCACAGACCTTCTACTGCTGTAGAGATGGTTTGCTGTCAGTTGTACTCTAACAATTCAACCTTTTCTCTACTACACTTTTAGGGCCTTTTGGAGATAATTTAGAATTAGGTTTTAAGGTAAGGGCCCACATAGTGTGCTTCTATACCTAACACAGATCTCAGCCCTTCACCTAAAAATTTCTGTACCAGTCTCATAACCTTTCTTTGTGCTGCAGTATCTCTCTCAGCAAGACAACATTGACTTCAAAAACGCCAAAGATATGCAATTATTTGTTGAGCACCACCATGAGCATGATATGAATTGCAAAATGAACCCTGCTCTGTTAAGAAGGGAACTCAGTATAACTTAGCCTCAGCTGAACATATTGCAGCAGTCTATTTCCACATCTGAAAAGTCCAAGGAAAATAACTGGATTGATTAGGCTAGGACACAAGAATGGGAGAAACAGACTGTGCTCAGGATGCTATTTTTTGCTGCCCGTTCCAAGGTCCTAGGAGTGGCTGCGTGTATAAACACGGCTGCTTGTCGTAGATCACTCCTGTGTAATGAGGCAAGCAGCACACGGTGCTGTACAAATTTAAAATGTGCCAAGATGAAGGAACCAGCACCAACACATAAGCACAAAGCTAGTCATGCAGAAGATTACCCAACAATTGCTAACTGGAAGCTTAAATATGAACCCTTTTTATTTAATAACAGTTTGTGGTTTCTGTTTACTTCAGCGTTGCTATTTGCTTATTTATCTGAACTATGGTAAATGCTGATGACAGGAATAAAATCTGAAGGGTGGGCAGTTCATGCAAGGACCACTCTAAAGCCGTAACTCAAGCAAAACTCCCCTCCTAGGTAGAATTAACAAGGCTGCTAATTAAAATGCAAAATGGGCAAATTGTGAACAAACTCCAGATGAAGCAGAGGATGCAAGCAGTATCTCTCATTTTCTTCAAACAATCCATGAGGGTGCTAAATTAACAAGCTGTAGGGCTGGAGGTTTATGGGTGTTTTTCTTACTGGAGGCATAAGCAGTTTGCATTGTAGGATCTGAGTCTGTCTTCTCAGACGGAGAAACAAGACGAGGAAAAGCTCACTACTACCCTTCCTCTCTAAAAGCACTCTCCTATTTCTCTCAAATTCATTTGCTCTAAAACCAGTCTTTTCTTATTTCTACTGCTCTATTATTTCAAATGGAAACTTTTATTCCCCTGCCACTAGTAACGGAAGAGCCTCTATTGAACCCATTCCTCCTCCAGGCAGAGCCCACACACATTTTCCTTGCCACGTTTCACACCTTTGTTCAGTTAGGGTGGGAACAGCCTAAAGTAAAGGTATCAAAGAGCCCTGGTCCACCAATGAATAAATCTTCTCATTCCATGAGACTGAAATGCCATAAAACTGTCCATATTTTCCTCATTGCTCATAGAAGAATGAGAAGAATGAGAAGTGGTAGACTACGTGGCTGTGGTAGACTTTCAATCACCAGAATTTTAAAAGTTTTAAAGTCTTTTCTCCTTCCAGGTATGCTCTGTTCAATGGGAAAATAATGCAGGATTTAGAGCACATAATCCCTGATCATAAAATCATAGAATCACAGAACCAGAGAACGGGCCTGGGTTGAAAAGGACCACAATGCTCATTTAGTTTCAACCCCCCTGCTCTGTGCAGGGTCGCCAACCAGCAGACCAGGCTGCCCAGAGCCACATCCAGCCTGGCCTTGAATGCCTCCAGGGATGGGGCATCCACAACCTCCTTGGGCAACCTGTCCCAGTGTGTCACCACCCACTGCGTGAAAAACTCCCTCCTAATATCTAACCTAAACCTCCCCTGTCTCAGTTTAAAGCCATTCCCTTTTGTCCTATTGCTATCCACCCTCAGAAACAGCCATTCCTGATGGTATTTCTCAGTGTTTCTTTAGCATTTTACTTGACCACTGTTATTTATTTGAAGAGCTGTTGATTCTCAGTATGTTGATGACAAAGCTATTTCAAATAGCTATTGCAGTTTTCCTATAGGAAACTAAAACACAGAAAGGACAGTATTTCCAAGAAAACTCATTTAATACGGTACATCTCTTGAAGGATCTTCATTTTCACTTGCAAACTCTCGCAGAACCATTTGTCATATAGTTTCCAGATGTGTTTCCAGGTGTGAAAGTTCCAAGTTTGGCTCTGTTCTTATTGGGGTAGGTGAATTATCTCTTTACACTGACCAACTAGTTTGTAACCTAGAATCATGTACATGTGCATATACAAAAGGCTGCAAGACTTTTGCAGGTTACACATCCTTAGCACTGAGTATTTCTATAGTTTTATCATTTATAAGCTCTGTATTTTATAGCTATTAAATGTTTACACCAGATCTGGGCAAAGCTGTTTGTTTTTCATCTTGAATCTTTTAACACAAACATATTCCTCTTACAATCAGTAGCATAAGTTTTAGTTAAGACTGGAACTGTTGGGGTTATTTTATGACTGGGCATTATGCATTAGCAAGATGGAGAGAAGCAGTTATGAACATTTTTATTATTCTGTACGTTTCGGCTCAAGATATTTGTACTGACTTGATGCAGATTTTGTGAAAACGATTTAGCTTTCAACAGTGACCCCTTCTGGTGTGCATGGGGAGTTTGTCCGTGCCGAACACACTAATGAAACTGTCATTTCTAGTATGAAACACTTTGCTTTTAAAAGTTATCACTTTTCAGCTGTGATCTGAGGAGTGCACATGGAAAAAGGATTCTGCCATGAAGGCCTGGCTTCCTTCCTGACCTTGCTTTATTAAGACATCTCTGAGAACTCTTGAGCTTTTAAACACTGAATGTCATTTAACCAAGATCAATGCCTCTTAGCAGAGCTGTATGACTTAGAGAATAGGAGTCAATGTTCAGTCCTGCACTAAATATAAAAAACTCTAGAAGTAAGGGTCTTTAGCAATAAGACCTGCCAAACAGTTCATTATTTTCTTTCTGAAGGAGAAATACTGAAATTCCCATTCTCACCAGTTCATTCCTCCCATTCTCACTTTTGCTTCTTTGTTTCTGAATTAAGAACGCTAACGTCATTTAAAAGTATATTCTTTGAAAAGTGACAACATTCTTCCATTAGTACAGCTTTTCCTCCTCAGTGCTCTTACAGCATTTCATTCCAGTATTTGCTGGGTGTCTGCTGGCAGGGGTGAAAAGCATGATCTAATTAGATGTGGTTCCATTGGGAATGGTTTATAGTATGCAATATTGCAGAGCTTATTTTTTCTTCTCCACACTGGAATACACTTGTAAAATCATCTAACTCAGCAGGAGGTGGGATCTATTTAGCCTCTTCCTTTGCTCCAGTGGTGAAGAAACATCACTCCATTTGCTCCTGCCAGTGCTCATTCTATCTGTCCTGCAGACCCCGGGGGCAGATTGCACAGCTTCCCTCGGTGGTTTGTTCTAGGGCTTGGAAAACACCAGCAGTTACTCCTGATATCCAAGCACCACTATCTTGCCACTGCTTAATGCTGCCTCTCTCTTACCCTGCTCTTCGTGGATACAGAGAGCTACTTCCATGGTAATACCTACACTGACTTTGGCCCACTCACCTCAGCTGACTGCAGCCTTCTTATAGTCAGCTCTGTGTCTCAGACTCTGGTGTGAGGCTGTGAGCTTCCTGCACAAGCTGCCTTAGCAGACTTCATGAAATGATGATTACAGCCACATGGCTGTGAGAGCAGAGAGCCAGCCAGCTGTATGCACCATGGACACACCAAACACCCCCCTGGTGGCATGGCTGGAGATGCTGTCTTCCTTCAGACAAGGTGGGATGGTCATTATAGAAGGAACTGTGATGATACTTCCTGAACAAAGGATTACAGTTTGCTACTGTTCTTGAACTCTGATCCTTCCATATTTCTGACTACCTCTCCTGAGATGGTATGGCAAACCAGGGAAATTGTGGAAAATTTTCTTGTTTGTTTTCTTTCTCCTTCACATTGTGGATGCCAGTCCCTGTATCTGCAGACAAGAAGGTTGTTCTGTGGCAGCTCGAATCAAAGCCCACAATCAGAGATGAGAGCTGCTACTCTTGCTGAGTCTGAGATGGGGGAGGTGATGACTGGGACAGAATAGCCTGAAATAGACTCTTGGAATGGCTGAGCAACTTACCAAATCAGTGGGAAAAAGGAAGGAAGGAAGGAAGGAAGGAAGGAAGGAAGGAAGGAAGGAAGGAAGGAAGGAAGGAAGGAAGGAAGGAAGGAAGGAAGGAAGGAAGGAAGGAAGGAAGGAAGGAAGGAAGGAAGGAAGGAAGGAAGGAAGGAAGGAAGGAAGGAAGGAAGGAAGGAAGGAAGGAAGGAAGGAAGGAAGGAAGGAAGGAAGGAAGGAAGGAAGGAAGGAAGGAAGGAAGGAAGGAAGGAAGGAAGGAAGAAAGGAAGGAAGGAAGGAGGGGGAGGGGGGAGGGGGGAGGAAGGGGGAGGGGGAGGGAGGGGGAGGGGGGAGGAAGGGGGAGGGGGAGGGAGGGGGAGGGGGGAGAGAGGGAGGGGGGGGGGGAGGGGGGGAAGGAGGTTTCCTGGGTTTTATTGTTAAACATGCGAAGATTCCTTGTTCTGTTTGCTTCTTATAGTAATTGCATTTGATTCCGGAGCATAAAAGACTTAAAAGTAAAATCTCAAGGGAAAAACCACTGCCAATTTTTTTTTACTGCTGTATTCTCACAAGTGAAATGGAAAAAAGGGCAAACCCAATCACAGGAATTTGGCTCCAGGGTTAGCTTAGTTAGCTTTCAAAATCTTTTCTTTCCAAGTCTTTGACAGTGAATGGTTTATTATTTAAAATAAATAAATGAATAAATGAACTATGTAAAGGAAAATCAGGTGGCTTTAGTTCTGTACAGAATTTTTCTACCACTATGCTGCAGTTTCGCAGTCCAGCAGTATGAGGTACCCAGATATCTACAGCAGTATTTGTCAGCTTAAGGTGAACTGTAACTTGAAAAAATGTTTCTTAACAGTACTGACCCTGAAACTGCTAATTCCCAGTGCCAAGAGCACAGCCAAATGAGAGGTGAAAAGTAGACGGCAAGATAAAATTGCAGTTCACCAACACTGTCTCTCATCCTCGTACAAAAAGAGTAATTTAAATTGTTATGCAATTAGGAGATCTATCCATGTTTCTGTTTAAAAAACCTGCAAGTTATGATCTTTTCTCCCTTCTCCTCAGTTTCGCCTCTGCCTGTTTTCAGATGTCTTGTACTTTCTTGCTCTTTGATTCCTTTTTCTGCATCAGCCTATGGTGGAAGATAGTGAGCCCGTAAAGAACACTTCTACCTGCCCGACTGGTCACTGGCAGCCAGAAATTTCACTAATGAGTCTGTTTAATCAAGTTACCTGAGGTGAAGAAGATACATGGGGAGACTTGCAGGAAAGGGAGAGACATTTGTCATAGCTTCTCATGCTATTCTTAAATTCGTAAGAGCGAAGTAATTCGGGTCAATGAGGGAAATCAGTGAACAAGAAGTAAGTCACTGAAGTGCGCTGCTGAATGAGGCTTAAGTGTGTACTCAGATACAGTGGGAACTGTGGATCACCAAAGTCACGGCAGCACGGAAATCTTTCTGAAGTTTTTCATATTCTTAACTGACAACCAAACAAGAGCCATCTGCTGATTTAATGCTTACAGACCCTGTCTGCAACCTGCCCTCTTACCAGATACATATCCTTTACGGACATTTAAAGAGTCTGTTATGGCAAAGTCACTCATTTCTTTACCCTCTTTTAATATTACAGTTATCTGTAATACTACACAGTACTGCTGTGCGTTTCCTTCTTACACTTCTGCAGACAGCCTCCTGAGTGTTCTCCAGACAGAAAAGTCCTCCCTGCCTGCACCTGCCCAACACTGGTGCTCTGAGGTGCAAGAGGAAAGGTCCCTGAGGCTCCGGATCTGCACCCCAACACTCATCCTTGTCAGCTCCGCTCCCATCACCTTCTGCAAATGGGCAGGGGTTGCAGTTTGAGCTGACAGAATAATTCTTAGAGGATGACTTTGGATTTCTTTTTCATGCATAAATAAGACTGAGCCCAGCTGCCTGCCTGTATAGAAACAAGAATAATTGGAAAGGACTACACCAGAATTTGTGAAGGGACACCATGCTGCTCTTTGACATACACTGGATGTCAAGTGAATTCCTTCAAGGGAGAAATCTGTTCTTACCCCCAAGTCTGAAAGACTGCTATCAAACCCAGAACTTCAGAAGCCACGGCTTTCTTGTACAACACTGGCCTTGCAGCTTCATCTTCATAGCTCTGTTAACCTTTTCTGAGCTTGGTGATGGAGAATTGTATGCAGGACGACCAAAGGAGCTCAGCATGTTTAGATCAACCGAAAAGAGCTTCAAGCAGAGATGTGATCTTCTGTAAATACATTAGGGTAAGCACTGAGGGAGGATAAGGACTACTGAAGTTAATGGATGATGTTGTGAGCTATAATGGCAGTCTGTTTGCAGCCTTCTGGAAAAACATCCCTATAGATCTTCATATTCCCTTCACTTTTGGAAAGATTTCTCTGTCAGCACGAGGTTAGAAATCATCCCCCCTCCTTTCTTTTCTCCCTCACATGAAAGATTTCAGTCTTCTATGCATTTCTGCAGCAGGTGGTCAATGCAGAAAATGGAACAACTGAGGAATTAAGGGAATAATTAAAGCCAAGTATCCTGCTATTAAGTCATTCTGGCGAATCATACCTACTGTATGGTAAAATAAAGTACAGAAAGAATTGTTTTAACCCATGAAATTCCATACCACATTCCAGTGTGTCTCCAGTGCATACACTCCTATTGCTGTAGTGACTCTGGGATGGTCAGCCTTGCTGACCTTAAGCTTCATACCAACATGTTTGTGTGACTGAGAGCCACTAGCCACATGTCTCAGAGGCAGATGGTCTTATTCAGTAATGGTGGTGAACATATCCTTTTTTCCCATATGGTTGAACACCCAGCTATCAGTGTCTTCAGTGGTGCCTCTGAATAGGAAATAATTACTAGAGATGGAAAAATAACTGGCAGTGATGGAAATTAACAGTCTTCCTTTCTTCTTTAGTCTCCTACGATTATTACTAAACTTCTCCAAATTAATTTACCTCAAATCTTCTACTATACATTAAAATTCATTGCTACAAAATTTAACAACTCTTTTATCATCTCTGACTGCTTGTTTTCCGTTCATGCATAATAAAGGGACCGATTTATGAGAATGAGATGGGTATACACAGAGCTCTTATGCTCACTACTTTTCTTTGTGCACTAAGTATTATTCAGATTTCACAGTCAGCTGACATGTCTTCACTGATTTTTCCTCACGTCCTTTCTTTAGAAAAGGATGAAGCACACCTTCCCTTTCTGGAGAACTGTGCAAAGCAGAACATTAATTTGGCCTGTGTGCGTATATTCCACGCACTTAAAGGCTGCCAGGGAGTAGATATTGATCACAGTGGCTTTGGAGTGAAAGAAAGGCACTCATACTTCAAAGAACTCTCAAGCTGCAGACATTGGCCTGTCTGATTGCATAGCCCTCTGATCCTTCCTGAGCACCCACAGCTTAACACTTTCTGTTCAGCAAGATTGAGTGCCAGACACTGGGTGAAAAAAATCAAAATGCTGAGCTGAGTGTTCAGTATTGTGTTAAAAAGGAGAGCCAACCTAAGATGCCAGAAAAAAGCAGCCCTCAAGTTGGATGTCCTTGGCAGCAGTGCCTGTTTAAGAAGGGTTCTTCAGTGTGTGTAACAAGGTTGGCTTAGAGCACAGCACTGTCTGCAAGCTAGAAGCCCTTGTGCTGATTCTTGTTTGGAGCAGTCTGAAGCCATGGGACTAAATCAAATAAACAGAAAGAGAATGTGAAAAGCCACACTGCTACCATGAGAGGATTCTGTAGAGTCATCTCCATGCTCCCAAGTGGCTGCACTTAGAGCTCACTTCCTGTAAGTGAGCAGCCTGAAGTGGGATCTCTTCACTGGGAAGCAGAAGCAGCAGAAGCAACAGCAGCACAGCCCATCTCCTCCTTGCTCTGAAGGCTCTGCCCACCACTGAACCAGCTTCGAGCCCTGGCCACCTGGATGGGAGAACAAGTGGTGCCTCCTGACCTAGGCTGCACAGGCCATCCGAGTGCCCCAGGAGGGAGAGAGGGACCAAATGGCTCCCACTTAAAGAAATGGCAGCTGCTGGTGGTTGCAGTTCACAGAGATACTGGGGAAAAACAGCTCTAACACAAAAGACAGGGTGTACAAAAGGGCAGGGTATGCCCTGTACATTTTTCTTTCTTCTCTGTAAAATGAATGGTTGTGCTGAAAGTAATGCCTCCTATTTATTTATTTCCGTGGAAACAACAACAGATATGAAGAAACCAATAACACTATTTGATAGAGCAAATTCTCAGCTACAAAACACTGTTTTCCAACATGGTCATACAATTAGCTATGTATTTTTGCCAGTGATGAACAAGAGCCTGCATGCTATGCTTGTAACAATCTGCACCAGTGGAGGTGTCCCACTGTTATCACTGCTGAAACGCAATGCTCACCACCTCTCTGTGCTCACATACACCATTCAGAAAGCATCAATGAAAGTCAAGGGGTGCCATTTTTTCAACAAGGAAGAATTCATTGACACCTTCACGACAGATTCACTTCCACATCAGACACCATTCTGTCAGACTGCCCCTCTGCTCCCATCTAATAGATGGCAGCAAAATGTAACAGAATATTGGCAGAAACGCTCAACCTCTAGTGCCGTATCACCAACTTCTGCCTCTGACATTGTGGGCCAACATCACAAAACAGGAGACATTACTTTTGGAGTACCCCTCATAGAAAAATTGTAACTTGCCCCCTTAGTACAATACCAGAACCTTAAGTTGTGTCATAAAGATATGTGCAAGGCCTAATCATTAGTTTAATTAAAATCCTCCAACAGAGTAGCCTTCTTTTAAATGACTATAAAGTATTCACCACTCCTGTGTTCACTGCAAAATCCATAATTTAATTTTTTAAGGCCACTGGCAATGGATAAGTTGTGTGACAGGTGGTGGATAAATTCCCTGTAGAAATCACTATTTTTTGCTGCAGTAATTTTTCTTAGTTCTCTGATCTCTTAGATTTCAAAAGCAAGGTCACAAACTTTAATTTTTTCTAAGCTTTTCTCTCCGCGATTGCAGTTTCATTACATCCTCTTACTTTATCTTGCAGAATTTGATGGATGTTATATGTACAGGAAGGCAATATATGAGTAAGGAAACCAAAAGGAAAAATGCATAAATCTGGATAGATCTCAGGCTAGACTTTTTTCTTCAAGAAACAAATAAATGTTTAAGCTGCAACTTTATTCTTCACAGTTCTCCCAAAATACTTCCTTTTCTTAGATATCTGTATTCTCAGACATCCACATGATAGCTGGGTACTGGGTTTTGGGTTTTTTTTTTTTTTGGTATCTTGATAATTTAATGTAATTTTGAATATTAGTTTCATACACCTATGGAAAACCCCTCCTTTACATTTTTCAGTGTAAGCAACAGTTATTCCCAAACAATATGACCATGGCCATAGTAATCCTATAGGAGTTCACCTGGAACTGAGTTGTCTTTCATAGGGCCAGTTGGCCAAATTTAGTTGGCCACAGACAGTGATCTTAACCAGAAAGAAGTCTGATGGCTAAAAGGCTTGCAGAAAAACAAACAACCATATGGGTCATTGGTAGAAGTTAAGAGGATATTGCGTACCTGATAGGATGAAAAACACAGAGATTAATACTGGGATATTTTTTCATTTGTACTTTGTGATTGACTGCCTTCAGTGTATAACTAGGCACACACCACATTCAAGATAAAGGCCAGCTTTTTAAAAACTATGATTTAGCTTTGATCTACTCTAATCCCATCTGCTTTGCTGTGTGATTACTGACGGATCCATCTTGCAGAACTTTCACTACCCTTTGAATAAGAGGAGGAAAAGAGTTACTACAGCAGCTGTGAAGGCCTTTAGAGGGGAGATTTTTGGTGTAACTTGAGCAATGAACTACTGTTGTCTTTGAAAAAGTCTCCCTTAATGACATGCTTTGGCATCTGCTTTATTTTTGCTTTCTTATGTGCCAGTGAATACTTTCCTTTCCCTCATTACTGTTTTCTCTAGGGACTTCCCACAAAATATGTAAAACACTCATATATTTCCTTACAATACCTGAGAGATGGTTAATGCTGGCAGCTCCAGTATTCCTTCTATACTCTATACTTCTACTCTATTAAGAATACCTTTGTTTAGTCTCTGGAAAAGCAAAATACACATATTTTTACTGCCGTCCTGAGGAACTGTTTTTTCCCTGCATCGTGCTGTAATACTGCCTTCAGTCACATCATGCTGCAAAGCACCTATATTTTTTCTTTATTACATTAAGATGCAACGAGTTTAAAATTACATACTTCGTTTAAGGTGACATTTAGTTTCAGATGCTTCTAATCCTAACTACTTACACTCAGCTAGATACTCAGGAAGGTTCACTGTTTAAAGGGCTTTCAACTGGCATCAGAGGAGTAATGTTCATTTTTCTTCAGAACAACTTAAAACAAGCCCAAGTCATAGTGAATCATTTGAACTGTGAATCACAGGCTCTGTGACCACCACTTTCCCGATGTACAAGCAGTGAGTAGTCCTTCAGAGCTTCCTCAAGAACACGTGTTTCATTGCTATATGCAAGTCTGCATTAAAAATGTATCAGCAGTACAGTAGTGGTACCAAATGGTAATTCCTGAATCATCTCAGTCATGTCAAGCATACAAGTGCTGAGAACAGTTATCATAGAATCATAGAATCACCAAGGTTGGAAAAGATCTCTAAAATCATCCAGTCCAACTTCCACCTACCACAAATATTTCCCACTAAACCATGTCCTTCAGTACAGCATCTAAATGTTTCTTGAACACCTCCAGGGACAGTGACTCCACCACCTTCCTGGGCAGCTTATTCCAGTGCCTGACCACTCTCACAGAGAAAACGTATTTCCTAATATACAGTCATGCAAACTGAGGCCATTCCTTCTCATCCTATCACTAGTTACATGGGATAAGAGGCTGACCCCCACCTTGCTACAACCTCCTTTCAGTTGTAGTTGTAGACAGCAATAAGGTCACTGCTGAGACTCCTCTTATCCAGGCTAAGTGATCCCAGTTCCCTCAGCTGCTCCCCATAAGACTTGTGCTCCAGACCTTTCACCAGCTTCATTGCCCTTCTCTGGACACGCTCCACAGACTGGGATTGCTGTGGCCAAAGTGCAGGACCCAGCACTCGGTCTTGTTGAACTTTCTCCCATTGGCCTCATCTCAGCAATCCAGCCTGTCCAGATCCACCTATAGTGCCTTCCTATCCCCAGGCAGGTTGATGTTCTTTCCAACCTGGTGTTGCCTGCAAACTTACTGAGGGTGCACTCAAAACTCTCATCCAGGTAATCAATAAGGACATTGAACAGGATGGACCACAATACTCACCCCTGGGGAACACGTGTGTCTGGTTGTCAGCTGGATTTGTCTTCTTTCACCATCTCTTAGCCTGGCCATCCAGCCAGTTTTTCACCCAGCAATGAATGTATCTCTCCAAGCCATGAGCTGCCAGTTTCTCCAGGAAGAAGAACTCCCAGGAACTGTGGGAGACAGTTTCAAAGGCTTTGCAGTAGGCTACACCAACAGGCCTTCCCTCATCCAACAGGCGGGTTTCTGGATCATCAAAGGAGATCAGGTCAAGCAGAACCTGCCTCTCATGAACCAGTGCTGGCTAGATCTGATCCCCTAGTTGTACTGTACGTGGCATGTGATCTCCCTCAAGATGACCTGCTCCATAACCTTACCTGGCAGCAAGCTGACAGTCCTGTAGTTCCCCAGATGACCCTTATGACATTTCTTGTACATGGGAGTCACACTGGCAAGCCCCAATCCTCAGGGACCTCTTCAATTGATCAGGAATACCGATAGATGATGGAAAGTGGATTGGCTATCATCCCTGCCAGCCTCCTTGGCATCCTGGATCCCATTCGACCCCATGGGCTTGCGGCAGTCCAGGTGTAGTAGCAGGTCTCTTAACTGTTTCTCCTTGAATCGTGGGGGGATTATTCTGCTCCCCATCTGAGATTTCCAGGGAGTAGAGTGCTCCAAGGAAAACTGGTCTGACTTTTAGAGACAGATGTAAAGAAGGCATTGAGAGCCTCAGCCTTTTCCTTATCCTCAGTGGTCATGTTCTGTGCCACATTCAGTAAGGGATGGAGATTCCTCTTCACAGTGCACTCTGCTGGCTTCCCTGCATGTAGGAGCATCCCACAGCCAGACCCACATGGCCTCTGCTCTCCTACTTCACCTTCTTGACTGCCTGATGCAGTGTAAGTTTTCCTCCTCCCACCTGGCTAACTCAGGACACTGCTTTTGCAAAATGAAGTGGCTTCACCTGTTGAGCATAATAATTAGCTTAATTTGCACACTTACAAAAAGCTCAACAGAAATATTTGAATGGGAAAATGTCAGTGGCTCATTACCGGATCCTGACTGAGATTAGGCATGACTGCAATTAATCACTGCAGGATGACATTAAGCTTAATGTGACTGACCTCCTCTGCAATCTTGAAGAGAGCACAGTGATTACAAAGAGTAGATAACTATAATGGTGCTGCTTCCTGTCCTAGCCATATGTGTTCTGCAGCATTAGCACTGTTTACTATTTCTACTGTTTCTTCTATCAACAAAAAAACTGAATTGACTTTCACATGTGGCCTCATTTGTACAAGGTAGTTTTCTCAGATATAAACCTGTTTACATGAAAATACTTGGTCAACCTCTCACAATATGTCACGGAGTTGACCAGATCAATCTATGTCCGTGACAGGGGCGACAGGCCTCTGCCCTCCCCCCCCACCCCAGTCCCAAAAAAAACGGGAAGGAAGGAAGGGAGGAAAAGAGCAGCGGCAACAATCTATGGAGGAAAACTTATTTTACTATAATATTGGAATACAAGATAACACAATATATACAATTTAATTGCAATTGAGATTAATAAATCAGACAAGATGGGAGAGAGAAAGTTCCCAGGACCGATTCAAACCTGAAAAGCTTGGAACGGCAGGAAAGCACCCTCCAGCACCCACTGCAAGGCAGCAAGAGAGCGCCCCCCCCACCCGGAAGGGCCAGATCCCGTGACTGCTGCAATGTACAGGGATAGGTACCTGGGATTGGGGCAGTGACACTTTAATGCCCCATACACTGCATGATGTTTTGATGTGGAATACTGAAACCAAACAAAAACAAAACAAAAACAAAACATAAAACCATGACACAATATTGCTATGCAGTAGTTATGGATCAGAGTCAGGATGGTCAAGGATGCTATTGACAGGATGCAATGCTGTCAGAGACCAAATACAACAACTTCCACTTCCACATCAGCAGCACACAAAGCTCAGTTATATCTGGAGGTGGTAGGCAGACAATCCATCACCTGCTGAGTTCTTCTTCTCTGGAGACATTCAAAATCCACTTGGATGGTGGACAACCTACTGTAGGGAACCTGCTTTAGCAGAAAGTTGGATGGGATGATCTGCAGTGATCTCTTCCAACGCTTAAAATTCAGTGAAATGTCATTCCACAGTGAAAGCATGTCACCTCAACACTGTCAATATGCACCTTGTTCAGTGGCAGTGGGTGCTGCTGTTTTGCTCCAAGCTACTGCAACATTCTGCTAGCCTGGCAAAGCCGCATGGCACTGCAGCAGGGAAGGAGATGCCAGCAGATGGATCACCCTTGGACTCCTTGCTGAGCACCAAAAGCTCAGCAAGATTCTACTTACACCTTTAGAGGTGGGAAATAACATCACATCATAGCATATCCTGTTCTGAGTGGCTGGTACCTGTCTTCTGCACAGCAAAGGGAGTGCGAGATGAATCCACTAGGTTTCTTTAAAACAACCTTCCTGCTATACATATTTCCAGTGTGTAGGAGCTGTTTAAATGCAAGTGCCCTTTACATAAAGACATCAGAGTGTGCCAAGCATTTAATTCACATAACTGCTGTGGACGATGTGCTAGTTCTTTGCTGTATGTTCTTGTGCAGTACAGAAACTCCCATGACACCTGTTTCCGGACAGAAAGAGATGTGAGCTCCCACAAGTGCTCTGTGTGGGTTTTTTTCCAGGTGAAAAGCATGCTGTAACCAGCAAGTCAAAAAGCCTGCTCCCTGGTCCTTTGGCCACACTGCAGTCTGAGCCGTGGTGGACTCATTTCTCCAGCCCTGAAACCAGTCCCCACATGCCGATATGAGCTGCCTTGAGGAGCTGTCACTTACCCATCCACCTGGAGCACCTCTTAGCAGCAGAGCTGCATTGAGCTCGCTAGCAAGAGAAATATTGTTTGCTAAGGCTGTTAACTCCTGCTACAGATTCTGATCTCAAATATTTATTTTAATAAGAGATGGGCTTGTTCCTTGTCACTTTTGTTACATTTACTGATACAACAAAGCAAACGTATGAAAAGGTGTCTTTCTCAAGTATTTTGCTAGTATGAGAATTGCAGATTTAGCCCTCCACCATGTTAAGCTTCCTGTAAAGTGCATTATCAGAACAGGGCAAAACCCAGGGCAGTCCTCTTGCCTTGCTTCAACTGATGGATGGCATATACCTACTGTTTGTGAACAGCGAAGTAGCTTCCAAGCTGAAAAACTACTTATTTCTAAAAGCAGAATTTCTGATCTTACAACCTGAATAATAGACGGAAATGGCAGCCATTTAATCTTTGTTCCCAATATCAGCTTAATAAATCTTATATTATAATAAAGGGAACAGGGATAGTAAAATCAGTGTTGGCTGTTCCTGATCAACACTCATTCAAGGGCTTTTGAAACAGAGGTGTTCAGAGCCCGCAGCACATCTGATGTTGGCAGCATTGGTGGCTTCAGCTGGCTGCAGCAGGAGCTACACTTCCAAAACGCAGCTGTTGGTAAAGGCTGCTGCTGCGTTGCTCTCCTGCAGCATGTGGGGGCTGCAGGGCACACAGTCAGCTGTGTATAAAAATCACTCTGAAAATGCTTCAAGTGACACTGTGGTGCTCTGGTGGGCACACTCTCCTAGGTCAAGTTGCAGGTGGCTCAGATGTCTCAATGCAAGGTATTCTAAGGAAAGCACAAGAATTTCCACCTTGCTCTATTAAGTAGAGCCTCGGTGTGACAGGAGGTTTGGAAGGGCTTTTGTTTGTTAGGGTCCTTGAAAGGGATGTGTTCTGTCAAAATGCTTCTCACTGGGATATTATGGCAGAGCAAAGTGAATGTGATTGTGGAACGGGCTGTCCAGGGAAGTGGTGGAATCACTATTCCTAGAGGTGTTCAAGAACCATGGAGATGTGGTATGGAGGGACATGGTTAATGGGCATGGCGGGGATGTGCTGATGGTTGGACTTGACCTTAGAGGTCTTTTCCAAGCTTAATGATTCTATGATTCTATAAGGCAAAGGAAACAAAGCACAGTGAGGCTGTGAAGGGTAGATAGTTTGCTTGAAAATTTTCAGAGACTTATTAGACAACTTTCTGTGATGTTTAGACTCAGTGAAATTATGAATTCTGGTCGCACTGTTAGGTCTGTGTTTCTACAATTTTATTGTTCCCTAGCTGTACTGGTGTCTTCAGATATTATCCACGCTACTCAGTCAGGCAAAGCTCCTCCTGAAGTTCTACAGCTCTGCCAAAACAGAAAGCATGACAGGAGTCCTGATTTTTCAGTTGCACTTCTCCTCACTTGTGAACAGAAAAGTGACTACTATATGCTCTCCATTCCCTCTATCTGAATATTTTCTTTCATTTCCTGACAACAATCATATTGGATGTGGTATTTCGCTGACATAACCAGTCCTCAGATATTCAGAACCATCTCTAAAAATGCTGATTATTTTCGTAATCACCTAAAAATACAATTGCTTTTTTTGTAACGAGGTGATGACACAAGGCAATCAGTGGGGCATTTTTATTCTGTCCCTTCAGACACATTAAGCAGACTTTAGTGCACTAATACAAAGAGTAAACAGTGCATCAAGCAGAGTCCTGCAAGGAGCCTGCAGAGCTGTGCTGCGAGCAGACTCACACACACTTCCTCAGCACCACTTCTGTGCGTCAGAAAAGGGCACTTCAGACCACAGTTGGGCGATCCCAGAACGCTCACATTGTAACTTAATGCAAGACAGAGCCCTGCCATTATCTTACTGGCAAGGGAAACCTCACTCCCTGACATGGAGTCCTTCTGTTTCTGGATTCATGCTCCCAGACAGGTTTGTAAAATTGGGAAAGTTCCTGGAAATAGGGCAAGATCGTTGGAAATGTGCCTAGAGAAACCTTGAAATGCCTGAGGACTTGAACAGTGGCACACAGGTTCAGGATCTGCAGGTAGACAGAAAGCACAACATCAGTGTTTTCCTTATAGCTCCTCAGGATCAACTCCAATCTGCCTTACTTGAGGGTGAGTGTACATGACTCTGGGAAATGAATTACCAGGTTATATTAAAAAAAAAAAAGCTTCTGTAGGACATAAACCTACCATAAACTTCTGTAAGTGTAGCTGAACACTACACTATAACAAATATTTCATGAATTACAACATATTTTTTCAGTATCACTCAAAAAGGCCTGCTCTCTAATGTCTGAACATACCAAACAGGATAATCAAGTCTCAAAGATAAAGAGAGAAAGTAAATATCGAAATCAAGACAGAATGCCACAGACATAAAGTGTGATTCTGTTCCCAAGCTCTGTATGCAACACTGCAGAGCCTGATCAAATGAAGGAAGTGCAAAAAGCTACCAAATCTTTTTTTCCAATGAAAATAAAAACACATATTATAAGGCAGTGTTGAACTGCGACCACAGTTGTTCTAAGATAAAGCTGTCATTGACTGCTGAAGTAAATAATATCTTGCTCTGCCCCAAGACTTAGTTTTCCTCTCCTGGAAATCAAAAGGACACTTTTGCCACTGATTCCAGTGGGAGTAAACTCAAATGCAAAGAAAGCAAAAAAGGAAGAGAAAAATTAGAAGAATTATCTTCAACAGAGATTCAGTCCTCCAGCTCCTACAGATCTGATGGACTATGTAAGATTTTCCTGTGTAACACGTCAGCGTTTGGCTTAGCTGTAAAAGAGGAACAAGTGTATTTGTAATCATTTTAAGCATAATGAGATCCTCCTTGTATTATTAAACTGACATATACTGTTCAGAATTCTTTACATGTCGTTTAGAGAGCTTGTTAATTGTGCTTGGCATGGCTGCTAGCCAGCCGTATGGTTGCTTGAAGAAACCTGGTCATCTTCAACAGTCTTGAAATCTGTGCAGCCGGCAGCTCTGTCTTCACGTGATTACACAATTGGCTTGCACTCACCCATGCTGAAAGACACTCCAGCATGTGGCCCCTTCAAGCTAATGATAAAGTGCTGAGCTGCATCTGCATTTTAAGTACTTTCCCATATGGAAAGGTTATGGGACTTGGCAGCTCCTATGATCCTGAGAAATCATTTCTCTTGGCTGCCCAGTCCAGTTCTTTGCAAGACTGGCTCTTGAGTAACATGCAGCTCTTAATAGTTTAGGTACAATATTTCTGCACCTGGAGCTTCAGCCAAAGCAACATGAGGACAGGGCTGCTGGATAATTAAATGTCTCAACATGAGATCAAGGAAGCCAAAGCTGCCAGTTCACTCAGTAACTACCTATCCTCCATGAAGAACTACTGTCATTTTCTGTTTGCTAATTACTCCACAGGTCTTTGCTTGGGGATAGGTGCTATGTGCCTATGGATACCTGAATATGTACCATTAGACTGTCCTGGCTATGTGGAGTGGGATATATTTCTTTGGACTTGGATCTGTAGGAAAATAGCTGTAGTAATTTTGTTTGGATCAAAAAGAGAACTAAAGAACTGTGCACACCTATGAGCTCATAAGAAAGTATTTAAAGCTCTCCATAAAGTCCAGCTGAGATATCTTCTGTCCCACATAGGTGGATAAACAAGAAAGAGATGAGTATGCTACTCTAACAACACATGAACTTTAGATTCTACAATATTTTTGCCAGTAGAAAGAAATCAGATTCTTCAACACCTGTAAATATCGTAATAAAAAGAATAGAATTCTCATGTGGAGATTACAGTGAGCTGGCAGTGAGACAAGCCAAGCTAAACAGCTTGGCTGTAGACTAGCTCAACATTCATAGCTCCACAAATGTGTGATCACACTTCAGCCACTGCTATTTCAGTCACAAAAATGAATGTAGTGAAAATAATGTCACTCAGATTCTTTTCATGTATCTGAACAGACGATGGATTACATGTTCTAAGCACAATCAAAGCACCAAAAAACACTTTATCTAGTTTGTGGAAATAGCCCACTAATCCTTTTGGGATGCGTCTTGAATGGGACTTCCTCAGTACCAGGTGGGTCAGTGGGCTTGAGGGACAACTGGAGCACCCCATCACTCACAGCAGAACACAGGAAAGGGACATGAGATGTGACCCTCACCTCCGTCACCCATTTAACTGGGGGAACAGCATCTGTGAATGTCATCCAACCTTCTGGAATCACACATATAAACATCTCTAAGTATATACTAACGTTTTGCAAGACTTTAATAATGGTTTTCTTGTTGTACGGCTGAAATTGATCCTGAATGCATAGTTCATTGACTGCCGATTAATTTCTTATCACTAATGAATCTGAACACTTGGATCATGATTTGATGATAATGATGATTTCAACATTTCTACAGCTCTAGAGCTGGAAATGATTGCGAAAGAAGTACAGCAACTTACACTGAAAGCATGGTGAAATATTGTGTTCAAACCTGAAACATGATAGTTACTTTTTGTAGTGAGGATTAAACACACCCCTGTTCAGTTTCCACAACCTTTTAATATAGACATTTGCCTTTTGTCAGATTTCCAAGCCCTCCAAACATTCTGTAGTTTCTCATTGCAATCCTTTGCAACGAAGGACAAGGAAACTATGCCACATATTCAAGGCTGATAAGTTAAGCAGAAATCCATCAAGAGCAGTTTTGACATAGCTGGTATTATTTCCGGCTTCCAGCCTTACTTTCTCTGTTTCAGGTAAAGATTGTAGCCCGGGTTCATTCAGTGACGAGTCATCTATTGTGATGTACATACTGTGTTACCAAAGGTATCTCACTGGCTTTGTACATTACTTACATAAATAGTGGCACTACTAAGAATAGATAGGTTTAGTCAAGTTGGCAAGCGAAAAGCAAATAGTTTATTACACATTAACACATTAATGATTAGATGTATGAGAGTCAATGAATCAGTCAAACTAACTACTGGATGTGCAGAAAATTCATCAGGAATATTTATGATGTCTGCTTTGGTGGCAGCTGAGATCTTAGTAACTTCTAGGTTCAGACTGGACAACAAATGGAGGAACTTTCTGTCTGCTCTGGAGTTTGAGCCTGACCTTGGATAACTCCTAAGGAAGCTTCCTTGTCCCATCAGTTTATATAAAGTCTTACATAAACTGCTTTTGGAGTGCTGCTCTTTGATGACACTACAGCAGACTGGGCCAAAAGACAGAGATAGCAGTATGACCTTACTGCTTTGAAATGGCACCCACTGTCATTCTTTGACACTTGCTGAATGTTTATAGAGACCAAACAGTGTATGTGAGCACAGTGAGGCAGTGGGTGCTGTGTTTCAGCAGCGGTGACAGTGGGTCACCTCCACTGGTACAGATTGTTAAAAGTGCAGCATATGGGGTGCTTATTCATTGCTGGTAAAAATGCACAGCTAACAGTGGTGACTGTGTTAAAAAATAGTGGTTTATAGCTGAGAATGAAACCCATCAAACAGAGTTAACGTGCTCTTTGTATCTGTTGTAGTTCCCATGGAAATAAAAATGAGGCATTACTTTCAGAGCAGGTGAATGCAGGGTGGATGAATGAGTAGAATAGTAACAATTCCAGCAGAGGAACAGATACCTTTAAAATCAGTGCCCGCTTTTCAAGTGGAAGTGGGACAAGGAGCATGAAGTCTATTTTTAGGAATTACAATTTTCTGTTACAATTGGAACGAGACAGTCCTTGAAACACAGTAATATCATATGTCTCAAAGACTTATATGCCAAAGCTTAGGAAATGTTCCACATCCAAAAAGACAGTACAAAAAGAGAACCTTTCAGGGCAGGTGTAAGGTCCATGACAGACTTTGCACTCTTCTGCTCCTCAGTAGACATAAAGCCAGTGCATTCATACAGAGGATTTGAAATTTTTTTCCAAATCTGCCTGTCCTAATAGAGTAGCACTGGATCATTTACATGGAGGAATGGATGAGATTTCCTTTGTTCAGAATTCCTTTAAGCTATCTTGATAGCCAGCAGCAAGCCCGGCCATGGAAAACTACAGGAGCTATCTACAGCTTTCAAAAACAGCACATTGCCACAAATTCTCAGCAATACGTATCTCAGTTTTCCTTGAAAACAGAAGTAAAACTCAAGAGGAGAAGTGAACCTGAGGAAGAAGTGGTTTATGCAAAGCTAATAAGAAGTGTTGTTATACTTCATCCTCTCTTTTTCTTCATGACATGCATAGAAGTAACTTTCTGTTACTTCAGATTTGAGAATTCCCCGAAGTATTCATCTCTTATTTTAAAATGTTTTGGATTATGTCCAATTTTATCATTCTTAAGTTTAATATGACATAACAATATTTGTTTGCTTCTGTACATTATTTTCAAAATTAGTTTTGTCTGTCTGTCTATTCAGAAGAAAAGAAATTTGTTTTCAGATAGATGAGCTTGATCTGGTGTACAGATAAAGTTAATAGAAGCAGAAAGAGGAAAGTGGACAAGTCAAATAATAAAGCTACTCTGGGGCTTACTGCAACAGACACTGCCTTTCCGTATTTGGAAAACATCCTTGAATCAACAAGAAACATCTCAAATCCCACATGGTCACAGCTCTCTCATAAAAGAAACTGTATTACTTCTGGAATTTGGTATTTTAATTATTTCTAGTCAATATAGAGACACTAAATTTGGTTTCCTGTTTTTAAATATGTGCTAGCTTAAGAGGAATTGCAATGTGGTTTCAGCAACTACGCAGGGGTTCATTTTCTTTACTGCCTAAAAACACACCTTATCTACCCATCCCATACAAAGCTGTATTGTTCTTGTGTAAAACTTCAGGCCATCTTTCCAGACACAGGATGTCCGGTGTATCATCTGATTGTTCCACCAGGCACCAGCTGTTTGCATAAGTTTTCTGTCAATAACACCACCATTTGCTCATGGGATTGAATACACACATTTCTCTTTCAGAAATTAAATCACCCTTTGCAGGTGATTAAAAAGGATGGTGAAAAAAAGTCTTAGGAGTCCCCTTGGCAAAAAAAAAATAATTGGCCTCTCCAAAATTTTGGACCCTGAAGTTACACCTGAATATTAACTTACACTGAACAGCTCTAGAATTGCAGGCTGCCTTCTGTCACGTGAATTAAGAGGTCTTTACACTGCCAATTCTGTGCATTTAGTGAACTGTAAAGAATTAACATGATAATGAAAGTACCACTCAAAGTAAGTACCCATTAGTAAGATATGGGTAGAATCAGTATGAGGATTTGTGTGGAATTAATTCGTATTCACAGGTCAAACTCCAATTTGCATGGCCTCCTGCTCTGGTTCCTCTAAGAAGTTAAACGTAGTAAAGAAACAGACTCCATAAGCATGATAGAGAGTGCAAAGTGTACTTCACTGTTTAAACACGAGTGTGAAACTATAGCCTTAAACCACTAGGAGGAACAGTGTGGAAATTCCCCACTTCCCTCTTCTGTAGGAAGCTGGGGATAGGGGAGTGCAAGATCTGGCCTGAGAACATGCCAGGGATTCCATTGTGGCACAATAGCGAAGGAATACTTTACGATCCTTCCATCTCTGTATTCACGTAACCTTAACCAGGTTGAGTAGCTGAATTCTTCTATCTTCTGTTTCGTCCCCTTCCCTTTTTGCCAACACACTCCCTAATCTTAAAATATGGCATCAGTCATGATAACAATGCAGGATGCCCTACTGAAAACATAAACAGCACTGAAATGTGTTTTTCTGTCTTGTGCTCAGACCTGAGCTCATTTTCGTTTTCTGTCTTCCACATTCTAATTAACTTATTTGCAGATGCACAGCATTAGGTTTTGCAGCCAGATATCTGGGGAAAAAATTGCGCTTACACTGCAGCCTGTCACCACTTCTCTGATGTGTCCACAAAACGCACTTGCAGAATTATTATTAGTCTCCTCATTTCATAATATAATGGGATTGTTACTCTCTGACTGGGTAAAATATTAAAAACTGAAGTAAAAGAAAAAAAGGTCAATATAGCTACATCTGGCAGACATACAGACTGCCATTAGCAGCATTCAGGCAGCTAGAGACACATCTATTACTTCAAAAGAAAATAAAGAATTTTTACTTTGTGCTGGTGTCTCTTGGCACAAAATAAATGACTTGGTTTAATACCTAGTATCCTTAAAGCATCTTCTAATGGGAAACTGATGCAGTAACAACACGTGTCTGATGCAAGGCTCCATGACATTTTAGAGACAAAACTTACCTTGAAGCCCATGCTTCCTGCACCACTACATGCCATACTCAGTACCAGTGCATACTATAGAGCTTATAGCCAACAACTACATGAGCTGGAGAGGATGATATGCATTTCTTCTTTGCATGGCATGGGAAGAAACTGCTTGCACACAAATGTAAACCTAACATGCCTAAAATGACCAGCCTTTTGAGAAGGGTGATTTTTGTGGTTGAGAGGGTGCGATTCAGAAATGACAATTCCAGGCTGCTCCGCCCTGCCTGACTTGGGCTCTCCAAGACAGCAGAGGTGAAGGAATGGCTATTTACAAGGGTGGACGGTGATAGGATAAGGGAGAATGGCTTTAAACTGAGACAGGGGAGGTTTACGTTAGATATTAGGGGGAAGTTTTTCACACAGAGGATGGTGAGGCACTGGAATAGGTTGCCCAAGGAGGCTGTGGATGCCCCATCCCTGCAGGCATTCAAGGCTAGGCTGGATACAGCTCTGGACAGCCTGGTCTGCTGGTTGGCAACCCTGCACAGAGCAGGGGTTTGGAACTGCATGATCACTGTGCTCCTTTTCAACCCAGACCATTCTGTTACTCTACAATCTTCAAGAACCAGAGACAGGAATGTGTTTTGCTCCTCCTTAGGCTGTCTATGAACAGATAGCTCTAGAAACCAAACATCTGCAGCGACTTTCTTCCTGATATGCTGTGGAAATAACATCGAGGCACTTGCTGTTCTCTACAAAACAAACGCCCAAAACATTGCACGTTCACTGTTTTGCACACATAACCTGTTAAGATACTAATTTATTAAAAACTTCCTGTGTGAAGGGGTACCTCACACAGCAGCCAAATGAGAACCGCGGGGTGACCGAACCCAGCACGCCGCCACCTTGGCGCTCAGTCCCGCGGCGCCTACACGGGGGGGGGCGGTGCCGCGCATGCGCAGCGCTGTGGCTGAAGCTGCGCGGGTGACTCAGGGCGCATGCGCGGCGCGGTGAGGCCGGGCGGTGGGCGCGCAGGTGAGGCGTTGGCGGCCGCCGGTCGCCGGTTGCCGTGGCTTCCCGCTCGCGGAGGGAGGGCAGGTGGAGGACCGGACTTGGGAACCCGCCCGCACAGGGTTTGGGACCTTTCGGTAGTGAAAAATAACGCTGATCGATTTGCAGTCGGGCGGTGCGGCCCGCAGCGCGTTGCTGTTGGGAAGGGGCCGGAGGAGCGGCCTCGGCGGCGCCTGGCTGTGGGAAGGCGGGGCGGCAGCTGTGTGCAGAGCCCGGCTCTGCCCGTGGGCCTTCGTGCCCCCATGAGCGCGTTTTGGCTTTTACAGCCACTCGTGCTAATTTGCGTTCTGCGTATGTCGCTATGACTTGCGAGGAAGGTGGAACTCTGTGGTGTCACGCAGCGCCCGACTTGGTGCCGTTGGGAGCTGCTGGGGTGTGTGCCGTGGGCTTTGTGTCCAAGGGACTCGAAGCGCTTCCCATCGCTGCGTTCTGCTGCTGATTGAGGGTTCGCCTTGTATCCCGGCCGCCGGGATGGCCCCTTTTTCTGTGCTTGCCTCTGTCGGGTTTTTTACGGCAGTTGAATATTACTCATCATGCTTGTGCTGTGAGTAAAGGCTACTTGAGGTCTCTTTGACGCAGTGTTATAAGGAAGGTACGCATATGAACTTCCTTCTTGAATAAAGCCTATTTTGGAATCTTAGGTGAAGAAGCCAGAGCTGTCTTTTAAAGTTTTATTTGGAAACAAACCAAAATGTTATAATGATGATCACTGTCCCTTTCTTTTTCCCCAGAAAACTTTCTATTCTAGGTGATGTGAGCTGACTTGCAAGAGAAGAAGCAGCCATGTCAGCTCTGTGTCCACCACCATCTCCTGCAGTTGCTAAAACAGAGATCTCTATGAATGGCGAGTCACCTTTATTAGCTGCCACTTTCGCTTACTGGGACAATATCCTTGGCCCCCGAGTACGGCACATCTGGGCCCCAAAGACAGATCAGGTACTTCTCAGTGACGGTGAAATAACTTTTCTTGCTAACCACACCCTGAATGGAGAAATACTTCGGAATGCAGAAAGTGGTGCAATAGATGTGAAGTTCTTTGTCTTGGCAGAAAAAAGGGTAATTATTGTGTCATTAATCTTTGATGGAAACTGGAATGGAGACAGAAGCACATACGGACTGTCGATTATACTTCCACAAAGTGAACTTTCCTTCTACCTGCCTCTTCACAGAGTATGCGTGGATAGATTAACACATATTATAAGGAAAGGAAGAATATGGATGCATAAGGTAGGTTTATTGTTCATTACTAAAAGCAGTTGTCCTAGTTGTCTTGAGCAAAGCTGTTTTGTGACACCTGTTATGTGGCAATCCATGCACAAAAATTCAGAGAATGCTGACTTCTGTATAAATACAGAATTTTGAAAGTAAAATGTTATCCGTATGGCACCAAATTTGAGGCTAGAATTTTTATCTTGGTGATTTGTCCTTTATAGCCACATGGTATTATTTAAGCATGTACCAGGCTACTGTGTTAAATTGGCTGTCTTGTGCAATCTGTCATCTCTCTGAATTTGATTTAAATAATTGCTTTTAACTGTGTTAACTGTTGTGTTTAAACCAGACAGTATTATAAATTTACTATTTCAAATCAGTTTTTTTCATTTTTGAATTTAATGAAGAGAACTGATGGAATTAATGTCATTCTATGTGTATTCAGTTCTGTTTCTCTAGAAGGGTATCATCAAGGAGTTCCGCAGGTGTTAAATTATGCAAAACTAATATTATTATTACTTTATAACACTACTAATAATTAATTATTACTACTTTTGGAATCTGAAAAAGGAAAAATTAAAATATTCTTTCTTTTAAGAGTTGCAGCTCTTACCTTTGGGTGCATAATGGTCATTAAGAGAAAATTGTTATGTATTTTTTGTTAAAAATAAATAACATTCTAATAATAAAAACTAAAATAAAAAAAAAGGATCTCTGTTGTCTTCATGGAGTACAAGTTGTCTTAGAGCAGTTTGTTGCATGTCAGTTGTAATGTGTATGGTGATGTGTAGTTGTCTGATGTTTGTTCCTGTTCTGTTTTGAGGCCTCTAATAAACATATTTTAAACTTCCTTCTTAAGTTCTCTAATCTGAACTAATTTAGAGTCCAAAAATAAGAAGCTGACGTTAAATTCTGCATTGTCATTTTCTTTCTGTTACACTAACGACTTCCATTGCTTCTTGCTGTATTGCCTGATGGTGGCTGGCAGTGTCTTCCTTCACATCTACCCTTGATAATGAGGTTTATTTTTCAGAGGAAGAATAGGATATAAGCCTTCATTTTCAGTAGACTAGAAACACACATATTTCATTCCTAAAAGCTATTTTGTTTTGCTGAACTTTAGCTTGTATCAAAATTACTATCTTCTGTTCTTGATTACATTCCTCCTATTCCTCCTCTTGTCATTTAGTGTCTTCCCCACTGACTTGTAATGTGAGTGGTCAGATAAGAGCTGTCAGTCCTTCTTAACTGCTACATATCTTCCCCCTTTTTGGACATTGATCCGTATCAATCTATTCCCATACTAGGAATGGCCTCAGGTGGCTTTGGGAATGACAAAATGTTTTCTACTAGTTTCGTCTGAAATTAGTCCTGTTGTTTGTTATTCTTTTTCAGGTGACCTTGAAGTAGCTAGCCAGTTAGGTCAAGGAAAGAAAGCAAAAGATTCCAAAAAAGGCACTTTAGTGTCTTATTTTATTTTGAAGAGAAGAAAAGTAAGCCTGCATGTATCTGCACATGCAGCTCTAACTAGAAGATGAAAATAGCAGGTTAAACTTCAGCATGCATTGTAGAATTACAGTATGGAATAAAAACAGGCCTAATTACTGTGATTCCTTGTTTTGAGGTAGTTCAGCAAATATGGCTATTAAAAAAATAGAGGTATCTGAAAGGTACTGTGTATCTGCTCTGGCATTTCTAGTAGATGCAGTGATTTTCAGTTCTCATGAGCTCTCTGTAGAGACACTCAACAGTTCCAGACAGATCTGTAGAGGAGAAGAAACCTGACCTCAAAGACCAGGGAAGACATGGAACAGCATTCATTCTGGCAAAGACAAGCAACTTCAAGCAAGTTTTCTTTATGGGAAGAGAAAACTTACATTTGTCTGAATTTTGTTCTGGAGGTTTATCTAATGCTTATAGCAGTTACATTTCTAGAAAGAAGTGGCTAATATTTGTTCAGCCTGCTTTCCATGAAGACTGACTTTTTTGAAGCAAAGTGTCACCATTACTGAATATGCCATAGTTCACCAACTCTGAAGTCAAAGTGAATGTCACCATGCCCCAAAGGAATCTGCTTAGTTCCAGTATTACTTTTCACTGAAGCTTCTTTCAGACGGTCAGGCAGGTTTTACAACTGTTTTAGGGTAATTTGCTGCAGCTTGTCACCTATTCACCTGTTTGAAAAGCGTTGTGCTTCTTCTCCTGCCTGAGTTTGATCGACTCCAAGCAGATCAGTCCCAGGAGACTAAAAGTAACCACTAAAAAGGCAATAATGTCTCAGCATATAGTAAAAGATACTTTCTTTTTTCTTTTTGCATGCGGAGTTGGTTGTGCCAGTGATTGAGGCTCAGCTGCTGATGAGTCTCTTTTGAGAACTTTGTCCTGTCTTTTGTACAGTGTATTTTGTGTAGTTTGAGGCTTTGTGTCTCCTGTAGTTGGTTATAAGACAATGTTTTGAAGACCTGTCAGTGTCTCAAGATGTGGAAAAAAAATCTTGGTATTCCTGCCTTCCCCAAACATAATTTTCCTTGTTTTGGAAATTTTTTTTTTTTTTAACTGTATCAGGAATCATCAGTCTGTACCTGACCCATCTGACCCATAGAAATTCATGGAGTTCCGCACCATATTCTGATCATTTGGCATTTTCTTGATCTTTAATGAAGAAAATGTTCATCATTGTCATCACACACTCCGTTATCTGCTACTCCTGCCCAAGCATGCGAGAGGTTTGGTGGGGGTTGGAGCAGAGAACATTGATCTGTTTAAAATGAAGTCACTTCCTACTAATGTCACCTCTGTAAAAGAAAAAGACTTGAACATCGAAAGCATGACTCCACAGGCAAGAAATTGTGCCGTATGACTGTTGTGTGCATACGTATATAACCAAGTACCAGAGCATTTATATTTTTAACTGCTTCTCTTGCTCAGGAGAGGCAAGAGCATTTCCAGAAGATTGTCTTGGAAGGCACGGAGAGAATGGAGGATCAGGTAAGAGTGTCTGGTAGATGCATATGGCACATCACCACAAAACTGTTTGACTGGATCTGGTGACGGTAGAAGTTGGTGGTGCTGCCTTTTATTTTTGAGATCCAAGAAGATACTTTGGACTGACTGACAAGCACAAAAGACATCCTTTCTGAAGACAGGATGATGGAAGCCATGAAAAAATGAAGGAATATACATTTTCATCACTTTGTGGGTGAAGTGGAAATCTATGAAGAATGTTACGTTTCAGAAGGGGAAGTCTTTTACTTGAACTTGAAGCTTTGTAAAGGTAGTAGCTTCCATAGGTATACGCTCTCCTCATATAAAGGTTGTTACCTTTTCAAGTGACAGAGATGTACGCAGTATGTCCTGTTGGAATGCTGTAGTAGGATTAGTGTATAATATTCTGTTTCTGAAACTAAATGTGGAATTGTGGCTTCAGCTTCTTGTGAAAGATGACATGATTTTGTATGTTAATAACCAATAGCCTGGTTTTGTTTTCCTTCCATTGTTTACTGTAAGACTTTGGATCTACAGTGTTTAACAGTAATTGCATGTGGTGTGGAACGCTCAGATTATCTTATTCCAAACACGCCCTGTGTAGGCCAAACAAACTGACCAGCAAAACACCTTAGAAGTGTATTTTAGACATGATGTTGAAAAGTGAAATGCATGTTTCCAGTTCACAATTGGTGATGAGCAATGCCAAAGAAGTCTGTGGATCAGTTGACACTGATAACTACACTTTCACACAATAGGAAGTTAAATACATTTTGCATGTTTAGGTTGTTAGTAACTTCTTATAACGCACTTCAAGTGTTTTATTTACTGCACAGGGCCAGAGCATCATTCCAATGCTAACAGGAGAAGTTATTCCTGTGATGGAGCTCCTTTCATCTATGAAATCACACAGTGTTCCAGAAGAAATAGATGTAAGTCCCTGTTTTCTTTGCATTCCGAATTAGAAAATGACTTCGCCAATACAATTTGGTACTCTCCTTGGAGGAAAAATAAACATGTCATAAATTTCTGTACCCTTCAAGTTATCCCAAGTGCTCTAGGGTATGTCATAACAGTTTTAGTTTGGTAAATAGTACTTGCAGCATTTTCAATAGTCAGAGCTATGGGCTGCGTGGATTGACATGCTTGCTAAGGAAGAGTGGTGTGGAAAGGCTGTTTGATTCAAAACAAAATGAATGGAGAGGTATTTGCCTTTTAATGTTGGTATCTGTTTCAGCGTGGTTTAGTGTTCATGTGGAAGAAGTAGAAATCTTGTGACATAGGCTAGGTTAGAATATTCTGGACAGGGCTTTAGGAAAAAAACACTGAGAGGAATCTGTATTATTGGTGAAAAAAAGTTTAAAAATCAAATTGCTTCATTGTTTTCAAAACGCTTTGGTCAAAGTCAGAAGTCCTTTTTAAAACTGCTTTTCTGGCAGTCTTACAACTCAGCTTAAATAGATCCTAAACAGTCCTCTCCTATCAGAATCAAAAATCACTTAATTCTGAGATGTACATCTTTTTCTGATCTTTGTTTTTATTTCTCTGGTTTTCAGATCAGTGACACAGTACTGAACGACGATGACATTGGGGATAGTTGTCATGAAGGCTTTCTCCTCAAGTATGAATTTCAGTTTTGTTTTATGCCATACTGACATGGATTAAACTTACATGTGTGTATACAAATCTGTATTGGCATATGAACTGGTATTAGATGTTTGACTTTTTGAGATTTTAGTCTACAAAATGCTATAAAAGTTGTTTTCTACTTAAAAGAATGGCTCTGGGCTAACAGCTGCAGCTGCCTTGCCATTGTCACAGGGTCATTTGCTTGATAGCAGAATCCAAATGAAATACAATTCTTCTTTGGTACCTAAAGTCTGTGAGTGTGTAAATCATAGGCTTAGGTCTTTATAAAATCCACCCCCCCAAAACAAACAAACAAACAACAAAAAAAAACCAACAAAAAACAGAATTGTGTTTAATTGATAGTATGGCCTGTAGAGCACTTTTTATTGAATTATACTCTCCCCACACCCCAATTGTTTTTAATGTGTAACTAGAAGAATTTGCACTTCAGAGCAACTTGGTCTCTTCCTTTGGAAGAGTGCCACTGAATAAAAATTGGATTAGGCTAAGTGGACTGTCATATTAACAAAACTAACCTGTAAAATACAGTCATGCTTTTATGGTAACCTCCAAATGAAACAAACACCTGTTTCTACCCCTAAGGAGGAAATCACGTGGCCTTAGTCTAATTCTTTAAAATAAAATTGGAATGAAGAAGTAGTGTCAGGTCCAGCATAAAGTCCACCTCTAGGATTTCACAGTCCAAATGTAGCTGTTATAGTCCTTATAAATGAGAGGTGTTTATTACAACAGGTTCATCACCTCACAAAGCCTCCCTTAGTAAGATAGGGTCCATCTACTAACAGATATTGGGGAAAGCTTTCTGACTGTGTCCAGATTTTGGATTCTGTAACACAGCTAAATAGTAACAGTTTTTGTTAGCTCTGTAAGTGGTGTTGGGTGGTTCTGGCTTGGCAATCTTTTTATTCACCGAAGTGAAAATACAGATGCTGCCGAACTTTTGGATTTCAGCATGTGTGAGGGCCGTAGTATAGGCCTGCAGTTAGATTAGCAGCTCTTAATTATTCTTGTTAAAATGATAAGGGCTTTATTTGAAAAGTCTGGTTGAGTTCATTGACCCACATTTATTTTTATTTGCAGTGCAATTAGTTCACATCTGCAGACCTGTGGTTGTTCTGTAGTTGTAGGAAGCAGCGCAGAAAAAGTTAATAAGGTAATATACTTTCCAATAAATGAATTTTGAATGCTGATTATCAGCAGTGTTAGCATATTATTGTAACAAGGTTTGTCTATAAGCATACTTACAGTAGGAAGAGAGAATGTTTTGTTTGGTTATCTTACTGTTGATAATTCTGCCTAAAAATTCCCTTGTCAATTGTATTCTGGCAACTATAAGAGAACCAGAGAGTGTAATTTAATTGATGCTGCACGTAAGTGAGGAATAAATGAGTCTGAACCTCTAAAATAACTTTGCTACCTCAAATGTACAGTCTGAACACGTAGCAGCTGATTCACTGAGTTTAGCAAAGTCAGCAGATATTGTATAATAACTAATTATCTGCATAATTTTGCTTGTTCTGAGGTAGAAATGTGCTTCATCATAATGAAAGAAATGCTTGTGCTTCGTGGAACTTCAAAGCTGTTGTGTCCATAGTCATGCGCACATTAAAACAAGCGAGTTTACTGGAATCTTAAACCATTACTATCAGTTCCAGCATTTTTGTCTTCATATTTGTGTTTGTGTTGACTCTTCATCTGCTGTCTGTTTAAATCCTAATTAGTAAATATCTGTACAGTTTAACTGGTACAGAGTAGATTAGGTTTGACTCAGAAGACCTTCCAGAGAAATCAGAAAGTACAAGCCCTAAAAGCTGAGGACAATAGCAACAAAAGAAACTTGCTGAAATATGTGTAGAATTTATCAGTAGGGATGATCCACAGGAGATTTCAAGTTTAGAAACAATAAAGCAGCATTAGCTGTACCTCTGAATGGAGAAGTGTGAAATCTGTAGGTATCACTATGATCTATGTAGGAAAAAAAGATCACTCTTGGAAGCAGTCATTCCAGAATAGGAAAATAATTACTTTTTTCTGGTAGACATGCTTTTTCCTATGTTGTTATTATTTTCAACTCCCTTGTAAGTCTGTTATCAAATATTTAATTTGAACCAACTTGAAATTATAACCTGACCTGCTTCTTCTCTAATGTTTATGTGTATATGGAGAGTTTCTTGGTGTTTACTTTAAGCTTACTGAGTATGTGAAGGAAAAAACAAGGGAAGATGTTTTCCTTATGTGAAATTCTTCAGGTACGTTTTTTGTACACAGCTTTTTGATTATTCCAAGTTGATACTTTCATATGAATCGAAATCAGTTGCTAGAGGAGATAACTCTTCTGTTTACAGTTCACTGAAATATTTCTTAGCATGTTTCTTTACAGGTTACTGTAGTGCATGTGTGTTTTGTTCAGAAAGGCTTGCTTTTATCTTGCATTTAATTAGGCTGTACGATAACCATCTCCTCTAATAAAACCACTGAAGTCAGTTTTCAATTAGGATATTCAGAGGCAAATTGTGAAGAAATTGTTATTTTCTTAGAGAACGTACTTCACAAAATCAATTCCCTCTCTTTGTTCATAGCTGAGTCCTTTAATAAAACCCTTTGACTCAGGATAGCCCTGCACCGTGAGCGAGAAAAGGGATTTTATAAAAAATGAGCCTTCAGGTATTAGGCACCACTGCAAATAATAAGTACACCAGTACTGTGTGAGGGTAAAGCTCTTTGTAGATGTGTAGCCTGGTAAGCTCTCAATTTCCACAGGTGCCTCTGGGCAATGTGGTATCAATAGTTCCATACTTGAAGACCATAACAGTGCTACTGTCAAGGTACATGTGGAGAAGCAGTACGTCCAGGTAGCTTTATTTTTTGATAGGAAATCTTTCTGCATATTGAGCTTTTCTGTCTGATTTGCTTTTAATTGTAATACGATAGTAATTGAGTTCTAGTTCATTCAGTGAGATTCAAAACTCTCTTTGAGAAAGAAACCTATAATTTTTGAAATCTGTGCTTTTTTTATATTCGTATTACTTTGATGTCAAATGAAAATTAAGAACATTGAGCCTGTTGAGTATGTATTCATTATATTATACATATATAATAGTATACTATGTATTTTACAGTATCTAGGGTTCTTTGCTGCAGGAAAACATGTCTTGTTAAAAGATTCTGAAAATTTTCAGCATCTTTAGTAGTTTTGTCACTTGAAATTAAGCAGTTCATGATGGTTTTATAAAAATATGGAGAAGTAATGCGGTGTTTGATGTGCCTTTGGCAGTGCTGATCAAGCACCTCTGATCAAATAAACAATATATGCTGGTGGTCAATTAAAAATAACTGTGGGCTACAAGAGAATCAGAGAAAAGAAAACTCTGTTCTTATGTGAAGTCCGCTAACAGTTATTAGCACACTTGGTTTCAGAGATGTAGGTTTTGCACATTGCCAGGATAGCATAATAACTAACAAGGAGGCTTCAACATCTGAATGATTATTAACACGTATATTGATAAGCTGGCTGCTTTGGGAAAAAAAGGCTGTGGAAAAATATGAGCCTCATGATCTCTGCAGAGCAAATTTCATGCATTTTAGATGGATCTTTATCTGTAACGTGCTCATGCTGTTATGGTGCTGTGTTCCAAAATAATTGCTTTCTTAATGGTAACCTTAGCTTTTGTTAAAGCAATACAAACAAACAAAAATGCTTCTTGCATGCATCAAAACACGTGTTTGACTATGTGAGAAATATGTGTTTGTGTTTGGAGATGATTGCTTGCAGCTGTTGCAATGTAGGAGCTTGAAATAATTAAATGTTTTTGTTGCTTTTAATGGAGAGTTTGAGGAAATTAATGAGGAAATAAGTGTGGATGCTTATAAAATTGGATATGTCTTATTGGAGACAATAGTTGACATTCCAATGGGGAGTAAATAAAATGAGTGGCTTAGAAGGCTAGGGAATAATTACAGTAATTCATGTTTTTGTAATAGGAAGAAGCATTGGAAGACAAGTTATTTCTTCTGTGTAGCTGACTAAAAAAAAGTTGCCAAAAGTTTAGGTTTTCTTCTTCATTTGGCAGGAAGTTGGATTTCCATCTTTTGCATCTTAATTATTTAAACATGTAGCCGTTCTGTGATGTCACTCAAGTTTTGTCTTTTCTAATCAACAGGTGTAAGTCAGAAATTGCATGTGAAGATCAGTTAATTGCTGGAATCTTCTTCTTTTTCAAAACTGTTCTTTGCAATGCAGATTGTGAGAACGCTGTGCCTGTTCCTTACCCCGTCAGAGCGGAAATGTTCCAGACTCTGCAGAAGTGAGTCTTCTTTCAAGTACGAGTCAGGGCTTTTTGTTCAAGGTTTACTCAAAGTAAGTACATTTAGGAAAGTTCTATTCCTCTGTGGTTTAAGAACATTTTTGAGTGCATGTGTGCACATATATGTGCAAACTTATATACGCATTCATGTTTGAAGAAATTTGTAATCTTCTCTTGAGTTCTCCTTGATGCTAGAGCTTATGCCTGTGACTATTTGATGTTACAATTCCTAGCCAGTCTTTTTTATGACCCAACGATTTCTTTTGTTGTGTATTGTTTAGAATCATTCCTATTCTTCAAGGTATGAGAGTAACAGTCTGCTGCCTACTTGGGACTAGAGTCCCAAAAAGGATACAGAACCAGAATAGAACTGGCCTATGTCAGTACTACAGTTTCCAAGTATTTTAAAAGAGCTACAGCAGTTATTGAGGGTAAATAGAAAAATAATGCTTCTTGCTCTAAAGAACAGTCTAAACTTGACAAATAAATATAATACTGTCATGCTAATGAGTTCAGGAAGCAGACAGTGCAGTGTAATACGCAGGTTGCCTCAAGACTTACTTTCACTGTTACATTAAGGGAATTGTGCAGTGTTAAGGATATTTTAATGACTACAACTGCTGTTTGTCTCAAACAAAATATGTGTAAAGGGATGGAATTTAAAAGATTGGCTTGATATTTTCATGCTGTTTTGTTCCAATATAGCTGTAAAAAAAAAATTAAAAACAGCTTTTTTTCCCCCCAAAAACAGGATGCAACAGGAAGCTTTGTGTTGCCCTTCCGTCAAGTGATGTATGCTCCATACCCTACTACACACATAGATGTAGATGTCAATACAGTGAAGCAGATGCCCCCTTGTCATGAACACATCTACAACCAACGACGGTATATGAGGTCTGAGCTGACAGCATTTTGGAGGGCTAATTCAGATGAAGAAATGTCTCAAGATCCTATTATCCACACAGATGAGAGCTTCACACCGGATTTGTATGTACTCTGCTCCCACACTTCAGAAAGTTGCTTGATTTGAGACGAGATAGTAAAGGGTACTTTCTGATACAGTACAGGATTTTTTGCTTCTAAGAAGCAATTGGAAATTGAATTTGTTTTGCAGAATTTATCAGTTCTCTCAGTCATTTTGTTGCATTAAGGGTTGCTGAAATTCTGTGATGTTTCTGATGTCATTATGTTAATATTATTGCCCGTTTTAAATGTTTATTTATGTTAATATTATTGCCCATTTATGCCAGAGCTAAGTGTATTTGATAAAGCTCGATGGCTTTTCTGGTTTTAGCTTATTTCTCCTCAAAGTGCTACCTTTCATACCAGGATTATAATTCACTAAAATTTTTAATGCACTTTGCATTTCTGCCAGATTGTAAATTGTAACGTTATTACTATGCACAATTGTTGGACATTTACTGTCTTTTCATGGCATTATCATGTGTTTCTTTGCCTTTTCTTTTTTTCCATTAGGAATGTTTTTCAAGATATCTTGCATCGAGACACTTTAGTAAAAGCCTTCCTGGATCAGGTAGTAATTGCTTTTCTAGAAAGAACAAGAACTAGAGAACAGTGCTTTGACATCTGGTGACAATTTATCATGGTGTTAGTTTAACTTTTGCTGTTGTGGTACCTCTTTCTTCAAAGAATGATTACAGTAGTGTAAAAATTACAGTAGTTATCCCAATTGATACTGTGATGGTTTTCTGCATACTGCAAAAGGCATCAAGAACTGACCACTTGAAATGTAGGTCTGGTAATACAAGTGATTAAAAAAAGAACTGTTTTGTGTAATTTGTGGTATTGGTATAATACTGAAACTCCTTATTACGTATAAAACCAAAGCATATTTTCTATTACTGCGCAGCAGTGTTTACACTATTGAAAAAAAAATAACACCTACCAGACTGAGATTCATTGCAGACCATTTTTAAAGTGAAAGTAATACTTCATCCAAATAGAATTGTAAAACAGATTGATTGCTTGCATCTGAACAACAAGCAAAGTAAGAATGAATCTTCAGTGTGTCCATGAATCTGCTGCTAATGCACGTACTGTAGTGTAATCAGGGATGTGGTATATGTGTATGCAGTGCTTCTTTTTATTCTACACTCTTAAAGTGATTCTTGAATTTCTACAGCTAGCTAATTTTCTCATATAATTTTTAACAGATCTTTCATCTGAAACCTGGCTTGTCTCTAAGGAGTACATTCCTTGCTCAGTTCCTGCTAGTCCTTCATAGAAAAGCTTTAACTTTAATAAAATACATAGAGGATGACACGTAAGTGAACAGATAATAATAGAAAGCAGGCTTCGAGAAACTTACTTTGTTCTTTTGTATGAATCTTCTTTTTATTTTCTTGCAGGCAGAAAGGAAAAAAACCTTTTAAATCTCTTCGTAGCTTAAAGATAGATCTCGACCTAACAGCAGAGGGCGATCTTAACATAATAATGGCTTTGGCTGAGAAGATTAAACCTGGTCTGCATTCCTTCATCTTTGGGAGGCCATTCTACATCAGTGTGCAAGAGCGTGATATGCTAATGACCTTTTAAAATTCTCCACTGTTAATGTGTAATACTGCATGGCGCGGAGAGCAATCTGTCGGTGTGAGCAGCAGGCTTGTGACAATCATTGACCTGATTTAGGAGGGGTGGGTAGAAACAGAGTAGCGGTGCCGTCTGTCTGAAGCAGTCTTGTTAAGGGGAATATCAGCCTAGCTAGGTGGTTTGGAGGAACCCATTTTTTCTGTGTGCTTTTTCGGTAGTAAAAGTAAACATGATCAGGAGTTCCTTTGCTGTATGGGCTCACTAGGTAAATTTGAATGTGTTTCGGATAAAGGAAGGCGTTGTTGTTTTCTTTCCCCACGAATTTCTTTCAGGTGTGTCAGTTTTCCCCTGCTCAGTACAGAGCCAGAATTTTTAGTGTTTCCACAAAAAAAAAAAAAAACAACGGATGCGTCCTCTCTAATCTGGGAGGTTCAGGAGATTGAAAAAGTTTTTTAAAGCATTCTTTTGTATATGATACAATTCTGAAATATGCCTTCCTTTATCTTCATTTAAAACACGACTTACTCCTTCATTAGGACTTTTAAAGGTCAGGAGCTTAGTTTTCTGCTTTTAGTTGTTTTGGTTTTTTGGTTTGTTGTTTGTTTGTTTGTTTGTTTTACATGTACAGTAAACCAATCTGCAGTGCTGTTCCTGCAAGCAATGTGTTGGCTATTAGCAGCATAAATGGTAGCACCCTGCACGTTGGAATTGTGTCATTATTTAAGCAGCTTTCTGCATGTAAATGCCAACTAGAATATTCTGTCACAGGCTGTTGAGCCATCCTGCGGTTGAGTGTTCAGTGATCCAGCATAATTGAGCTCGTTCAAAGCACAAAGCAGAAAACTTTGTGTCATTCAACAGCGGTTATCAGTCTTTGTGTCTAAACTGCTGCGGCTGCTTTGTCTATTGGCAGTTAGCGTGAGGTTCAGATTAAAGCATTAGGCTTTTCCCTAATTTCCCCAAGAACAACAGGGTGATATCCGCGTTGGAAGATAAAACTAATTCTTTTTACACTGCGATTAATATATTTATTAATCCCGATAAAGAGATCAGCACAGCTTTGAGCTTGCATGATTAGCATTTTACTAAGTGAATTCAGGCCAATAATCTTGCCAATCTTACTAGTTCAGCCAGCAAATATTCAACTTTGCTTTGCTTGAAAATAAAGAAGTATAGAACTCCAATAACCGTGAAGGTTGCAGTGTCAGATTAACCAGACCTATTCTTTTACAGTTTGGGCAAGTTTGGTGTGCAATATTGAGAACAGAGACTAATCTGTGCTGTGTGGTGGTATATTTGTTTTTGGACAAAGCAGAAATGTATTTGTTTTGTGTTTTAGTGTAACCGTATAGCTCTGTCTTCATTGCAAAGGAGCTACACGTATGATCTGAGAAGGTGCTGTTGCCTTATTGCTTACCATTGTTTGTAACATTCCTTCACTGTAACAGAAGTGTGTTTCTGTTTTCAGGATAGCTGTCCAGCGTCTCTTTTATGCAATGAGTTAGTTGGTAACTCAGACTTTCATTTTTCCCCAAAATATCCAGCATTCAGTTCTTGAAAGAAAAGCTGTTTGTTTGTTTGTTTGTTTGTGTATGCCCAGAGTTCCTTTCTGTTTCCTGAAAAAGAATAATTTACAACTAAATACTTAAAGCTTTGAAAAGAATCCAGCCACAGCCGGGCTCCATTTTCTGTGAATAAAAATCAGTTGTGCTATGTTACCTTGGTTACAGCACGTGGCCCTTTTTGTGCTGTACACATATGTTGGACTCCTGCAATACGAGCTCAGCATTTCACCCAAAGAACTTATCAGAAATGTGATGATTTCAGTTATTTGTACTGACATTCTGTTTGCCTTACTAACAATGTAATTTCCCTTTGCGTTTTCAGCCAGTTTATCCATTATAAAAGAGGCTGATTGATAAGTTTTTGTGATTGATAAGTTTTGCTGATTGTGTTGCCTAAGCCTGTGAAAAATAATGTCATGAACTCATCTCGAAATTCTAACACAGAAGTTCTGTTTGAAGACTAAAGAGCTTCAAGTGTGCTGCTGAATTTAATCACTTCAGCTTCACAGGCGTTGGGAACTTCACACTACTAACTACTAACAGTAGAACTCTGATTATGGAATATGCTGCCACTTTGAAATGACTAAAAGCTGGAAATCTGTCAGTTGCTACCTTTATTGCACAACTGTCACTAGTGCAGAATGTATAGTGAAGTAAGTTATTAAATACTGCATGCTGTGTTGTAAATCTTGCTCAGGAAAAATACTATTCTAATAAAATTTATGCCAATTTTTGTTTTAATTTCTGCTGTGTGTTTTTTTTTAATAGAATGTATCTGATGGGATCATAATTATTTATCATTAAATAAAGAAGGAACCTTTTTCTTGTTAAAATAAAAATACCTGAGATGGTGAGATACAGGTTCTCACTGACAGCCAGTCATATGTTGCTAACTTGGTGTCTGACTGTACTACTTTTAAAATGACAAGTTTCTAAAAGTCTCCAAATTTAGTTTCTCTGTTTCTATTAAGGAGTCATTGATTTCCACCAGAGTGACTCCGTGGGCCTCTGTTGTCCATAAGCAAGATTTTAGCCTCAACTATTGAAAAGTTTTAATCCCGTACCTTAATACTTATGTGTGTTTTTAGTTCACTTGTATCAGTGACTAAATCAGCGAATGTCTTCTGTCAGTGTTCTGATTCCTTACACCCTACAGCAACGTTTTGTTTCCAGTTGGATTTCCAGGGAAATAGACCTTTAGAGAATTTTTACTGTCGCATTCTTCTCTGATCCTAATTCCTGTTGCTTGCAGACTTATAAAGGGTCACTGAAAAGAGAAATTCCTACTTTTTTTTTTTTTTGGTAAGGAAATTCAGCAACAACTTCCCACCTTCTAGTGTTCACATACTTTATAGAAGAGGTGAAGGAAGGTTTCTGACAGCTGGAAAAGCGACAATTTTTTGTGGGTGAGTTGTAGGTTGCTCAGTTTTGCTCAGTTGTCTGGGGATATCGTGGTATATGTCCTCCTAGAGCAGCTGTCTGATCCTGTGGAACACCAGGGGCCTGTGCTTTTCAACATCCCTATACTTTGCCCAGAGATGATCTATTGCACCTAGTCAATTTTGAGGTGACTACAAACCGAAGGAGACCAGAGTGACCTGGGCTAGTGAGAGGAAAGCACAGGGATCCCCATTGCCACTGGACAGGAGCATTGTGCAGTCCTGAGCAGGCAGAGCCCCAGCAGCAACACCAATGGGGCTGTGGCAGTTCTGGGAGCAGGCCCTGAGCCTCGTGCAGTGAGCTGAGCAGGGATAGAGGCTGCAGTGAAGGGAAAGCTTTCCCCATCTGGAGAGTAGGGCCCACGGGAGGTGGTGTCATCTCCCTCCTTGTAGGAGGCCTTCATGGGGTAAAGCCGTGACCCACATTTGAACCTGCTGGGGACACGAATGGGCTGGATTGGAGGCTTCAGGATGTCCCTGTTTCTCCAAATTGTCGTGTGGTGCTATGGTCCTGCAGAAAGGCAACTGTCAACTGGAACGACTGATGCGGGCAGCCACTGCAGGCTGGTGGTTTCAGCCCTCTGCTCAAACCAGAAGAACTTCCATCAAAGCTGTTCATAACACTCCAGTTTTGAGTGTCTCCAACATTGCTGGTAAACATGGGGCTAAACGAACTGCTCCGGGAGCATGGACATGTGAAAACTTGAAAGTGGCCCCGGGTTCACCAATGGAACTGCTGGAACTCAAATATATGAACCAAAGGAGGAGGAGGTATCAGAAGCACCTTAGACTCCTTTGGGTCTAACACATGTTACAATTAATGGCAGCGTGCCCCTGAATTGAAACGTGGGGTAATTGTACTTTGCGTAGAAACAGCTACCTGCAGCAAAAGAAGAAGGATGTTTATGAGAGAGGAATGTAAACATGTAAGCAAGGGTAGATAAATGTGAGCTATAGACAACGAGATGAAGTCATGAAAGGTTTTTGACTCAGTTTCAAAGTAAAGCTTGATGCCTTGCTATGTTAAAGGCAAATGTCCGAAGCTTGATCTCATGTATCCAATAATAAGCCAAAATGTTTGAGACCGTTCAACAGCCAAAAGCTCCCTTATGAAATTTGGAATTCAGTGCCAGTTTCTCTTCTATTTAGAAAATTGTCTCATTGTACTAAGAGTAGTCTTTTCCAACTTCAATTAAACATGATTAATGTTTGCCAAACTTGATTTTTAGTAGAAGCAGAAAAATAAGAAATTACAGGTCAGGGAATACTGAAATTTGGTACTGCTGACTGTATAAACAGCAATTCATTTGTTTCTGCCAAATGTTCAGTAGTGCCAGTAGTGTGATGAGCCTTCCTCATTCATTTGTAGGGGGATGTATGGGAGAGTTTGTCCTGAGACTTGTGTCTGTTTTCCAGCTGCCTATTTGCCAGAGGTTAATCCCACATTGCACTGAGGTCTGCTGTGACAGCAGTATTTGGAAATAATTTCTGATAACCTGGATTCTGGAGGAAGGACGCTCTGGCCTTCAGATTTCTTTACTAGTCAAGGGCAGCTGTGCAGATTATCAAGGACCTGGGCAATAAGTAATGAGTGATTAACTTCATACTGTGTTTTGGCAGGCAATTGGACACTGGCAGGCTGAAGAAAATGTTGGGTTCAGTCTGCTGTTAACGCAGTTACTGCCAAGCTTTGACACTTTCCCAGCAGGCTGGAGACTCAAGATGCAAACTGATGCAAGCTTGATGCAAACTGATTAAGAAGTTTATTAATTAATGATCATGCTAGAAAGAAATCAGTAGAACAGCAAAATTATCAGTGATCTTTGCAATCAGATGTACCAGCTTGCAATTACGTTACAAGTGCCACTACAAAGCTGTGGATTATAGGTTTGAAGTCCAGTGAAATACATAATCACAGCTGGAAAACACTTCTATTAGTAGGGAGGTGCAAGTCTGTTTCCTCTCCCCAAGCCCTGATGGACACACAGACCTGAAGGCTGACGTCAACTGAAGCCCCTGGGCGTGAGGAGCTCTACAGCCCGTATTGCACCCTGGTGGCTCTGTGCAAGTTGAGCTGGATCTCAGAGTTTTTCATCATCCTTGCCTTTTCTCTTGCTGACAAAAGGGCAGATATGTTTCTGAATGACATTTATGATAGTCACTGCCCATTGGACAGTGGAATATGGAGTTGTAATTGTAGCTATATGCACTTCAGGTGAAGTTTTCACATAGATATGAAACATACAAATAGAATTTAAGCTACTACTAAGATGACAAGAATATAATAACATATTCTTATCACCTTTCTGATAATGTGAAAAAAAATGCCCATTCAGCACTGTTATGTTTCTGAGTGACCGTTTTCAAACAAATCACCTTGTTTTCATTCGCATCTGTTCATATTTCTGCATATTTCTTTGTCCATCTTTGCACAAACCTCCCACTCTGCCATGTGTGAATAGACATGCTTGTTCGATCTTCTGGATGTGATGGCATCGTCATCTATTGAGTTAGTCTCGAAGAAAAGTCAGCTTATCAATGTGCTTAATGCAGAAAATATGGATAACTTTACATGACTCACTTTTAACATCAGTGTCAAAATACATCTTTTTGTTAGCTTTTGTTCTTGGGTTTTGTAATTTAGAATGTGTGCACTTAAAAAACCACGCAGAGCTCGGAACGGATGGCTGTGTTGGTGGAGTCTGCATTACAAGCTCCCACACTTTGATTTTATTCTGCCCTCTCCACTGCTGATTTTATTTGAGAGTGCAAATTCACAAACCGAATACCAGAAGTGCTTTTCATTTGGCTCAAAACTTTTGGTTTTTGTTCCCACTGTTTTGCTAATTTCTGATGCTTAGTCATGACACATATTACAAAACAAGTGCATTGGGACAGAGGCCAGAAGAATGGCTCTTTTCCAGAAGATAATATTTGTGTGCTGCAGCAATGCTGAGGCTTGCCTCAGGCTGCCAAGAGCTACCAGTGTGCTGCAGAAGCCACGGGCTAAAATCATAGAAACCTGACAGCAATAGTTTTGAAGCAGAGCTCATTGCTGATTCTGGACAGCCACCGGGGCAGTCAGTCCCTGTCCCTGCAGGAGATGGTGGTGGTCTCTGAGCTTCCTGCACCAGCATTTGCTCTTGGCAAAGGCAGGAGGTAGGATGTAGAAGGTGACTGAGTCTTACAAGCATGAGATACCACAGACACAGAGACCAGTGGGGGCTGAGAGGTCCTCCTGTGGGCAGGGGGAGCCTTCTTGGGGCTTTGCAACAGTTTGAGAGAAGAATTCAGTAATCTTCACGAGTCTGTTTGTCTGAAATGCAAAGAGCCTGACTGTGTAGAGACTGAAAACATTTCTTCTTTCAGACCAAAACAGCAGAGCTGTGCTTTGCTGAAACACAAACCAGTGTTTCTCTGCTGTGCCATGAAGGAACAATTATTCAGGCTGTGAAAGGGCCAGGGATGCTGGGGTCCCCGTGCCATCCCCTTCCTGGCAGCTCACAGACACCTCCTGTCCTCAGCAGACAGCTGCGAGCAGGGGAGACTGTGGATGAGCTGCTCTCCCTGCAGAGAGGATATTTTGAGGAAGAAGCAGGAAAGAACGGCACTCTGGCAAAGCAAGGGTATGAGCTGGCAGATGTGTTCATAGGGCGCAGAGTGGCCTTAGAGTGTGGGCACACCTGGTGTTTGCTGTGTCCTGTCAGTGCTTGGTGAAGTGCTCTGGGTTGGTTTCACAGAGCAAAATGCGGTGAAGACCACACTGTGTGTGCTTCAGCCATTTACACCTTGGATAAACTTTGGTTGTACCCCAAACACAGACTGCTCACTAGCAGCTGGAGTGCATCTTTCTATTCAGCTTGCTGTTCTTTAGGTGAAGCAAATGATGGTGAGAGGAGGGATGGATAATCAGGTGAACGATGTTAGGGGGGCACTCCAAGTGTGGGCTGAAACACTGCTGCAAGGCGCCCCCAACCAAGCAGCTGAGCACAAGCAATGTGCACGAATGCAGAGAAGAAACTAAAAGATCAATAAGAAGGAGAAAATGGGAAAAGAAACAGTGTGAAAGGAAAGGACAAGCCCTCCGCAAAGATCGCAGAGAAGCGAAAGTGACAGACATTTATGTTCAAAGGTAGCAAGGAGTGGGGCAGAAATGAGTATGAGCACAGATCTTTGCTTCATGAACACACTGCAATTTTCATCAGTAAAGCACTTATGAATGCGGGAAATCAAACAGGCATTAGAATGACTGTATTTATGGGTCTCTCATTTTTTCCCTACATCTGGTTTGGATTACTGTTCTCAGGTCCTTAGTGGTAGAAGTTGGCTGAAATGCACTTGTCCAGCTCCTTCCCTTCCCTCTCCTCTCTGACAGCTGATCACTGAATGCAGGCTACGTTTTTACTTACAGTAGAAAACTGATGCATCAAAAAAGCTGCAAAAGCATGCCTCAGCAAATATTTCTGCACATGCTTTATAATGAGAAGAATTTTTAAAATGACTGTAGTGTATCCAAATGCCTGTAAAGACACATAGCTTAATCAGAGGCTGAAAAACACCTTCTAGTATTGGTTATGGGATGATCTCCTGGAAAAACTTAGTATTTTTAAGTTTTGACTATTTATTTGAAACAGACACTCTGTTCATTGCTATGGGTTCCCATCAGTTTCCAGCGCAGCCTGATTTACTTCCACTTCCACTTGGCTTTACAAGGTTCCTCTCCAAGGGCTGTGTGTACTGCAGCATCTCCAGTTTTCAGAAAATTGGCTTCTCATTAGAAATTTTCTGCATTACAAGGAAGCAAAGCATCTTGGAGCCATCTCATATTTGCTCGTGGGCAGAATTGTGGAATGCTGACTATTCTGCATTTCAAATCTCTCCAATGGAGAAAAATAAAGCCATTGTTATAAACAGCGCTGCTATTTTTTTCCCCAACAGAAGCAATACCCATCAGTTTTTTGCTCTGTTTGAGAACATGTCTATAGGGTTGAACCCTGCAGAAAGTAGACTGTCTTTCTTCGCTACCTTCAGGACGCAGGCTTCAGAACCAGGATGCTTCCAGCATTTGAAATCTGCTTGGCTTGGCAATAGGAGGAAGCTGTAGGTAAGGGGAGAGAAGAGAATCAGTGACAAGGTTTATGTGCTTCCACCATCTCTGAGTCACGAGAGACCTAAATGCTCTGTACCACAACCTGAGTGGACTTTCCCTACAGCATGTCAGCATCCTGGGCTTCCTGCCTGGTGTAATGAGCGTATCTGAAAACTCAGTTCCAGCGATCTGGTGGCATGAGCTTCAGACGGCTCCTCTGATACACTGGGTCATTAGCCTTACTCTTCTTCAGAGTTTGCTCTAATGAGTACAAATAACTGTACATGCAGGTGGCTGCAGAGATAAAACTGATGAGATCAATTCCTTGTTGGTCAGTGTTAAGTGAACTTGGTCACTTGAAGCCAGCTAGAGACAATCCAAGGGAGGCATTATTCAACTTCTGCTGTGTTGCTTCAGTAAATTCTCTGAAGGAGATATTTCAATTGCTGTTAACTTTTCTTGGGACTGTTTAATAACTTCTCCTTGTTCAGATATAACTTTAATAGTCAACCATTGACAGCACTGATCACCTCAACACCCAAAACAAACAAAGACCTGAAATATTTATGTGACACTGATCTTTATTCATCTGCTAGGGTTGACAGACCAGCCTCAGGAGGAGACAGTGCCCTCTTGTCCCTTGTTCTAAATTTGCAGCCCTTGCAATCAAGCCTCTCCATCAAGCACAGAGACTGGCTGGGTGCAGTGCCACACAGCTCACACAGCCCTTCTTCACTCTCACCAATGCAAAGCATGTGTTTCTGATACCCAGCTTCCCTGCTCCAGTTTTGGCCATAGTGGTTTTCAGGAGGGAGGGAAAGTAAAGCAAAAAGTAACAAGGCTCTTACTTTTCTGGAGATCTGTCATTTAGCTAGTACTCTTTAAGGCACCAAGAAACGGCCAGATAGAATCATAGAATCATAGAATCACCAAGGTTGGAAAAAACCTAAAAGATCATCCAGTCCAACCGTTCACCTATTACCAATAGCTCCCACTAAATGAGATGAGATGAGATGAGAACTGTAAGACAACATAACAGTATGTGTGAAGAAATTGTTGGGGGGAAGGGTAAGAAATACAGCAGAATTCTGATTTTTTGAGTGATTCTGTTGCCTGGATATGCGACTAAGGAAAGAATAGATAAACAAATCTTTTCAAAAGCAATTATGGTTGAGATTACTGTCTATCTCCTTCATTGACTATACTGGATGCGCCCAACTATAAAGATTGTAATGAAATTATCTTCTCTAGACTTCTTACTGTTTCATTTCAAAGCTCGCAAAGGCATTTTGATTCTCTGTGTTATTTGGCTTCAGACAAGGAGGATTACGGCCTGTAGCAGGCCTATGGCAGCTTTACCTGCGGAAAAGACAAAATGATAAACTGAAATTTCTTTGTTTTTTAATCTCAGGCACTCTGAGTCCTTGCATGCTGCTGCATATCATTTACTGTACTCTTGGACCCCATCAAGATACAACATCTACAGAACTATCTGGGCTACAGCAGTCCTGATGGAATCAAGTAATTCATGAAAGTTATGTAATAGATATAAAATCAGAAACACATACACACATATCTGGAAAATATACCAAGAAAACTGAGGTAAAATGAGTGAACTGCAATATTTTCACATGAGGACTCAGCTCTTGTTTTGATTCCTTCACCTCCATGGATGGTGGAGTTGGGATTTCACAGACTCAATCCTGGTTTGTGTCAGATGAACAGATATCACTTTTCGGGCATTTCAGATATCTCTTCTGTCTCTTTACTTTAAAGGTACCTGTTAAAAATGTTTTGTTGTGTTCTGAATGCTGACTCACCTCAGGTTTGTGTCTTCATGATGCAGTGAGGACCTCACTGAACTCACTGAACTAAAATGCATTTCTCTGTGGGCTCAGCAGATTCAGGGAGGCCCAGGGGATGCATGAATCTGAAAAATGAAGTGGAACTTGCTCAGAAGAAACAGCAGTCTTATGTTAACATACTAGAGAATAAAGCTGTGACAGTATCAGGTATAGGAATATGTTGCAAAGGTTAAGCTTATGCAAAAGGTTCTTTGGCTGTCTGAGTGTGGATGACGTTGGTAATTCAGTCACCCTGAAACCAAGTGAAAGTATCTAGATAGGGCTTCACATCCAGATCTGTACAATTTTGCTAGAGTCATACCAACAAGATTTCTGCATGCAGACAAGGCCCACTTATACGAAATTCATTTCATTTATTCAAACCTCTCTGCTTTTCCCGAACTAATTGTATGTCCCAGATAAATTGCACCACCGCAGACTAGCTCTGTGTTTGGTAATGCACTCCCCATCCCCATCTGCTACTCCCTTGCACCAGCTGGAACACAACGTCTTACGTTGTGATGGATTGGCCCACACTTCACTCAGGGAGATGATGGGGTGTGCTGCTACCTGCTCTTTAATAACTGCATCATATTTTATCTACAGGCATTAAATTGGCACTCTAAGAGACAGGGCTGTTATTAAGTTAGCAACTTAATTAAAAAAAGGAAGTCATGTGCTTTAAGATGAGAATTCAGACAAAGAGTGCTGCTTGTATTGTCAGATGAGTCCTTGATGTTGCCTGAAGGAGACAGTCACTTTGGAAAATGTAAGATCCACGGCATAACTGTAGTTTGGATCTGCATTTGCTGGTTTTCTTTAACTGACAAAGGAGCATCTTGCACCCTTTTGAAGGTGGTACTGATCCCTTGTCTGTCCTTAACAGCTGGTAGGAAGAGCTGCAAAACTTGTGAGATTCTGGTGTTTTTCCCCCATGTGCAGTGAGGGAGCACCTCCTATCCATGGTCTGAGTCCTTCTTTGGGGCACTGGCCCACTCTTCTTGATGCTCAGCATTGAAGTGAGGGTCTCTCGCTAGCCTGGCATTTGGTCCATGCTTCAGCCCTTACAGTCTTGTGTGGAAGGCAGGCAATTGTGTCACCTTTAGATAAAAGAATTAATTAAAGGTCAGTTAACTTCATTTTTCTTAAAAGGGAGCACTGCTTTTTTGTTGCCCCTTTGCTTTGTTTATTAAAAAAAAAAAAAAAGAAAGAAAGACTCTTAAGTCTGTGATCAGTCTTGCTATAGCGTTCTGAATTGTAATGTGAACTAGTTAGTGTTCTGGTTTTCTTAAGCCCTCAGAGAACAATTTCCAAAAGTATATTGCATTTAGGTACATTTTACAAGGTGTACATGCCCAAAGTGTCTTTCCAAAGATGGAATGGTCTTCTTAATTCATAGTAACATTCAAAATAACAGAATTTCATCCTCTAACTATTGTACCAGCTAATGCTACAGCACTCAGCACGTAAGCTAATTGTACGCTGCATGGAGCTTCTATAACCATCTCTTTCCCAGTTCTCCATCAGGAAAATAGGCCTTAATAGCACATATGGGAATTTAATCTCAGGAGAAACAGACCTGAATAGCCAAGTGCCCTTGTCTCCCACCTCTCATTTATATAAAGGCTTCTTAAAGTGGAGTACCTCTTTTCCTGACAATATAACCTAGATCCAAAACAATTAGAGCCTTGAAAGCTTTGTATTTTCCCCATAGGCTCTCTGGCAGCCAGTGCAGCTGCCTGAGTAGCACCATAATGCTCTCTTGTCATAAAGTCCCACTTAATAAGTAGGCTGCTAGGTTCCAAATTAGCTTTGGCATTCAAGTGGTGTCATTAAATAGAAGAAGAGATCAGAGCTAGACAGGGAATAGGCCAGATTGAAACTGAAATAACATTAATGGACATCTTTTCTGCTTGCCTATACATCTTTCTGAACAGTAGGTCCTGTGTCACCACTCAGCAGATGAGATTAAGTGCCAAGCAGTAATATTTATTGTGTGTATGTGAATCTTTTAAAGTATATGTTCATAACCAAACTGTATTGATGCATTATAATAAAACATACCACAAAATTTTCTGCATTTCATATAGATGCAAGCTGTTGACCTGTGTTTGGATACAAAGCACGATAGGCATTGGTTCATTGATAATCTTCATTCAAAATGTGGCTAAAATATTCAGAATACTGAAAATCTGCACAATCTCCATTCATTTCCTTCTTTTCTGAAGTATTTGCCCCATAATGACATACCAGGATTATACAGGATGGAGTTACTGGGTTTTGCATGAAACAGTTCATGGTGGATTTGGAAAAGGGGATAACCTCTATTAAACACTGGTATTATTGGAAACTTGAGCATAGGGAGCAAATTGCAGGATATTGCACATGGCTCTTTGACGGCTATCTTTAAGGTGGAGGAAGGATCACTGTTGTTCTGGGCAGGAGTGGAAAGAAACATATAAGAGCAGGGGGAAACACATGAGAAGAAAACTAAAAGAAAGACCTACTAGCAGCCACTTAGGCTGCTTTCACTTAGGAGTGTACTTTGAGTGGCACTTGTACACCAGGACAGAGCCAGGCTGGATTCCAATGATGATCAGTGTTCCTGTTGCTGGCTTTCCATATCACTATAGCTCTGTCCTTCCCCTTTTTATCCCAAGAAGGCCACTTCTTTTTACCATTTCCTATTGTAGCAAATGCTGGTGGCTAGCCTGAGCCTAGGTAGAAACATCAGCTTGGCAGATGTTATCTAGAGGTCTCCTTTCCTCCTCTCCCAAAAAAGCCATTGTGCATTGTATATTCTCACACAGTGCTGCCAGCAAAGGCTGCAAGAGGGCTCAGCTTCCTAGGGCTGGGGTATTAGCTCAGCTGACAGCTTCAGTCATGGTTTTCACTGCTTGAGAGGCAACAGTTCTAGGGTTCAGCTACATGGGATCACTGCTTTTGGACATGACATTGTCTGTAACTTGACTTGAGTGGTTAAAACCAAAATCTTCAATGAAATAGTTCTTAATGAAGCAGGAAACTGAACCAGTACGTACTTCATGGATCTGCCAGAGTGCCTTTCAAGTTATGTTAGTGTTACAGGAACCCCAGGAGGAGATAGAATTTTTCCACTTGTTCCAGGGAAACACTGAACTATTTCTGCTGTTTACCATCAAGCAATCTTAACCATTTGGGTAGTCACATCACCTGAAAAGCCTTGTCATCTGAAAGCCAACTTCTGCATCCTCCATCAGCTTCTGGTATAAGCTTGACAGTTTACTCTTAGGATGAAATTGTGTATCCTGTCATAGAGAGGAAAGGGAGAGGCAGTAAGGATTTCAAAAAATAAAAGGAGGGGACTTCTGTTTTGTCAAAATGCAGTGAGATTACAGCACTTTTTCATCCACACATTTCTGGCAAATCAATCTAATGGAGACACTGCAATTTTAAGAACAGAGCTAAGCTCAGAGAGCAGCCTGAATGCAAGCATTGTCCTGAGGGAAGGCTTGAGCAGCATTTGAATCAGAGGATAAGGTAATTGGATTTTGCTGTTTACTTTTCCCTGGGTAGGAACAGCAAACAATAATCTCAAAGGGACAAAGGGCACTGAGTTCCACTCCTGATCAGCTCTGCATGAGTTTATAACCTCTTCACTGCAAGCAGTAAAAGATTTTCTTGGTGTAGCTAAAATATTGGGAAAAATTTGTTTCCAGGTAATTCAAGATAAAATCTGGAAGGAGTTACTAGCATGAAGATTGCATTTTGCTCTGAGAGTTGCAGAAAGGCTTTCCTAATGCAGAGGGAAGGTAAATAATTTTGCCACGTTGCCTTTTCCCTTAAGGTACTGTGTTTCTTGCTTAATTTTAGAATCACTCACACTGCTTAGATAACATAAAAGGTGGCAGAAACACTCAAACTGCCTGCTGCCAGCAACAGGCCTGAAGAAGTAGCAAGTAAGCAGTGTCATGTATGCACCAAAATGTGGCACCATGGGGAGTCCACCAAATGTTCCTGATGTTGCCTTTCAGCTCCTGGAAACAAACTGCTGTACAAGTAATAAAAAATTACCTGCAGAGTCAGTGGGAGGTATAGTTGTTTTTCTGAGTCACCGAACCAGAAAATGCTCTTTTGACAGGATCATCATCACCTGCAGTCAAGATCAACAAAAAGGGTTTCCTGCCCCAATGAAGCTGCTATGCAGCCATGCAGTTGCTTTTCTCAGAGTTCTTTCATTATCCCTTTCATTGTTTGTGTCATCTCTCTGAGCTGAGATGGGAACCAGGAGCTCTGACAGCAGGAGCCATTGCTGTAGATGCTCTGTGACCCACCTCTGAGAGTGTCAAAGCTGCCTTTGCATCTCTACAGTCACTGCTGCTGCTTGCCACCACAGCACACATGCTGGAGCAGCCCCAAACTGCTGGATGTCCCAGATTATCATTGTGGTCCTTTTCAACCCATGCCATTCTATGATTCTATGATTCTAAATTACACGTATATATATAAAGTGAGCTAGCGTGTGGAAAAGTTGATTGTGTCCACTCGTGACATGAGGTCACTTTGAAATTCCCCCATCCAAACCATGTTCTTTACCAGAGCATAACAGCAGGAGATTTCTAGGCTGTGATGCTTCAGTGTAAGTGGAAATCAGGCCTAGGGGTTCAATTCCTAAATATAAGAGGAAGATACATTCTTGTAGTATTTCTGATTAATGCCTACAGTTTCAATGTATATTTACCATATTAAAAGAAAAAAAAGCAGCAACATCTGAGTGCAGATATTTTTGAGCAAATTATAGACTTTCTATTAAAAACATTTACAGCATCTGGAAGCCCATTAGACAGACTTCCATATAAAAAAAAAACCAAAAACCAAAAACCAAAAAACAAAACAGAAACACTACATCCAGTTTTTACATAGGAAATTTATGATCAAATGTGCAAATGTGCATGGTGGGAAGGATAAACTATTTGTCCCACATAAGGGGGAGTTTTGTTCAAGGTAATTTAATAGCTCATATTTAGAGAGTAGGATCCAAAACCTTTTGGAATAATTACTTCTCCAGAGAGATGCATGAATTTCTCTGGCATTCCTTTTCCTCTCCCATCCCAGTACACCAGTGTGAGCCCTCACTATGCTCACCCAGATAACTGTTGGAGAAGCAACCATGCTGCATTCATGCCATGCACAGGATTTAAAAGGCAATAGTATCCTATGGAATAGCACAACGGTGGTGATTTTTTCTTTATGGCAGATGGCCTTTATTGTCCATTAATTTGGGACTAAGTCAGAAGTTAGTGCTGGGCACCATGTGCAGGACATTTGTGCAATGAAAAATGAAGAGCTGCTGCAATCACAATTCTGTCGCGATGGATGTGGACATGAATGATCTTACAGGCTGCCAACAAATGGTGAAGCAAATGAGGACAGGGAGATAAAATTATGTACGAAGTTTATTTAATCTGTCATGAATTGAGCCTGTAACCTAGTCAGAATTTCACTGATTGTTTCTTTGCCACATTGATTCTTTGTTTTCAACTTCTCTGCAACACCAACTTTTAATAGATTGGGTAGAGGAGAAAAGTCATTCTGGAAGGAAAGCTCTTTTAAAGTCAACTGTACAGAAATGCTCTGTATAACCAAGGTTACAATGTGTTCTCTTCCTTTGTCAAGAAATTCTGCTGCATACACACTTCTGAACCAGTGAGCCAAAACTGGTGAACAGTAGGCACGTTTTTAAAAGGTAATTTGCTGTAATCTCTGCCCCTGCCTTTGCCATTCCACAAGGCATCTTTGGAATACTGAACGTCATTTTAAAAACTGGAACTGGGGTGGGGGGGAAAAAAAAGAAAGACTTAAAGTATGGGTGGTTTTTTTTGTTTTTTTTTTTTTTAGTTTAGGCCATATGCTCAGTAGGATGGCATAGTTCTGTTTTCAGAAAAGCTTTGTGATCTATGATTAGTAATAAGGGCAGTCCAAAAATATGCAGAATTGGGTGTCTGTAAATGCAAACATATATTTACTTCAAAAGCAGATTGAGTTGTTGAAATTGCAATTCTAAGATGTTCCTTTCATTACACTGTTTTGAAGCTTCACATGCCTACAGCACCTGGCACAAGAGCCTGCTGTAACCCACTTCAGTCCAAAACCAGCCTGACTGAACTGACGTTGATAGTGGTTGACCTAAATGAAGACACTTTATTTTTCAGTGGAATGGAATCAGCTTTGAGATGTTAAATATCACCAAGTAGTTGGAGGCATCCAACTACTGTGGACAGCAACTTCTTAAGCAGTTCTGGCTGATTCTGCCATTCAGCACCCAGTGATGTCTTGTTCACCTTGGTTTAAGTTGGTTCTGAACCTTGACCTAGAACTAAATAATTTTGATTTAGAAACGAATAAAAATGACCTTCCCGTTTAAATCAAGTTTAACAAAGCCATGGCTTATTGTAGACTTCAAAACTATAGCTTGACAGAGGAAGGGAGATTAAGCAAGTTCTAACTGTGTACTGTTTTCCCAGTTAAACAGTTTTCTTAACAGAGTTTTGATTACATCCGTATTTCCACTCTTCTCTTTGTTCCCAAGTCAAATTCTATTTTGCTAGGTTGTTTTATGAGATTGGTTAAGGAATGCAAATCTCAAAACCAAAGTTGTTTCAGCAACTTCTGTGCAAATATACATCAGAGTAGACAAAATGATTTACACAAACTTGGAGGTCCAAGTAATTAGAACAGATTTAGTCATATCAGGCACAAAAGTTCAGACAGAAAAAAATCAGTGGAAGATTCTTGTAAGCTCCACTTGGAAGATCCTGATTATTTAAGAGCATCTAAGCATAGGCACACCCAACACGGAACAGAACAAACCCATCAGAGACTGTTCTCACTATTTTAAACTGTTATTAAGTGAAACAAGAATTTTCTGCTGGGAAGAACACGAGGGCATTGACCTGCCCTCCTTGCCTAAGCTAATCTCCAGTTACTCTAACAAAGCAAGGCCCTGTGCAAGCTTCTATGTCTTTTTCAAACTGCTATTTGTCAGTGGTGATACAGCCTTTCAGCTCTGTGTGAGCCCAAAGCAGGGCTGTGAGGCTGCAACTCTACAGGCTGCCTCAGGATGTTGAGCTGTTTGCATGTGCCTACAGCAGCTGCGAGTGATGGGGGAAAAAAAAAAACAAAACCAAAACCATGAAAATGTGCACTGTGTCCAGGCTGAAAGTGTAATAAAAATGTATTTTCACTCAGTACAATGCTAGCTGCAGTAAAGTAGTACCATTAGATGAAAATAAGTTTTATTGTTGCTAATGGGTAACTAAATATGTCCCTCTGTTCCATGTTCATGATTTTAATTTTGAGTATTGATATATTCCTACAGAAACCCTCCTGCTTTTTTACTTTACTAGAAGGTACTGTGTTGAAGACAGCCACGTCTGTGCCCAATCACACTTTGTAGGAACACTTCTGCTGTTTTTGGACCTCACTTGCAAGGTAGTCACCTGTTGGAGATGTCTTCCTGCAGAGGAAAACACACAGTTTGCATCAGACTTACCAGACATCTCCCATCCAGCTGATGCTGGGCAAGCATCTGGTGTGACCTCCAGTCATTTTGGTGTGAGAAGAGGAGCTCCTCAGCCCAATGTTCTCTCTTCCTTCTTTGCAGACTAAGGGCTATTTCCTCCAAGTGCATGTCCTTTAAAAAAAGAGAACAGTGGAAAAACAAGGCAGAAATAAACTCTGAAAGGAATTATTACTATAGCACTGTGATCTGCCTCATCTGTGTTCTCTGGTCCAGTTTCCTAGCAGTGGAGGATAAACAGCAGACCTCAACCATTTGATGCTGAATTAAATTGCATTTCTGTTTGTTCATACTGAGAACAATTAATCTGAAGACTGCCCATTTATTACATGAGCTGTTCATTTGGCATGGTAGGAAAGGCCTTTGGCTTCAGCATCTTTGGTGTATGTGCTTATGGCATTTATGACTGAATTGACACCCGCTTAGCCTCTGCTGGAGCAGACTAACTGATGCTGGGTGGCTGCTGGTTTCTCCCCCAGCAGCAGAAGAGCACTGATGAGATGTCTGTGGGGCTGTGTTCCAGTAGAGAATCAGACTGCTGTGAGGGAGCAGCTGGCATCTTCCTGCTTGGAAGGCCACCTGTCCTCCAGCCCCTTCACCTATTGCTCTGGCTGGAGCCCATTGATACCTCCAGCCATTTGTGACGACTAGAAATGAACAAGAGTGTCATGGGCTCAGGTTCCGGAGAAAAACTCTGTCTGTTGCTTGCTCTTTTTGGGCTCTGGCTTGTCACCATCACAAACTCGATGGTGTGACCACGTGTGACCTCGAGGCACAGCACTGACGGGGCACGCTGGGCGCAGCTCCTTTCCCCATCTCTTCTTTCTGCGCAGAGCAGCCCGGGCCAGGTGGGATGATGAGAGGCCCTCCATCCTCTGCCACCACACAGCAGGCTGTGCCCAGCTGCAGAGCCGCTGCTTCCCAACGGAGACAATCACCGGCTGCAAAGGTGGGTTTAGCAGAGAGGGTCAGCCGGCCCCACATACCCCGGGGATCAGATAAACCAAACGGGCTGCAGGAGTACCACGATTTATCTTATCCTGCTGTCTCGAGGGAGGAGACCGCGGTCTGCAGCCCACGCCGCTGCGGTTAAACCCACACCACCCCGCAGCACAGCCCAACCGCTCCGGCGTTACCAGGAGCCCCGCGGGAAGGCTTCGGGTTCTCAGACCCCCCCGCCCCATCACCCACCCACCGCTCCGCTCGCGGCCCGAGCTGAGGTAAGTCCGTGGCGAAGTTTCGCTCCGCCCCGCGCGGGATCTGCGACGGGACGCGGGGCAGCCTGGCTGGGACGGCGCCGAAGGCGGGAGGGCAGCGCCGCCATTTCAGCACCCGCGCGGCCGCCCCGCGCCCGACAGAGGGCGGGCTCCGGCAGGCGCCCGGCCGAGCGAGCGGGGCCGCGCGGCGGGAGCCGAGCCGGGGAGGGCGCGGGGTAGCGGCTCGGCGGAGCCGGCGGCCGCGGGGAGCCGCGCGTAGCCGCGCTGAGGCGTCGCGTCCTGTCCCGCCTCCGCTGCAGAGCGCTGCGTGGCGGGCACCTGGAGAGGCGGAGGTAAGGCGGTAAGCCCCGCTCCCCTTTCCCGCCAACTTGCCCGGAGCGAACGGTTCGGTCCGAACCGAGGAGCTCCGTCCGGCCGGGCCGCTGTTAGGGAGCCGTAGGGTGGGCTGGCTCCGGTGCTCGGCCGCTCGCTTCGCCCTCCACAAGGCTGCGTCTCCGCGTGCTCTCCCGCGCAGCCTGAGGGCTCGGGAGCCCGGAGCGGGGCTGGGAGCCGTGCCCGCCGCAGGCAGCTCGGGCCCCGGTCGCTGAGGATCGGCTTTGGCCCTCCGACCGAGCTCACGGGGCGGTGAGCTGCTTGGTCACCTGCTCGTCCTCTGAGGCACGGCCCTTCTGCTGCCCTTCTGTGGTGTCGGGGATCGCGTTCGTGTAGGAGCATCCTCACGGCCCGGCCGCAGGTGTTTGGGACGGGCTGAGCACACCTTGCTTTTAGTTGGTGAGGTTGGCCGCTTCTTGAACGACGTGTTAAACTTCCTCATTCGCTCGAGGAACGCGGGTCTGAAATCTCTGCCTGGCTTTGCACCGCCCCGGTGTGACAGCCTGGCAGCTGCTCAGGCTGGCTCGGGACCGGCGATGGAGACGTGAGTGATTGCGAGGACCAGCAAGCTCTGTGCTCAGGACAGCCCTGCTGCTGACTGACCCTGCAGGCAGTCGGGCTGTTCTTGGGTGAGGGTGCTGCCATACGGCATTTGGAGATGTAAAAACCTTCCTGCTCCAACTCAGCGGTCAGGTCAGCCTGTTCTGAGGCTGCTTGTGGGCAGCTCTCATAAACAAGTTGTTCCAAACGATGCTGGAACCAAGCCGGTGCAAGAACAAGTTGCCTCTGCTTATCGGATGGATAAAGGGTGGCTGAGAATCCTTCCTACCTCTGCTCGGATTGCAGTAATTTATCCCATAGGAAACAGGATTGTTTCTATTCCTTAAGCTGTTTGTAGCTGCATTTTCACACAGGGCTATCACTTGTGTATAATAAGGTATAATGTCACTGCTTGTAAAGAGAGGAACGGAAGGAGAAAGTCTTCAATATGTTCTCCTCAAACTGGGCAGTTTATGCCCAGGATGCTGTCCAGCACATACGTGGAGAACCTGATTCTCTCCATCCCACTATAGCCAAGCAACTTGTGCTAAGATCTGCATTCTTCTGGGTGGACCAACATTTGTGACAGCTTTGCTTTCTCCTCTCTACGGGGAGACAAAAGAGTTTCCCGGACACAAAAGAGGAATAATCTGTTCTTTTGTAGCAGAGACAGTGTGCACATCTCAGTGAGACAAAAAGAAGAGATACAAGATAGACAGGGTGCCCTTAAGCTGACTGAAGAGTCGCCTCCTTTTAGGAGGTGGATATAGCATTATAGTGTGGCACTGTTTGGCATCAGGCGACTAGGAGTTAGTTATGATTTAGTGCTGTTTGCTTCAGTGCTGGTGGAGTAGTCTGGGCTGCTAAGAGCCCATAAGTGTTATGAAACTTGGGGCTGGACCAAATCACTTCGGCTCCTTTGCTGATACTTCCATCATAGCAAATGCTTCTTTATCAGCTGCCAGCAAAGTACTCAGCACCATTCAAGATCCCAGAGGAAAGTACTTGTGTTCTGGATCAGAAAAGTGAGGAGAGCTGAGTGCTCTGGAAACATGGACCTCAGAGATGTTTCAGAATAATGTTTAAAAGTGTTACAGGAAAACCACGTGGCACAGTTCTTCATTAAATATTTAATCTTTCCTATGAGTCAGACACACTGAGATCTCAGATGGAATAGTTTATATACTAAACAATGTTATTTTTGTTTTTCTCTTTTAGGATATTATCAGCATTTTGATGGTACCTCTGGCAGGCATGAGTCCTGTGAGCCTATTCTGAGTTGTGGAGGTGAAATGAGATCAGACAGGAAGTTGAGGAGGTGGGTAGGATATAACTGGAATTTTAATCCTAACTACTGAACAGGTAAATTTCCAGGGAGGTAGTAGCTTATTAATTCAGTATTTGCTGATGGGTCATTAGCTCATTACTAAGAAAGAAAAGGAAAAGCACACTTACAAATGAAGGACAGAATGGCTAAGGATGTAAGAGTCAGGCTTACAAAGAGGCTGTTGTTTAAAGGAGTTTAGGTTAGACAGTAAGTAACAGATTAGACAGTAACCATGCTTTCCCTGTAATTATTAAATCTTGTTGCCACATTTTATTTTCTCTTCTGAACTGAGGAAAAGGTTCAATAAATGTTAGAATAGGAAGAGAATGTGGAACTGAAAAAAAGTTGGGGAAGGAGGAATGATATTAAATTGGGTCATCATGACTTGTAGTCATAAATTTAATCTGATTTAATTTAAATAAAAAAAGAATTAAAGAGAGACTTAACCTATCAAATACCTTCATGGAAACATGCTTTTTGAGAGAAGGGGGCTTTTCAGTCTGATTATTAGAAATTTTCCAAGATATGTTTGAGCAAAGAAATCTTTGTTGAGATATAAAAAATCTGCCTCTTCTGCTGTTCATAGCATTTCCTTACTACACCGTCATAGTCAGAAAAAATGCATTTTCTGTTTTCGTGTGAAGACTGAATTTATGCTTGTGTTATTAAAAGGTACAAGAATTTAATTCAGAAAGACCGTAGCAAATTGCATGGCTAGTAAACTTTGGTATATCCAACTACTTCACTTGACCCCTGTGGGCTTAAAAATGAGTCTTTCGCCTCTGTAGTGAGTGTTGGTTTTTGATTTTTCTTTTTGTAACTTTGCGTTTATTACCATTTGAGAGTACAAAAACAAACAAACAAAAAAAAAACATCAATCATGATTACACAGCACTGATATTTTAATACAAATACAAGCAGATAAATGAATGTAGTCTGTAAATTGTATTGGAGTGAGTGCTGAACAGACACTTAAACTGATTAGGAGGCTTAAACCTTGCCCAATAGCATTGTCAGTATGCTGAAACCAAATAAACATGGTTGAGGGCTATATTTTCTCACCCTTTAGTCATACAGAACATAGTTTGCATAATGCAGTTTGTCATTTGCATCTATCAAAGTGATCCAGCCATTCACTGACCAGTACATGTATGTATGCAGTATGGTACAAAAGCTAGCACTCAACATTTCGGTTTGTACTTCTTTGCAAAATACAGAATCCTCCTTTATATTCTATTACCAAAGAGAACAGTCAAGAAGCTGTCCAGCTTCCAGATTTGAAGATGTAGTTAAGTTTTTCCTTCAAGGAAATTGTGATTTTGAATCTCTGTACTGATCACAGAATCATACAGAATGGCTGGGGTTGGAAGGGACCTCAAGGATCATTGATCTCCAACTCCCAGTGCCACAGGCAAGGCTACCAACCTCCCCATTTAATACCGGACCAGACTAATGAGTGTTTGGCTTTACAGTCTCATTTACCCTTTTCAAAGTATAAGAGCATCTGGAAGTGTCAGTCACAACTGATAGTAATGCACACAAGTTAATAGGCATATGTGTATAAGGTTAATTAAAGCACTTCCTTGGAAGAGCAGATGAAAGAAGCCAGTACTTCCAAATTGCCCAGGGATGGGCTTTTATTCACAGGCTGTCAGAAAAATATCCTTTTATCCCACGAAGAATTAAAAGAATGTAGTAGAATGTGTGAGGTTGAAGTCCAGTCATATCTACTGTAACTTGTGGTGACTTCTGACCTTTCTGAAATCCAAGTGCAGATTGGAAAGCATTGTCTTGGACATTGCTCCATGTGTAATATATGCATAGGGAAACCTTAACTTCATGGGTTGCATTTCTTCAAGTTATTTATGTTGGATATGCAAAATCAAGTAGGATTGCCTACAGTAAAAAGCAAAAATTAAGGCAAAGTCATAATGGAATGTATTTGAACATACTGCCATGAAACATCGCCCTGATCTCATTTTAGTTGCAAAGTCCTTAAATGAACAGAACAAAGATTCCACTTCGGAGGCTGATTAATGAGGTTGTTGCAAACTGAACATTAACTATGTGTTAAGCGTTACTAATTGGTCTTATGTTCCCTATATAACCTGTGAAAGAGTTGACCTCTTACCTTGGTGATTGAGAGCAGATGTACATGGAGGAGTCTGAAATTTGTTCCCTCTCCCCTCATTTCTGTTGAAAAGGAGTGTATGGGAATGGAGGGTGTGGGCTTTATTGGCTTTGTCTCCTTAGCTCAATGTTTAAATGTCAAAAATTAGGCAGTGGTAGCTATTCTGTTAGTTGTTTTTTTTTTTTTTTCCTAAGGGGGGAATGGATTTTAAAAAGGGAAGGATGTGATAAAAGTTGCTGTCAACCCTCACACTTCTCTGGCAAAGTGCTGAGAGTCTGTGCTTAGGTAACAGTAGCAGTGTATTGAACTTAATGTCTTTGAGTATTTGCTCTTTTTCTTCACATTCCCCTATTAGATATATTGTTTTAACTTTTCCTCTTGCATTCCAATTGAACATGTACCATTTGTGATGAACATACTTGGGAAATCAGATATCATTAGAAATCTGAAGCATATAAAAAAGCATTTTGAAAACCATACAGTATTGTAGTACATGAGGAGTGGTACCAAAGCCCAAAGGTTTTCAAGATATTTTGGGAAGCAGTTAAACTGATGAAGAAAATTATTTGAAACACTCCTTGGCTCTGCAATGAGAGGAGCAAAGGTGATAGAGGAGTGGAATAAACTTGTTTCCATCCACATCCATACAGTAAATGTTTTCTGATTAATCTTGTCTGTTTTGTAAATTAAGATCTATACTGCATCAGGACTCCAGGAGGATTTGTCTTCTTCATGCATGTCTGTATCTCGGTCTTCTTTCTGCATAAGTGAAATGATGCAAGGGTACAGTGTATCAGAACAGTGTCCTCATGTAAGAGCTTCAGGCTGTTAAGCAATAGGCGTATTCTGTGAAAAGACCAGAGAATACATTTATAGTGTAGAGGAGTATGTAGGAGCAGGATGACCCCCACATTTTGAAAAAGTTCATCTCCAACAGCAGCTGGTGATACCAACTGTCCTTTCACTGAAGTATTCTGTGTGCTTAACTCAGAGCACCAAATATCTTGTCTACAAGTCTGAAGTACCGAAAATCTGATCTGAAAATATTTCAAATGTAGAGATTTAAAACCTTCCAAGAAGGGAGAATTTACCAGTGCCTGACAAAGAACACAAATACAAAAGATTTTACCTTTTTTTGATGTGTGATTTTCATAAGGCTGTCAAAAATTATGAGGCATGATCTCAGTTCTGTTTGCACGGCGTCCCAGGAACAGTGGCTGTATTGCCTATCTTTAAGGAAGCTGGTGATTCTTTGGAAGTACTTCTTCATACTGAGGGTACTGCTCTTTAGCATCTGCATCTGAAAGCTGTTCCGTGCCCTTGGTCGTTCTTCCAACAAACAAATCTCTAATTCTTCAATTTGCTGATGAATTCCATTTTGAAATTTTTCAATATTGCTTGTATTCCAAACACCTTTGGGGTGATTTTTGCTAAATAGCTGAAAAGTCTGTTGGAGGAACTCATAGATGACCACTGTTGTATTCTTTTGTGTGATCTTCATGATCTCCCTGGGAAATCTGAAATCAGTTGTTTCATTGAGACACTGATGAGAAAAATATCCACCCATTTTGTGTAGGAGGTTCATGTTCTGGTGGTTCATTTTGATTCCTTGGTGAAAGCAAATGTGGTGTGAGATTTTGATATATAGTGCCAAAGTAATGCAAACTCGCAGTAAACTTCTCTGAACCAAGATGGTCATGGTGATGAATCTGTCAGTTCTATCCTTGTTGTGCTGGTCTGCAAGCCTGTAGTTTCTTCTTGTCTCTTCTGTATTCAGATGCTGCTCTTTTATTACTCTGATTTTCTTGCGTGACTTGTTAGGTATTAATTATTTTGTAAGAGCTGTGTTTTTATCAACAGTGATTCTTCCAGTTTATTGTTGGTTTCAATTTCTTTTAGTTGCAAAATATTGCTTATTTTTCCAATAACTTTATTAACTGAAAGAAGAGTAAGTGATTGGTCAGTGAACACAGGCAGATTAGCATCTGATAAGGACTTTCCATCTTATTTATACTTAAACAGGCAGCCTTGCTTTATGCTGAGAAGTTTTGCTTTTATGCTTAAGTTGGCAAAGAGTATGAAAAAAGAATTACATTTGTGGCTAACAGATATCCATCCTAAGCAAGATGTAATTTCATTTCATTGATTTTAAAAAGTGATGTCTTGTAGGACAAACTGTTTTGTTTGGGAAGTAGCTAATGTTTTATTAGCAGAAGAACCCTTTTGTTGACACAAGCACTGACTCACTAGGGTATTTGTTGCTATCACTATGTTGGAAAAAATATACACAGCTTTGAGGACAGATGCTTTTTTATCTATTATCTGTGATAATTTGCTGCTCAGAGAGGCTTCCTTGTACTGCCTAACCAGCTGATTGAACCTGGTTTTTGACAGCTGTCAACCATGCTGTAAAGTTACTGATGAGGGCTTGCTTACATCTAGGGTAAGACAGCTTCTGTTCTGAAGCCTCCTCCTGTGACGATAAGTAAGTCCAGGCTCCCTGAGAGTTTGTGTTGGTAGCAAAATGTCTTATTTTGGGGGCCACCATAGCCATTGTGATGCTGGAACATACATCCTAAAATCAGGGCAGTAATTCTGTGAATATTAAGTTTGTGGGCTAGCTGGTAGTAGAACTGCTAGTACTCAGGTTAACTAACATGTCCCAAACAATTTCACAGCCTGCAGTGATTATAAGACCAAGATTGTGCTGCATAAGCATTGCAGGTTGAAATACAAGTCCTTAGCTGATATGGCAGCTCCTGATTGTTCATTAGCAAATTGCTGTATTTCTATGGATTGTTGGCTTCTTCCACTGCGACTGTCAGCCCACTTAGCTGGCTCTGGTAACTGCAAAACAAAAAACTTTCTGGTAGAGTATCAGTTGGAGCCAGTGTTGGATTTTCAGATAAGAAAAAGTTATAAGGCAGTTAGTAGGCATACTTGCCTCTTGTGGGAATTTAAGGATTGCTAAATCTTCACGTAAGCTAAGTTATTTGGTGACTGAAGTGTACAGAGTTTACAGAGCCAGAGGATGTGTCCTCATGTAATTCATCATGCATAATTACAGGGTTATTTCAAAGAGAATATGGAAAAAGGTGAAGTTCAAGAATGCTTGATGTGAGCAGCAAAGGAATTCTGAGGAAATATTTTGCTAAAATTATCCTGTTAGTGCTTACAATGTGACAGACTGAGGGATTGCTATGGATAAGCAGTTTCTCTAGTGAGACACGTGATGGCTTCAGCAGTTATGCAGTAGAAACCTACTAACATGGTGATACTCCTGTTATTCTTCTTGTTTTGCTACTGCTGATAGTAATATTGTGATTTTTTTCATGAATTACTTACAGCTAGATGTCTTCAGAGAAGTTGATTTATGAATGAAACTGTAGGAAGTATTGATTTCTTGATTGAAATTCTGTACAGAGAATGGAGAAGTACATGGTAGGTTTAGTGCATGGATTTGCCACAGAAGTCCATCAGTGAGATCTTCCAATACTTTGTCTTACTCTGCTAAGGTGTTGTGTTTTTTTTTGTTTGCTTTTTAATTATTATTTTGCTCCTTTCTCTGTTTGTATGGCTTAGTACAAATATGTATGACTTCTAGACATGAGGGATCTAAACTTAGTTGGAGGCATTGCCTTCGTTGTGTATTTTTACATTTTCTTTAAGTCTGTGCCAATATCAGAATGGTTTAAGCTAAACTGTAATTAGCATGTGGTGTTAGGAAGATCAGCATATCAAACTGAAATGTATTGTCATAAAAGATTACTGAAACTTTTACAAGATGGTAACCGTGAGATTTCCTGAAATTACATCACTGAAGACTGCAGGACACAGTGGACACAGTAGTCACGAGACACAGTCTAACGCAGTATCAAATACATGTTTCTCTGGCTTTTTGATGTTGACTTGACTGGGCAAAGTTGTGAGCTGAATCTGACCTCAGTGCACTGCTGGAAGTGTGTAGGGAGAGTTCATTTAAGGTATAGTAATTGTGTACTTACAAGTCATTGTATGAGATTAAAGAAATAAATTGGATTCCGCTGTAACTTACCGCTATAGGAGTACATTAAGAATGTCTGTACAGTAGTACAGGAGAAATCACTCTGATGCAGTTTTAACGACTGGCCCTGGATTTGATAATTCAGTAAAGAATTACATGCCAGTTCATTTCACCTTCAGATGGTTTCACTGTCTGCATTAAAAATCTTAGGACAGAATTTCAGTTTGTTATGCGTATACGTGGCTCTGTTGCTCTAAATGGAACAACAGTGATAGGCGATGACCCATCCTTTCATCTTCAAAAGCAACACAGAAAAACAGCTTAATGTTTCAAGGCAGAGTTGGATCCAATCTGTTGCTGAACATTTTTTTTTTGTTTTTCTTTTTGCATTCTGTTTACACACTGTATAGAATAATCACATCCTCAGTCATCTGTCTGCCATCTTCTTGTCATTGTGACTTCATGGATGATCCATGACTTACTTGGCTGTTGTGAAAAGCATTTCAAGGGGAGATCTCTGCATTTGTTTCAGGGCTTCATGTTTTCCCAAGCATCGCATCCCATTCTTTCCTTCAAGCAGTTCTCTGGAGTTTGGTCAAAGGAACCGAAGTCTCTGGAAGAACTTGCTTTTTTCTAATGAGGAAATATTTTTGATGTTGTCAAAACCAAGATCATTCTGTTATAGAATCTGTAGGTTTGTGAGAGGTGTGGCTGTTCTTACAGTGGCTTAGTTGTGGTTCACCGATGGTCAAAGAACATTTGCACTGTGGATCTCATTTTGTGTCACAGGAGCTGAAGATGTGAAACTTTAGTAGCTAGATGGGAGCTGAAGCAACAGGTTTAGGAGAAGGAACTGGAGAGAACTGAGATCCCAGGTCTGAATTCACCTAGATAATGCTTAGGTTCAAATTGCCATTTAGTTCTCCTATATAGAGATAAAAGGAAAGGCTGCAGAAAAGCCAGTTCCAGGGCTGTCCTGCAGCGTCCTCAGCACTATAGGCTGGAACAAATCCTGTCAAAATGGAGCATTGCTGGAGTCTGCTGGCTGGAGATATAGGACACGTGGTGGAATGAAGAGGATAAGCACTTTGGGTTTGTGTGGGTTTTATTATGGGATGTTTAGGGGAGAAGCAGGAGGTAAGGAAAGGAATGGACCTAGGGGTTTTGTCTGAGGAGGAACAAACGTGAAGGTAGAGAAATGAGGGGATGAAAGGGGGCTGGTTGTCCAGGTGCCAGGAACCAGAGATAGCTAGGAGCCAGCAGTGCCTGAGCTTAGCTGCTGCGGGAATTCCCATTGTACGTGTGTTCTCCACTAGCAGATCTCTGTCCTGCTAGGCTACAGAGAACAGGATGAAACTCTTGGCATAAGTTGTGTTTGTGCAATTGCTCTGTGTGTCTGCTGGCAATTGATGTGGTCACATATATGTACCATATGTTCTACATGGTGTATGTACTGTATGTGTGTGCCTGCTGAGAATGCATGCTGCACCTAGCTGCTGGTTGAACCTGGAGGCTCAGAGCTGAGCAGCCTCACCTCTGCTAGGCTGCCAGATTCTGCCTATCCTAATAAATTATGGTCGTTTTCTCTCAGCCAGGGACCAGCAGGAAATTCAGACTCATCTAAGTGCTTATGAAGTACCCACCTCACCCTGTATGTAAGTTACTGGGGGCTGTAAAAGCAGAGGAATGCTTGCAGGGATAGAAAGAAGATTGATCTTTAGTGCCATGTCTGCCATTGAGAAAATAAAGAGGTCATAACCTACCAGAAAAGCAGAGGTGGAATGCCCTACAGAGGCTTTGTGGTTTTCTGAGGGAATTTCCATCTGGCTGCTCTGTCAAACTGGTTGTGTTAGATGTCTGTGATTCTGCTGTTCTCATCTGCTTGCAATCAGTTTTTATAAACAGTCTAACATGATTGTTCATCCATCTTGGCAACCAGTAGAATATCACTCTCAAAACTATTTCTGTGAAGATGAGAGTTATATAGTTCCTAATGCTTTCTCACTTGCAGTACTTAGTACCAGTCTTAATAAATTTGTATGTTTGTGTGGTGGAATGTTGCTGTAGTGGATGATAAACCAAGGTGCCTCACGAGTCCAGGGGATAAGGCTCACTTGGTGTTCCCATTTCTGGGAAGACTGCAAACATCACCGTGTATGGAGTCTGAGATGTGAAAAACCCTCGGGCCTGAATCACTGAATCCAATAGGGGTGATAGGAAAAGCTCTACCCAGCCAACTTGTTTACCCCCAGCTGCAGAGGAAATGTTTTGTGCTGCGTGTGTTTTTAGAGATCTTTGTCAGTTTAACTGCTCTGGGAAGTAAACTTGTAACGGGTTGCAGATGATATGGAGCTTAAGGTGATGTTTTACCACACGCAGGCAAACTGATGTAATAGTTGTCTTGTACCTAGAGGTGTAATCCTGTCTCTTCTGTTTGGCCTTAGGACTTTTTTAGCCCCCAAACAAATCTGTCTGAGAAGCCAAACCCTTTCCCTCTCCCTGTGGAGGAAAAAAAAAAAAAAAAATCTTGTTTTTGCCAATCAGAGAGGCTAATTAGAATAGAACTGGTGCAGGCACATAGGGAGGACTAGGAAAGCATGGCTGTTAGCAGAAGAACATGACCTGATTTCATCAGCTGGCACCCTTCAGGATATTGGAGAAGGTATGTTTGGGTTGGAAGATCTGATCTTGCTAATTTCCCATGGTAGCACCTCCAAGGGAAATGCTGCCTTTTCTTATCTTTTGGTTTGATGCTTGCAATTTCAACTGGATTCCTTTGCTTTCAGACCTTTTTAAAAAGAGATGTGAGACTAAGAGAATGGTGTCTTAAACTGAGGAGCCTGTGCTGCATAGAAGGCAACCTGGAGTTGTGTGACCTTGTGTCATCATGACATCCAAAATGTCCCAGTTTCCTGGGAGAGGGAAGCTTTAGCTATATTGTGAAATTTCACAGTTCTGTATTTCAAGTACTTGGGCCTGAAACTGGCTGCAGAATATAGGACATTTCAAAACTGTTTCAAATCAAACCAGTTAAAGAATGAGAACCTTACTAAGTGAAATCTGAGATTGTTAACTGTGATGTGTGCTTCTTCCTACAGGGTTGATACCAGATACACATCATTGTTGCATGTTAATCAGCCTCTGTGAGAACTGGAAGCTGCAGAGGCTACAAAGAGGCTGTAGAAGTAGACTATTTCTTGTCATTTATCTTGAGTGAAGGGTGACTGCTGTTCTGATGTAATAATTTCTTCATACTGCTGATGAATTATTTCAGCATGGCCGTTGGCTGGTGAGAAATGTCTTTAATGATGTGGCATGATTGTTGAAAGGCTGCTAGTGATGCAGAATTGCCCAGGCATGTTGAGGTGAAGACATAGCTATTTGTGCCAGGTGTATTTACAATTTTTAGAAATTTACTTCTTTAGCTACTGAAGGCAGTTCATGACCTTCTTTCATTCAGTTCCTCAACTCCTTTTAGTGTTCTGTGAAAGCATTCAGAAAGTAGGACAGAAAACCTACTTGAAGCTAATTTTCAATTCTGTATGTTTTCTGAATGAATTTTCTGAATGATCGATTAGGTTTTTCCTTAGCGAGTTCAGTGAGCTGGGTCTCTTCTCTGTCCAGTTGCTAATTTGGGTGAACTGTGGAGGGCTGTAATTATGTTGAGGTTTGAAAAGCTCTCTCAAATTTCATTGAAATTGGATGGTGATTGGGAAAGTTATTGAAGGGAGCATATAGGTAATTGAATTTTGGAGGCTCTTTTTCTAGGAGGTCAAGAAGTATAATTGAGGTATAATTCCACACTACACCTTAAAAGTTAATAACACACATGGATAACAAGCCTACAGAATTAAGCATTGTTGTAAAGTGTAGTAGCAGCGGATTTTCATGGGCACATGTCAAGTGAGGTTAGTATAGCATAGATGTTGACTTGATCAACAGGAGTAATAACCAGCCTTGCTCTTACTTTATTTTTCTTCTAACCAGGTGGGCAAGGTAAATGTTAACCTTCCAAATTTGCTCTGTTTTCCCTGTAGAGATGGTTGTACTATGAAAATGGTCATTACCAGCAGCTCTGATAACCTGCCTTGATAGTGATATTGGCTGAAGGACTGAATGTGAAACGGTCACAAAGACTGTTCTCTCTGTGTCTTATGAGTTGTCAAATAACAGCTGCTGTGGGCTGTGATCTCTCGAAGCCCAGCAGGATTCTGGATTGCTGAGGTTTCTACAGCAGGGCTGGTCCAAACTGAGAACAGCTCATGTTGCTACATGTAAGTATATCCACATCTCTCCCATCTGCCTTGTATGTAGAAATATTTGTGGTCCATCCATTCTCACACCTCATGCTGCATAAGAAATAGTCCAGACCTTCTAGAACTATTATTATTATTCCTCAGGAAATCCGATGGCTTTCGTTTAAACTGCTGATGTTTTCTTCACTCCAGAGTGGAGAACTATTGGTACTTGGTGTTTTGCTACTTCGGATTTTGTTCAAGACTATCTGTAACAGAGTTAGGTGGATTTTCCAGCCTTTTTCAATTTTGCTCATTAGGAGATTGTTTGGTGTATACAAGAGGGGAATGCTACTGAAATTAGTGGCTGGGCCATATGCATTTAACATTAACAGTGCAGTTAGTAAGCAGTCTAGGCTTTTGGCAACAATGCATGTTCTGAAATGGCTCAGCACACAACAGGCAAGTGAGCAGGCTAGCACATGACAGGTCAGCCTATTGGATGGCATTCAGGACAGGATTTTTGATGTGCCAAAAGTGTAAGCGAGTTCACTGTAAATCTTATTTCAAAGGATGCAGGAAAGACAGCTCTAAAGTCCTTGACAGAATAAAAAGCAGTAGATGGCTGAGTTTCCACCTGGATACCTGCACGTTTAGCAAGCAGAGGTACTATGGCAAACTGCCACAACAGGCTGTGGTGCTATCAACTAATGCCAGTTGCATAGCAATTGGCACTGACCATACATGGTATACTACTCTGGCCTTGGTTTTCTAACCTTTTTGCTGTGTTAAGAAATGATCAAGTCTAGAAGAGGTAGTACTCCAGAATGTAGTACCTGTCTGCATAGATCCTGTTGAAAAAATTGTGAAATCCTTCTGCAGAAATTTGTTAGCTTTTGCAACCATTCATGAACTGTCTGAACGACTGCTTGAAATACTGATACTCACTGAAGATCATTATGAAGAAGAAATAAGACATTATCTTTCATAGCAGGCCTGGAAATATGCCTGTATGACACATGTAAGAGTATGATTATAGAAGAGAAATTTTTTAAGCAGTGACCTGGTGGTCACCCCTTGTGAACCATGATTCTGTTTTGGATTATCTGTGTGGATGCCATCTGCATTGGAATGGACATTGAATGTTGCAAGCAGAAGGCTGCTGAAAAGCTGCAATTGTTTCTACTGGTGAGATTAGCAAGTTTTTGGAGAGGTTGATGACTTCTTGGAGGGACTAAAACTGGGTTCTGTGAATGAAATTCCTGTTAGCCCAGCACTCCTTTTGGCTAGGACTAACCTGACCTGGAAACCCAGTGAGTTGCATTCCTTCCTAAATCTTCTTTTTTAACAGACTTTAAATTCCACTGATGCTTCTGTAGAGATTTATAATAGAAATTTAGTACTAGTACTAGTCAGGGGAGAATTTAAACAGAGAGAGAGATAATGTTATTTTACTATGGGATTAAAAATGCAAACCGTATTTCAAGGACCAGAAGATTTTAGTTATGAGTGTTGCCCTGTTCTGATTTTTATGCATCAGGATTTATCTCCCTTGCAGCATCCTTGTATTGAATGGGTGAAGTTCCAGGTCCCAAACCACAAGGTGGTTCCAGGGGAATCCTTGTAATTCACCACTGTGATGGCAGTTCTGATTACCTCTGATGATACCTCATGTTAACACAATAAACTACAAGTGTTCTGTAAGCATCTACACAACAGTAGTATCTTTCCTTACACCATAGTAATTTAAAGATAAGAGAGGAGAATTACCTTTGTCCAGTAGATATGGTTGAGAAAGTAAGAGATTCTGGTACAGAAGAACAGGAGTCCGTAGTGCACTCCTTTGTGGTGCTGCCATTGATTAAGGTGTGAAAACAATTCTGATTGATGCTGTTCTGTGGTGCCCATCTTTCTGTTCATAACTCAGACAGTAGAAGAAGAGGTGAAATGGAATGTAACTGATTTTGTGAAGTAGACGTTTTGGCCTTTTTAACATCTGTCTGAGCTCAGAGCAGTCTTTAGCTTCTACTGTTTGCAGTATTCCTCAAGACAGCTGAAGTATTTTCATAACAAGAGCAAGGTAGGTGCTAATTGCATGGTGGGTTGACCCTGAAGTAAACACAGTAGCTACAGTTTACACTACAGATAGGTCATTTGCTTGTGTAGCGTCTGTGTGGATCTTTGTTTCCCTCCCAGATCACTATTCAGAGTGCAGCTGAATTTGGAGGACAAATTTTGCGAGAGGACAGCTCAACCAGTGAGTTGTTTGCAGGGAGAGAGCAGTCTGTTTTTACCTCTTCTCTCCTTTACTGACTTCTTACTCCACTGAGTGTGCCAGAAACGCCCTTCTTTTTGACCAGCATTTTGTTGCCATGCAACCAGGACAGCTGTGAGCTGGTCTGACCAGTCTGACCATTGCAGCTGGTTCCAAGTCCTTCACTTGTAAGCGGAGTTGAGCCCTCCTCTCCCTGTGTCAGAGGACAGCAAGCACTTGCAGGACTCTAGTTTCATTTTCTGTCTTGGTGAGGTCACAAAGAAAAGTAACTTTTGGGGAAACCTATATCAAATTTCTGTGGTACTGAAAGAGGTAAAGTTTTCCTCCCATCCTTTCCTATTTGATGTTAAAGAATATTCTGCTAAGCAGAGAGATAATGCTACTGCAGTATTACTTTTTTTTTTTTTTTTCATATGCATCTCATCTTCTTGTTTTGGGCTTCCTGTACTTTATAGAGATGTTATTTCAGTCCATTCATTAACTTGGTGAGAGCTCTTTTTGAAGTTCATTTGAAGTGCTCCACAGGAAGGGTGTTGACAGTTGTGGTTAGCTGCCAAGCAAATAATAATTACATGATGCACCTGTCCTCTCCCAGCTTTGGGTAAGTAGAGAGAGGAACTCCCATCACTGCGTGCTCAGCGCTGCACCGCTTTATTCTGCATAGAATTTGGGTGGAAGAACTAATTTTGCACCCCTGTAAAGAGAGTTGGGATGGGATATGTGCATAGGCCTTTGGGTTTTGAACAGGGAGTATCAAAGGTAAGAATATAATTTCCGATAAGGAATATCTTGATAAGTAATACATATTATTGTAATGTATATCTTTGTAAATAACAGTAAGTGGTTTTCATCATGGGGTCATGAACAATGTAGGTTCCTGAACTAAATTATTTTTCTCTTATTTTTGTTGTGATTGTAAGCTTCAGATATGACATTATCAAGTAGAGAGCTAATTTCTTTGTTCAGTGGAGTAATTCAGCTTGAAAGAGATGTGTTTTCTTCTTCTTTTTTTTTTTTTTTTAACCTGATCCAGAGAAACACTGTACAAGAAAACAATTCACTGTGGTAGAATACAAAACTAACATCAATTGGAGAACCATCTAGATAAGTTCAAATGTGTAGAGAGGCCTTTACTCTAGGTGCCTTTGGATGAGTGAGTAGTCTTGTTATGTTCTGTCAGTCACGGCTAATGGAGAGAGGTGTGTGCTGGGTTGGAAGGAGGCACAGATAAGGGAGAGAAGATGCTGAAACTATAGTCCATGCCTCTTCTAGTTTAATGACATTGAGACTTTAAGAGAAGTGCAATTTCATAGCAAGTTAGAGGCAAAACTTCCTGAAGGATAAGAAAATGACAAGTTTGTACTACACATTTTTCTTTCAAGTACAAACTTACTGCATTTTCAGTGTGATTTGGCTAGATCCAGAGGGCTCCGTTATTATCCAATAGAAAATGAGACTTAACACTTTTTCATTAAACAGGTTGGAACCAAGTTAAATAGAGGTGTCAAAGTCTGCTTCAAGAACGTGTTTGGATTCTGCTTTATGAGCAGATGGCTACCCTGTGAATGAGGCAGCTATGGTCTTGTACTTCGGACTGCTGTTGGCCTGCAGTGTGACCTTGGGCTATTTGTTTACTGATTCTCATGGCTCTTTTCTTTCATCTACTGCTCTCAAAGTCCTTGAAACAGGCTTCACAAAGGACTCTGGAATTGGTTGTGATAAGAATTTTGTGGTTACATCTCACATCAGAGCTTACCTTAAACAAACAACTGGTTACTACATATTAGATTAGTTGAAGTTCTTTAAGACAGTGTTTTCTGATGCCTTGTAAAATGATGTGTGCTTACAAAAGTCTGTTTTTATGCACTGGTGGATAGGTAGCTGTCCTTGGAGCAGGATTACCCACTGTGTTTTCATGTATTCAAATGCAGATTGTTGCAGTTTCTACAGGTGTACTATTGAAGGCCATCTGAAAACCAGGAATTTTATACTAACATAAATTTATAATTTATTTTCTTTGTGGTTATTGTGAACTTACAAGAAGTATCAAACACAACTTCACTCCATTAATGGCTTTTCTTGCAGTATAAGAAGGGGAGGACTCCTCTTGGGGTCATAGAGTTCATTTTGCTTGCAGGTGTAGGCTTCTAATCTACTGGCCTTTTTTAGTGCTTGGTGCTAGCATTTTACTGGTTTCTGCAGTGTAATGAGATGTGGCTGATTACAGTTGTGAGCCTCCAGTGGATATAGGATAAAGAGGTTCTAAAGCATGTAAAATACTGTTGGAATTCAACTGTAAACCCTGAAGGAAACTCTTCATTTGACATGAACTTTAGGAGACCTTCTCTTGGAATGTAACAAAAAATAAATAAATAAAAGAGAAATAGAAATAGAACTCCTTGGGCTGAAAAGATTCCTATTGAAATCTTCTCTGTAGTGATGGAGGATGACTAATAGAAAGAACTGCTAAAAAATATGACTGATCTCCATTGTGCACAGCACAGTTTAATTTGCTTTTTGTCCTAATGGCAGAGAAATTTGCAAGAATAAATCCTCACATGCAAAATCCTTGGGAATTTTGCATTCCTTCGGGAGTGTGTATCTAGGCAGCTTTTTTCTCTTTCTTTCTAAGGGTTTTGGAGGAAGCACAGCTTTACTTCTGTTTTTTCCATTAGTCAGTCATAAGTTCTTCAGTGCACCGCTTTACAAAATACATTAATCCAAATGCAAGTGCCAGCTCATCTTTTTTAATGCAGAAGTACAAATAATGTTACTAAAGGCTCAGCTGTTATTGGTAAAAAACTGGTGCATGAACAAGGAGGTGCTTGTGTAAGCTGCTCTGTGCACTCAGACACCTGGGTTTGCTGCAGAACTGCTTTCCAAAGTTCTCAGAGCTACTTTCCATTGTGGCAGCCTGTGTAATCCACATGCAGTGGTGAATGAGGGTACCTGGAAAAGAGAACATCTATTCATGAGGTAGCAGGATTATCTTCTGCATCACTCTGTAAGCTGCCATGGCTACAAAACTAACCCCATTATATAAAGAAAGAGAGCCGTGCCAGTCACAACCAATACAGCTTATGTTTTCCTGAGTCAGGTGTTAGCTGTTCTCTTCTAGGAAATGAATTGGATTAAACGATGATCATAGCTCGAGGTCTTCTAATAGAGAGTAGGTCTCTAATGGGCTCGTTTATGTTATAGTGGAAGGCTTCTCGCAGTAATAGGGAATGCACGTGGACAGTGGATTAGGCTCTGGCAGTCTGAGTTCAGCTGACAATAGCTTTTTAAGGACATGTCCTAATCTTCACAGAAACCCATTTATTACAGTCAAAAACAGGTAGCTGGAAGGAAACTGGATTTATAGGGGGGAATGGAAGTATGTGGGAAAACACTTGTGAGTAGCAGCCATTTGCCTTAGGTAGCTAAGATCAAAAATAGCTACATGAGATTCACCACAGAGGAGGAAAGGAATATACACCGTTGTCTTATGTTTTCAGGGTGGACAAATGGTTCAGTGATGCTGAAAATGATGCTTAAAAGTCGCTACTTTGTTCTTATCAGCAAGTTCACTATGAAATTTGAGGTGTTAAACCTTTGCCAAAGTTGCTTCAGGGAAGTCTGCGAAGATTTTCTTCTTGAAGTGTTAGTGGTTAACTTGTTTCCACTTCTGAGCACTTAGATTTAGGTCTGGAAAGAGTAACCTTAAGTTTCTTTGCAGTTTGCCTGACGATCCCCTGTCTGCCTGTTCCTGGGTTAGATTCAGTCGTGCCTGGTTTTCTTTTCTTTTTCTTTATCTGTAGATTGCCATATGAGAACTTGTGGTGATTGCAAATTGGTAGGTAGCACAGCTCCATCATGCTGCTCACTCAATCCCCTATCAGAAGAGAGTAAGAAAATACAATAAAAGGCAGCAGGCTGGAGCTGCTCAGCCCTGGTACAGGGCAGAGCTGGGCTCTGCTCACAGAGGCCTCCCCTCTGCAGCCCCCACTACCAAAAGCTTATGCACAAACCCATTATGGAATGGGAATCTTGTGTCTCATAGTCTGTTACAGCAGTATCATCTGCTTTGGGAGGCACTTCTTCACTGTTTGTATTGAAAATGGGCGGATAAACATTACTCATTCATTTTCTTAAAGAGCTAACAGTAATTGTTCATTTCTAAAAATACCTTGTCTCAGAGAATAACACAATATGTAGGTATATAAATGTAACTTTATATTATTTATAAGTGTCATTCTGCTTGACTTAAGAAAGGGAATGGGCAGAAGGATGAGGGTGTGAAGGGAGGAAAAGATGGAATCTGCAGCTTCCAGTTCACTCTGTAAGACTTACACATCTGAGCTGATTGGAATGGGATACCTTTACTATCAAGGGAAGCAGGTGAACAGTTTTTGGTTTGATGCATCTGTTGGAGTTTAGTTGTCCAGTGTGAAATAAGTTTTGTAAGCAGTAGTTTTGCACTATTAACTGTGATGGAAGTTTAGACGAGAACCAATGTGTCTTATGTCTATGCCAGAAATACCTGCATTTGAGCAGGTGAATCCCATGCTGTGAGTGGAAACTGCCACCAATTTGTGACTTCCCACTTCCATACAATGCATTCCAGAAGAAATAAATTTCTTGACTTCATGCACTTTGCAATGGCATGTGTATTCTGAAAGTTAAAGCCTTTTGTCATGGCAGTGGCAGCTGTCCCCTTTTGGGCTACTTTATCCAAGCTGGGCTCACCAATGTTCTTCACAGAGGGGATGCTGATGAGGCTAAGGGTGCTGCTGGAACAGCCTGCTTAGCAGAAGTATTCCCAAGCTGCAGTGCTGCAAGGAAGGTGGTGTAGCTCCATTTTGGGCTGGGATGTTAGCAATATAGCCACCATGGTTCCTGGTGCTGGGTCTACAGCAGTGAAGTATTGACATAAGCAGGGCATAGCAGATTAGGCTGTGCTCTTCTCTCTGGATGATACTGTGATGTCTTTGTAAATAGTACAGTCTGAATTTATTCAGTCCTAATCACTGTCACAGTGTAGTCAGGTTTTAGGCAGTTGAAAGGCATAGGCTTATAGAATCAGAATCACACACTGACAGAGTGACCTGGGTTGGAAGGGACCTCAAGGATCATGAATCTCCAACCCCCCTGCCACATGCAGGGCCACCAACCTCCCCATTTAACACTAGACCAGGCTGCCCAGGGCCCCATCCAACCTGGCCTTGGACACCTCCAGGAATGGGGCATCCACAGCCTCTCTGGGCAGCCTATGCCAGCACCTCATTACTCTCATAGGAAAGAACTTCCCCCTGACATCCAACCTAAACCTTCCCTCCCTCAACTTAAAACCATTTCCCCTTGTCCTGCAGTTATCAGCCCTTTCAAAGAGTTGACTCCCCTCCTGTTAGTAAGCTCCCTTTAGGTACTGAAAGGCTGCAATGAGGTCATCCTGCAGCCTCCTTTTCTCCAGGCTGAACAAGCCCAGCTCCCTCAGCCCGTCTTCATATGGGAGGTGCTGCAGCACCCTGATCATTTTCATGGCTCTCCTCTGGACCCTCTCCAACAGCTCTCTGTATTTCTTGTATTGGGGAACCTAGACCTGGACACAGTGCTCCAGATGGGGCCTCCCAAGAGCAGAGTAGAGGGGGACAATCACCTCCCTGTCCCTATTGGATAGCTGCTAATATATAACTGAGAATTGCTTGAGTTGCTTATCAGGGATTTTTATTCATATCCTTATTTAGTGTATGTGATTGTTTGTTGTGCCATGTAATCTGATGTTTGGTCCAGAAAGGTGGAATTGCTGAGTTGTTACAATTAGGTTTCTGAGGCTGGGCCTTTAGTTGCCCTTAATATAGGCCTGTGCTCAGTAATGCATTAAATTAAGCGGATGGGTACTCTATTATCTCTATTATTGTCTTGTTCACATTGTTCCATCATTTGTAAATTCCATGGCTCAATTATATCCTGGTCACTGTGTTTACATTATTGCAGTAATACTGTGAGACATTAGTACTAAATTCAACACCATTTATGCTGTTCATAGTGATAGAATGTAAGTGTCTTTTAGATAGGTTGGTCTTGTTTCCCTAGTTAAGCTAATGAAAGCAAAAATATAATGGTCTGGTGTACCTTATCTGTTGCAAAAACTGTTTTTCAAGCACTTTTAGAACACTGAAGTTCCCAAAAATTATGTCCAAATGCACTGGAAGGGAATAAAAAAACAATCCAGATCCATTGCAAGTGTATTTTTTGCCATGGTTTCTCATGTTGTCTCAGACTGCTCTCTTTTGCCCTTTATGTTGGGTAGAAAGAAAGTGAAACTATTATTAGTGTCCAGTTTAATGCAGTTTGTGGAAAGGAGTAATTTCAAGTATGTTTCTTAAATGTTAAATCCTCATGAAGAATAGGCTCAGAAAACACTGCCAGTAGGAGATCCCTAACACGGCATTGTATTTTGTGAAAGGTATACAGCATTTTGAAGGCACATTCTCCCCATAGTAGAAATAGTAAAAAGTGACTGTTACCACTTATCTTTTACAGGACTGTCATCTTAGCATTCCTCTGGAATAATGTATTGCACTGCTGGCAGGAATTCATGTCTGTAAACATCAGTGAATGCGTGAGTATGACAGCAAAGAAGGCCTGATTCTCAGTCTGCAAAAACTGGCATAGAAGCTGGATGTGAAATTCAGACTTGAGTGGAAATGTGTTTCCTCACAGAATGGTTGCTGCTTTACTGAAAGTAAGGTGTTAATTTGGTTGTGAGATAAATATGAGCCTTTCCAGGACAGTTTTGTGCTATTCTGCACTACTTTTTGCATCCATCCTAGGGAAGCAATGCATGCTTCAGTTCTTATGCTCTGCTTACAGCAAAAATAGCTTATGTGAAGATGAGTCTGTTTACTGGAGGTTTAATCCTGAAGATCTTCCACACATGTGCTGGTGTTTCAGCTCAAGGCAGAGTATGGTGACAGTAGGAGCTGTTTTGGTTTCTCCAAACAAACAGTGTCTCCACTGTGTTCTCCACAGATGTCCCCTTTTCGTGGTTCATCCCATTGTCCCTTCACACTTGCCTGTGGAGATTCTCACCAAGTTTGGCCAAGCAGTGCAGCTGCCCAGGCTCTCTGCACCCTTGGAACCTCTCCCAGCTGGGGATGCTGGTGTGGTACTGTGCCATCTGACTGTGTTTATCTGATCATGCTTTTGAAACAGAAGCTTTCTCAAGTCCTAAGCTGACAAGAAGTATAATGCTTGATGTAATGTTTCCTGCATTTTTTTTTTTTTGCCTGAAGCTGTTCCATAACATATGTTTGATGCTGGAAGGAACTCTACAATTAATCCCTGTCCCAATGATAGAGGAATGTGGCAGATCAGAAGCGAGTATATAAGGTTATCCCCTACCTTTTAGCATCCATGTGATGAAATCTCTTTTGTGTGAGGTGAAGTTCAGGTGTGGAGTATGCCATTTCACAGTCTGGATACAGTATCTCTGCAGGGCAATGAAATATAAGTCAGGTTATCCAGAGAGTGTTGTCAACAAGCAAAAGTTTTATGTGTCCAGCCTTCCACAGGTGACAACTGTTATGTGAAGTTCTGTGAGGTATTGTTTCATTTGTCTTAAATGCATTGGATAGCTAGCTGCATAATAGAAATCATGAGTTCTGTTACGCCTCCAGAGATGTCTCTTGTGAGAAGCTTGTGGTTACATCAAGTGTGCAAGTTTTAATGAAAATCTATAGAACATAAAGGGAACCTGTTTACATCTCTGTAGCTCAGAGCAGCTGCATATTACATTACATCTGCAATTCTGTAGATGTTATCTGCTTCAATAAATTACACTGGATTTTTAATATTAGAGATTGCAAGGGCTTTCACAATGTATTCTCATAATTTATCAAAATGCTTATGATAAGGTAATCCTCATGCCTTTAAAGAGGTCATGATGGGCATCTTAGAGTTACCTGTCATCTTGTGTTGTAATATACCAGTATGGCCATTTTATTGTTGTGAGCTTGATTTTAACTCTGTGTAATCCAGTGATCAAAAATATATTTGAATTTGAATGTATGTTTTGCAAATTAGCTACTTTTTAGTTTTCAGAATATTTCAGTTTTGCATGTTGTTTTGGCTCTATTTCTTTCTTTCACTAAGTACTGGAGAATATACTGGGGTTTTTACTGGGTTTTTGATTGATTTACTGGAGAATAGATGGGGTTTGTATTTGTTCTAGAAAAGAAGTTGGATTTGAAAGAAACTGAAGACTGATGATGCATACCATAATTTGGAAAATCCTTGTTTCCTGGCAGAGGCAGATTATTCCATTTTAATTATAACCAATGTACTCAAAACTTAGGTTTTCTCCTTTTGTCATGTTTCTTTATAGTGGCCACGTTCTCTACATTTATGTATTACTTATACCACACTTTTCATGCCATCCTCAGTGTGTTTGCTAAAGAATGAATCACAGAGTAGTGTCTCATCAGTCTGGCTCTAACATAAATGGAGTTCATCTGGTTTGTTTAGAACAAACATGTGAAGGATTGGGTGACATATTCTAATCATTCAGGCTGTAGAATTTGTGGTGTGTTATCCTATTTTTAAAACAGGAAGTGTGAAAGAAGAGTGCTTCTTTAATTGTATGTCCTCCCACATACAAGCAATAAGGTAATACTTAAACCTGTCTGAAGGTGATGTTACCAAAAGCAGTCGCTGTAGGTACTGATGGTACACACTTTCTTCATATATCTGCCCGATTGTTTTCTGTAGTCTAGAAGCTTAGTAGGGACAAAGAAGGATGTAACCAGCAGCCTTTGTTTTCATGCCTCCTGTCAGCCTTCTCAATTGCTTTTTAGCTGATACCTGAGCCAAAGCGTGTGCTTTTCTTATAGTACTGAATATGACTGCAAGAAACACTTAGTAAAGGAGTGGAGAAGGAAAGAAGGAAAAAAATGCACAAGGAGAATGAAATGAATACTTTGGAACGAAGAGAGGAACAGAAGAGGAAGAAATTCATAACACAGAAAACAAAAGAGAGGAAAGCATTTCTGAATATTTGCTCGTTTTCACAACATTGCTGAAATGTGTGTTTTCAGACTGTGCAGCAGCATGAGAGAAGCTGTCTGTTAACTACTAAGTCAGTGTCATTGCAGCATCTGCAGATAGGCTCCCAGTGGTTTTCCTCTTGATAATTTTTAGGTATTATCAGTGGTTCCTGAAGAAATATCTGTAGCCTAGATATTAAGTCTTACTGGAGTCTCAGCAGTAGTCTCCAGGATACTAGCTCTCTAAAAAAACAAGGTTTGCTCAGAATTTGGTTGTGTAGCTTGCCATCCTGAATTCTCACACATTTTACCAAGGGCAGCTTGGGCTTCTGTTCCAGCTGTGGTACGTCAAGGGTTCAGCCTTGGTCAGACACTTGGTTGGCATACTGTTCAGAGAGCAGAGATATTATTATTGCAGATTACTCTTGGGATCTGTGGTGATTACTGTCTTAAAAATCATGGTGGCATCTTCCTACCTAATAGCAGATACTGTGTGTGATACAGCTGGGTTTACTCAAATAATTTGTGATGGGATCTAAACCATAATGTATGGAATGTGTGGATGGCAAGAGATGTGACTGAAATGGGATGAAGAATAGCAAGGTAGCAATCCAGTTTCCTAACCATTTATATATGTAGCAACCATAATGACGAAAGCAGGGCAGTCAGTCTAAGGTTGTTTTGGCTTACTGCCAATTTAGAAATAAATTATTGGTACTAAAATTTCTGTGAACGTAAGCAGTATTCACAGGAATGCTAAAGACACTGTAAAATCTTAATGAATCAATTAAAATGTTAAATATAATAAAGCCACATAACTAGCTAAATAACTACTGGTAAAAGATTTCAGTACCATTATCTTCTGGGTGTTGCAGGATGTGTGTGTATGGCAGGAAGTGGATGAAAGAGGGAAATGCAGAACCTGGACATGGGCACATTCAGCAATGCAGCAGAGTTTATACTGCGGTGTGAGCCAGGATGTGACAATGAGGTCATGGTCTGGATGAACAGATGAAAAGCATGCTGCTGTTTCAAGTGCTTCCTATCTGGAAGACTGTACTAAAGCGACGGGAGGGCTGTGGTGGAGTAGAAACCTCAGATACTAATCAGCCTTTAAAGACCAGGCACTGAATCATCTTTCAGAAGAATTTTCTCTGGTGCTGTTTTTCTTCAGTTAATTGCATTTAACTTGGACGTACAACTTAAGTTTTATATAATGTTCTCCAAATTATTTGCAAAAATTTTATCTGCAATCTTCCCAAGATGTTGGCAGGGAATACTTCTAAATTAGTTTTCCAGCTGCTGAATATCAGTGGATAATGAAGTGCCTTATATCCAGATTGGAAGTCAGCTGTTAACAGAATAAAGCAGATATATGATTAGAGCTGGCTTTTTAGTATTTTTCGTATTTTGGTGCTCTGATCTCACAGGGACTGTTTTTGTTTTTTTTTCTCTGCAGAGATCTGCTGAGATTGTGTTGATGTAATTACTTTGCACCAGCCTCTGACATCTTAAGGGTTATACAGATTCATACAACCAAGTTGAAAAGGAACCTAAATGGTCGTCTAATCTAACTACTACAGTAAAAAGGGTTATCTACAGCTCAGAGTGCTGTCCAGGCTGAGCTTGAATGTCTCCGTGTGTGTGAATCCTATGAAATCTTGTTTAGAAGGAATGAAACTGCTACAGGTGTGTGTGTTGTACGTATACGCTCACTGCTTTACTAGAGGTGGTGTGAATTCCTCCACTACTATGACCACCGTAACCATTCATTGGTTTGGATGTATGTTTGGCAGGACAGCATATCCTGTAATATAGGATCCCTAGCATCTATTTTCTCTTAGACATTTAAGTGGCACTTTTCCTTTACAGCAGCTCCTTCTGAGCTCATAAAGCTCCATTTGCTTTATGTTAGAAAGGCATCTTAAAGTTCTGTGGGTTAAGAAACGTGACCACAGAACCTCCCTACAAAAATTTTAGAATTATACCAGCAAATCAATGTTCCTAATGATGTTGCTGTGATTGGGGCCCAAGACAGATGGAGACTTGCTTTTGAATGACAGCGTGTACTGCTTATAAATGTACACGTGAAGCTTTTTTCTTGGTCAGAAATTTTGTGGAAAGTACTGAAATTATGGTGTGGGAAACATGCCACATAAAGTAGATCTGTAGGATGAATCTTAGATGCCTTGACATCTCCCACTTTAAAACTGAGCCAGCTTTATAGTGAATTTTTAATCACATCAGCAATTGGTTTTTAGTTAGAGATAAACTAAGCTTTGCCAAGCTGCGGGGAAGGACTGCCATTCAGACCAGGGTCCTTCAAGCACTGTCTTCCCGTGACCACTGGCTGTGCTTTCCCTGCTTGCTGTCTGCTCTGGTCACAGAGCATAGTGAATAATTGATTATTTTGTTTCAGGGTAACTGCTTGTTTTAATGGTCAGAAAAGAATCCATCTTAACGCTCCCCTGCTGATCACTTTTACTTGCTATTAAGTAAATCATTTTTGTTCCCTTCCTTCTGTAGTGTAAAGTGATGAGATTGGCTTGAGAAGACAAATCTTATAGTGAAGAAAGTTTCCTTCCTAATATACTTGTGGAGGGCCTAATCCTATGGGTCTCAGAGTGAGTGCTTTTGTGGTTGTAAAAGGCCAACAAAAACACTTTCTGTCTTTCTAGGATGTGCTTAGTATGTCTCAAACACTTGCAGTGCAAGGCCATTGCTGTGATAGCCAGTCAAAGACTGTTATCAGCAGATACGATATCCTCTCCTCCCAACACAGTAGACTTGCTTTACTGACAGATTTTTGTCTACGAACTTGGTTTTGACAAACTTGTTATAGTGAACTCGCTTGTTTACAGGCTTGAGACAGTGCATCTGTAAGCCTCACAGGCTAAAACGGATGCCTGAAAAGGACCCTGAGTCATTGTCATCATCTTCATCATCTTGGTGGTCACTGTTGCCATTTGCTGGTTTGAGACTATGACTTCTGCATGAGTGCACTAACACCCCTACCCCTTCTCCAGTGCTGCAGGCTGAGAGTAGAACTCCTCAAAACAGATGTCCAAAACAGTCTGGTGATCAATCTTTTTTCCTGTCTTGTTTTTCTGACGCTTTTTTTTCCTCTGTTTTCTTCAGTTTTCCCTTTTTGTTCTTTTTCTTTGTAAAATTATTAAGTAATTACAAGACATATTTTGGCTTCTGAAAAGCTGTATCTCCTGTACAGTTGCTAAGTTGCAAAGTTGTGAATTAGTTGTGAGTCCTATTTTGGTTCCTGAAAGTCTCTAAGGACTGTAAAGAATGATTAAATACTGTGCTTCTGCATATTCTGTTTAACATGGGGGATAATTAAAAATCCGCACAAACCTGCTTTCCGGATCAGCTGGTGAGTGGAAGTTTTGTTTGCTGTGTTGAGTGGCTTTTTGAGAACAATACAGATTGAGCAGTATGTAGTGGCAGAGAAGAGGCTTTGAAATCTTAAACTGTTTAGTTTGCTGGAAAATTGCACTGTAAACTCCTTGGGTGTGTGTGGAGAAGAGTGCAATTCCATAGCTGTTCCTACAACCTACTCCTAGTGCAGGGTTCCTCTGGTGTTACTGTTCTGTTGTTTTGTCTCATAGTTCTTGGAGTTTGGTTTTTGCTACTAAACTGTATTGAAGGATATTTTTTCTGTCTGCATGAACAGTCTGTGATTATCAGCTGTATTCTTGTAAACTGGAGAGGAGCAAGCTGTCCTTAGGAGAGGTGATTGTTATCACAGTGTTCTTTCCAATAGCATGTGTTGTTTAGATCATGTCTCTGAGTTCGTTTACTTACTTGTATTTCTGATCTCATAGGTGGTAAAGAAAGCACATTTTGTTTTGTTTGTTTTGTTTTTTGGTACAAGTTACAAGCTGCTTATTTAGAGCTTTGTAGTGTGGATGAGTACTTCACCCCAGGTATTCTGTTTCTAGTCTGGTTTATGGGAATGCGTATGTTTAACAGATCCAGCGTTTCCTCCCCTGCACAAAATAGTAGGTCATTTTGACCAGATGATAAGGTCAAACATGGTAAAATTACAGGGTGGTAGTCAGAACTGTTCTCTGGACAGAAATCTCTTCAGCCTTCAAGCCAATTTAGTCCTACAAGTTCAGAACAACTCATAAATCAGCACTGACTGATCTATTTCTTTGAATTTTGGAGGTAGAGGACACACAACCAGACTTTTACAACTACAAAGGCTATGCCTTGTGACTGAGTGTGTTGAAATGCAGTATGTTTTGCCAAGTCACAGAACCACCAGGCCCTTAGCCTACAAAATCATCCTTGGTCTGATCTGTGAAACCTTCTGCATTTTTCAAAAGACACAAGTAGGAATGCTCTCTCTGGTCTGAAAATGTCCATAATTAACTGTAGTTGCTGCCACTCACTATTTGTTGCATATACATTGGGAACTTTGATGGAAGCTAAGATTTCTACTGAAGATTTCTTTAGCTCTTTAAATGTTCTTTACTGATCTTAAGATCACTTAGCTTTTCTAGTACTCATTCGGAATTGTGGGTTCAAGTGAACTGATTCAGGACAAAACTTTAGATTTGTGGCATGAATATATTTGTAGTTACTATATCCCCCTTTTTTTTTTTCTTTTAATATTCCTTCATTTGTGAAAAAGTATGCATTTTGTCTTGTTCACCACTGCTTTGTAAAGACAAACAAATCCTAATCCCCATGGTTAGTAGTGGAATTACCTTCACTGTCTTCCGGCTGTAGGGCCCATAACAGTCCCACTCAGATATGAGTCACCAGAGGTCAAATCGAGGGGCTACCTGGGTCAGGCATAACCTCAACTGCTACATGATTTTGGGTTGATCTTGTCTCTCAGTAACATTGAGCTAAGGGTAATTCTTTGTAATGCAAAATCACTATGCCATGTTGAGAACTGTTTGTAATGAAGGGTGCAGAACACCACCTGATGATGCTGTAGACTCCCTGCAGGTCTTTTGCTCTGAATCCTGGAGCTACTTAGAACTGAGGCTCTCTGTCACCAACCTGCTTCTCCTCTTTTCTCCCTGGGACAACCAGCTTGAGATTTGGCAGCAGAAGCCAGATTTAGACTAACCTTTCTATATCTGGTTTTCTGAGTAGATGTGGTTTTCTGAGCAGTCTTAGTTATTTATGTTTGCCAGCATAGTGTGTGTAGCATGACTGCCTTTGTAGCTCTGTTTCTTGATGTAAAAATGAGTAGTTTGAATCAAAATGATACTGTATGATGGAATGTATGATTTAGATGTTCTTGAACACATATGTGGTTTCCTAAAACTAAGGCTTAGTCTAAAAATTGAAGACCTTGGCCACTGTTTGCAGGGTAGGGAACTTGAAGTTTCAGAGGATAAAATGCTGACTTTTAGCAAAAGAGCTACTGTACTGCTGTGTACAGAGACCTGCCCTCCAGTGAGTCTGTACACGTAGAAGAGTAAGGCCCTGAGTTTAGATCTGAGACCACTGGAGCAATTTTGTGTACGTATGTTTTGTTATTTCTTACCACTCACGAGACCTGTCATGGTCATTCTAAAAACAGACTTCCTAGGATTCATGTTAAATCTCAGCTTTTGGATTTTGTCCTTGAGAATTGTGTGAATGTTCTTGGTGTGTGAGGGTGAGAAGGAAACTGGATTTTAGTGCCATCTACTCAGTTATTCCAGCACTTTTGAAAGCCAGAATGCAGACTGAGGAGCGAGTTAAGCTGAATAGAACAAAGAGATTTATGAACTGTAACCACAATTTAACTCATTCTTACTCTCTTTTCAAAGGAGTGTATTCAGAGGATAAAAGTAAAATTTTACTTCTATTGAGGGTAGAAATTAAATGAACTGGAAGAGAAAAATGCGTGTTAGGGAGAATCATTGTGTAGTTTAGTTTGTATCCCTGTTTTCTGTAAGCTGTTAGAATTTACTCCATTTAACCATCCTGTTCATATTTTTAAAAGAATGAATGATAATAACAGTTCTCTGTCACAATAATTTCAGTGAGAACACCATCCACAGAGATGGCAGGATTTTGGACAAAGCAGGGTTTTTGAGCTGGTTTTCTTGCTACTCCTACCGGAGTGTAGGTCAGCCCAGTCATGCAGTCCACCAGTGTGGTGTTTGCAAGAGCAGTGATCGCAAGACCAGCTGGCCAAGCTATGCACATGCATTTGTAAAGGCTTTTTTAATTAATGGTGGGAAGAAGTAGCAGATCACAAGGAATTGACAACTGAAAGCAAAAGCTGTTGGTGTATTTAGAAAGAGCGTGGCTTTGTGGCTGTGCTTGTAAGCATGCTAGCTACAGCTCAGACCAGTTGGAGTTTGTGAACCAAGAGGAGAACTATAAGAGCTGGGTAGCCAAAAAAAAAAAACCACGCAACAACCATCATTCAAAGGCATTGTCAGTACTGAACATACTTCACTGCATGATCCTGTCACTCTGTCAGAATTCAACCTCAGTAGATGCATGAGCCAAAGGGAGTTCCCAACCTGCTTTAAGGACTTGGAAGGTCTGAAATAATGGCAAACACTGTGATTCAGTGACTGTGGCTAGAAAGGCACTCCTCCATGTTTCACCCATCCTATCCTTTGCCCTCCACAGACAGTGCTTATGCTGTCCTCTTTCCTGTGCTGTGTATCCATGCAGGGGATCAAAGAAATGTACTGGGGTGAAAAATCAATGGTCTCCTTAATTATCTAGTTTAGTACTCAGCCTTATACGGGTTTTGAAGGGATTATATCCACTTAGGCCACATATCACAGAGGACATGGTAAGAGGACAGGAACATGAAAGGCTAAGAGTTGAAGTGGAACAGAACTTTCCAGAAAGAAATTACAGCCATACTTACTCTTGCATGAACATCAGTCTGTAGAAGGTCATAACCTTAAGTTCTTGAACAACGGAGGAGTAAGGGCTGAACTTCAGTATAAACTAAACCATCAATATTTTGTGATTTCTGTACTCTTTGTTATTCTGAGGAATCCTTTTTTCAGCTCACATGAAGCTGTCTTCTATAGCAAGGACATATTCCTGTTTGGATTACCATGGATGCTATTACAACATAGACTTCCAATAAGCAAGTAAGTAGGAGGGTATACTAGTACCTCTCCAGAACTTCTGATGAGATGTTAATTCCTGTTACACTTCTGAAAGCCTCTAGAATGACACTGATTGAGAAATGAGCCCTTCATTAATACAGAAATGTTTGCTCCTATGGTGAAAAGCGTGCCTAATTTGTTATAATGAAGTTTACGCCTAAGATTTATCCTCTCTCATCCCTGTCATTGCTCCTTAGACACAATGGAGGGACTCCTTCAGTCCTGTTTATTGTTTTCCAGTTTAATCTCTATGAAAATCTCTGTAGTTTGGCAGAGTCATGAAGTATGATTCTGTTTCTTTTGTCAGGCATTGCAATGACATTAATGTAGAGGTTTTTAAGCAGAAGCCGATCCAGTGAAATTACTGTTTGTCAAATATTACAGGAATACATTCATTTTAAGGGACCCAGCTTTATAGACAGTTATCCATTATATTCTGCTTTCCTTCTTCGAGTGTTAAGCTTAGAAATAGGGCAGTAGAAGAAGAGGAAGCAGTTACAGCTCCAAATTGAATAAGAATTGAGTAAAAATCCTTTATTTCACTGAACATTGACACCTTGATTATTAAAATACCGTTGTGGTTTTTATTAATCCCAGGAAACCACTTGCTCTTTTTTTTCTCATGCACGAGTGAAACAAAGGCTTGCTATTACATGTAAAATGGATGTTGTTATACATTTGGGAAATGTTTCTGACTATGGGAAGACTTCTTTACAGTCAGCGCTTTCCACTGAGGACCTTGAAGCTGGACTGTTCTCATGGTTATCATATAAGCATTAATGTAAGGCAATCCTGGTAGCTCTATAGAAAAGCGAGGAACTTGAAGAAACTCAAGAGTCCTTCTGTGAGAGGACTTGAAGCCAAATTCCATATTTTTCTAGAGATGCTGGGACTTTTACCACCACAAGAAGTAGCAAATTCTTGTCCTCAGGCATCAGTTAGCTTCCTTTCACTGAATGCTACCACTTACTATTGTTATTTTGCACATTAATTAAAATGCTCTGAGTTTTCAGCTAAGTAACATAGAAACCATGGATACAGGCTGAAGCAGGACTTTTTTTTTTTTTTTTTTTTTTTTTTGTTAATAATGTTGATTCTTCCTGAAAACATTCACTGCAGAAATCATGGAGAAACCATACAGGCCAGCATCTGGAAAACCCAGTCATTGTTTATACATTTCTATGTAGAGCCCATGGGAGCTCACTTTTTATGAGCTTAGAAGATTGTTGAGAATAGGATAACATGTAGAAAAGGATACAATGACTTTTAAAACCTAGTTCCTGTGTTTGTACATGGTGCTTTTTCGAGACGCTTCCTCAGTAACCCAAACTTGCTTTGATCCATTTTCCTTTCTCTTTCAACTCTGGTTAAACCATAATGCAAGTCTGTATTACATGTTAATAAGGGCTGTTGTCCTTTTGCTTGTTGTGGTTTTATTGTTTGGTTTGTTTGTTTGTGTTGCTCCCCCATAAAGAAATGAAGTTTCCACCATGAATTTGCACAGCATGATTGTACAGCAGTTTTTTTCTTATGATTAAACTTGAATTGCACAAACTTGTGCAAGATATGTGGGATATTATTCCTATTTATTTTGATGTTTTTTGCTGTCTAAATAGGAAAGGTGTTTTAAGATTTCTAGACAGGCCATTGTTCACTCAATTGTTCTTTGTACTTTGCTGTGTTACAAGAACTGATTGTAATGTAGGATAATAGTTGCTCTCAGGAGACTGAAAGTAGAGAAAGTATGTATTTGAATATTCAAAAGGAAGAATAGTATGTATGGTCCTCTATTTAAAGAATATTGTGCCTTGTATTAAAACTGTATTAAATTTGATAGTCAAGTATGAAGCCAAATATGAGAAGTCTACAAAGTGTTGGTACTTAATGGGATTTGGATCAAATGTGCTTTTCTAGAGGCTGCAGATGACTTTAGAATCATAGAATCATAGAATCACTAAGGTTGGAAAAGACCTAGAAGATCACCCAGTCCAACCGTTCACCTATTCCCAATAGCTCCTACTAAACCATGTCCCTCAACGCAACATCCAGTCTTTCCTTGAACACCCCCAGGGTCGGTGATTCCACCACCTCCCTGGGCAGTCCATTCCAGTGCCTGACCACCCTTTCTGAAAAGTAATACTTCCTCATGTCCAGCCTGAATTTCCCCTGGCGTAGCTTGAAACCATTCCCCCTGGTCCTATCACTAATGACACGAGAGAAGAGGCCGACCCCCAGCTCACTACAACCTCCCTTCAGGAAGTTATAGAGAGCAATAAGGTCTCCCCTGAGCCTCCTCTTCTCCAGGCTGAACATTCCCAGCTCCTTCAGCCTCTCCTCATATGGCCTGTGCTCCAGACCCCTCACCAGCTTCGTTGCCCTTCTTTGAACACGCTCCAGGGCCTCAATATCTTTCTTGCAGTGAGGGGCCCAAAACTGGACACAGTACTCGAGGTGCGGCCTCACTAGTGCTGAATATAGGGGAACAATCACCTCTCTGCTCCTGCTTGCAACACTGTTTCTGATGCAAGCCAGGATGCCATTGGCCTTCTTGGCCACCTGGGCACACTGTCGGCTCATGTTCAGCCGAGCATCAATCAATACCCCCAGGTCCGTTTCCTCTACGCAGTCCTCCAGCCACACCGCCCCAAGCCTGTAGCGTCGCCTGGGGTTGTTGTGGCCGAAGTGCAGGACCCGGAATCAGTCCATGCAAGTGCTTAGAATGAAAGCTTATATTTTTGGAAAGGAAAATATAAAAGAAAACGAGGATGCAGAGTTGATTTTTCAGACAGTGTCTTGTAGGATAGAACGCTTACTGTGTCTTTGATGCTGGGGAGGTCATGTTTCTTCACTTCCTTGGCAAATAAAATAGGAATTGTGTGAGCTACCTTTCTGCTTAAGGCTCGTGTTATGCTCACTAGAGTGCTCTGATGAAAAGCATGTGGTTGCAAACAGTGTCACATAACATTCTTATGCCTGTGATTTAATAGAAACTGTATGAAGAAATTATATGTTGGGTTTTTAACTCAACAGTGACTCAGACAGGGTGGTGGTGATGTTTTGCTTATTTTTCTGTCTGTGTGGGTGGTATCTGTGTGGGCAGGACTGGCTTATGGGCTGATTGGTGTACCTGTTCACCAAACTCTATCATTCAGGCCATGGAATATTCTCACAAAAGTATATTGTGTATACTTTAGAAATGCACTTTATCATATGAAGGAATTGTCCACTTGAGTTGCCCATAGAGGGACAGCTGTAAATTAGTGTTACAATTCAGAAGTGAATCTATCATGGGTCAGAAGCCAGTTTCTATGGCCTCTGACATCAGTCAATATAAGTCCTGCTGGCATTACTGGGGTATGAAGACTGTTAGACACAAACAATGCCAAATAAGTAATCAGTAGTCAAGTTTAATTTTACATGGAAAGGTGGTGCGACTGTGCCTATTTCAAGGAGCTATAATCCATTATAGCCAATACAGCAGCATTATTCACAGCATTTAGTCACTGAAATAACCCTCCCAAGACCACTTTAGGTAACAAAACTGTGAGCATTTCTCATTCTCCACAGATGAGAACTGTCATGAAAGTTAAAATGATGGCAGGCATGCCAAATTCCATCGTCAGTGCTTTAAAAATCTTGAAATTTTGCTCACCATTTGTTGCTATCGGATGGGTTTACTTTTGATAAAGCCATACGATTTTGAAGCAATATATTTCCTTTCAAAGTCTATCACTACGAAGTTTTAATTTGTGATCCAGAATGGAATGACAGACCTCTCATCACTTGCTGAGTAAAACACAACGCTGCAACGTGCTGGAAGTCCAGTGGTGTGTGAGTTTCTCCAATGGTTCCATGATTCAGCCCAAAGCAGAGGCCATCCTGCAATTAAGTACCACTTCATTGCCTAAACCGTAAAGATACTTTTAGAGACTGCAGACTGTCGCTAAAGCTTTTCAATTAGCATAAGCCTTTGAAGGATCCAAATCTAAAGTGAGTGAATCTCAGCTGAAAATCAGGTACTCTGCTGAAGCTCAGGCTGTTCTTTTGTCCCTTGTAAGAAATATGAAAGCTTATTTCTTCCAGGAAAGTAGTGGTGATGCTATCTGTAACTGTTTAGAAATGCTTGGTAGCTGGGTGCTGTAGTGGGAGCAGTAAGGACACAGCATAGCATGCAGGATCCCTGTCCATTGCAGAAGTGAGGGGGAGGTGTCAAAAAATCGTGTTTTTCTTCATTCATTTTGGCAAGCTTTTGAGTGAAGAACAGAGTTAACTAGATAGCAAATATCCTCACAAAACTGCAAAAAGCGATTTCAGAGAACTGATTCACTGATCTTCACCATACTCTTTATTATATTTTTTTAAGTGAAAATGATTGAGAAATTAAATACACGTGTTCCCAGCTTTGCACAGCTTTCCAGGATATTTTAAGAGAGAGGAAAAATAGATCAACTGATAGTAGGCATTACAGTATGAGTTTGACATGTACAGTCCAGAGTAGTAAATATGTTTTTTTTATCAGGTAAATTTGCAGATAAATAAGAGAGGTGGCCTTACCTTTTACTACAAGATGCTGAACATAGGATTCTCAGTGCAGGAAATTCATAGGCAATTCTCATTTATTTTCATTCCCCTTGTTGTATTAAAGCACATTTTATCTGACTGCATAGTAATCTTATGTTATTAGCTGTTGAGTTGCGTTAGACCATGATGTACGTGTGCTTCTGTGAGCAATTTCACCATTTGATTCTTGGTACGTAGAAGACTTGAGACAGTGAGTTGTTTGGTGAGTGTTTTGTTACTTCTTCTGTGTTCACTGTTTTTCTGCAGTGAAAGTTTAACAGCAGCGAATATTGTTATCTTTTCAAGATGTGTTTTATTTGTTACGCAGCTAGTTGTTTTAAATAAAAATGTTGTGTCATGGTGAATATTTACACGTGAGGAAGTAGCCATGTTAGAGTGCCATGTGTATTACACTCAAAAGAAGTAGTGACCTGAGCTGTGAAACTCCTGTTTGACATCCTTACTGCAAACTGAGACATTGGCTCCATGCCATCTCAAAGTGTGCCAGTCACCAGTTCAGTCTGAGCAGCAGTAACCACTTGTCCTTCAAAAGGCTTTTAAATAAACAGCCTGCTGCCACAGAGCATCTGAAAGCCGGAAGTTATGGTCTTTGCAACAAACTGTAGGACAAGGCTGTCTCTTAAAGCACCCTCATTTCCTGCTAATGACTCTTAGTTTGACTATTAGGAGGCTGGCCTTCCCGGCCTTTGTACTTCATTATTTCCAGACTGTGCAGGAATACTACATCAAGGGCCATGTCAGGTGTGACAGTGGCCTCCCTGGAGTCCATCCCTGCACGTCTCATGTTCTGCTGACAGAGGAAGAATGACTGCTTATAAACTCATGATTGAAGTATCTCTGCAGGGTGGTGTAAAGATGTGCCATCGGCGAAAAGAAAGGGCAACTGGTTTTATTTAATCTTCCAGCTACTTGGGGGAGGATTTTCCATGTTGCTTACATTCTACTGTGTGGAGATGGGGTCTAACACACTACGGTTCTCCTTGCCTAGGTATGCGCTACTTTCTTCTGGTGCACAAAAAAAAAAAAGCCTTTTTCAAGACCTTTCTGCGTCTCTTGAAAGCTTTAAGAGTGTCTTCAGAGTAATTCAGTGCTTTCCATGCACAGCTTAAGGAAAACAGTAGAGCACACATAATCCCATGAAGAGTGTTCATTAGACACTGATAGGGTAGGATGTTTATAGTGCTATGAAAATTTAAAGCGAGGGCCACAGTCTCTTCTCACGCCTCTTATTCTCCACACCCTTCTGCATCTTTGTTGCTCCACTTTGGACACTCTCTAATAGCTTTACATCTTTATATTGTGGTGTCCAGACCTGCACCTAATACTCAAAGTGAAGCTGCACAGCACAGAGCAGAGTGGGACAATCCCTTCCCTTTCCTGGTGGCAGTACTGTGCAGAGGCAGAGATCCACCATGCTGGCTGTTCCCCTGTAGAGAAGATAAATAGAGCTATTAAGAAAGTGTCAGCTTCACCATTGCTTTTTAATAGTTTTACACAGTCTAGTAGAAAATTAAAACCATTGTTGAATTCCCGAGGGTGGATTAAGTATGATAAAAGACAGAGATGATAATTCCTTAGTACTTAAAAAAAAAAAGAAAAAAGAAAAAAAGTATAAAAAATATGTTGTTTATGTTTTATGTTTTCATCAAGTTAGAGATTAGTATTTTTTAAATCTGGCTTATTAAATACTTTACATTTGCTTTTCAGCTTATAATTAATAGAAAACGATGGTAAAATGATAACAAACTGGTGGGTCCAAACTTGAGCTTACCACTAATGTAAATCATTTCCATATCCTTAGGGACATGAAGCCTTTCGGGAAGGCTTTCAAGTGGAAGAGCTAGTAGACTGCTTTGAAGTCAACACGAACTTCTGTGACAAAGAGAACCTGGAGGACCTGTGATAGGGAGCAAGTGTTTTCAGATACCTGAGTTAAATCTTAGCAGTGCTTTTCTGCCATCTGCTGCAGAGCAGAAGATTATCAGACATGTCAATAGCACTGAAGCAAGTCTTTAATAAGGATAAGACTTTTCGTCCAAAACGCAAGTTTGAACCTGGAACCCAGAGGTTTGAGCTACATAAAAGAGCTCAGGCCACTCTGCACTCAGGTGTGGACTTGAAAGCAGCTGTACAGTTGCCCAGGGGAGAAGACCAAAATGACTGGGTGGCTGTCCATGTTGTTGACTTCTTCAACAGGATCAACCTCATTTATGGAACTATCTGTGAGTTCTGCACAGAGAGGACCTGCCCAGTGATGTCTGGAGGCCCTAAGTATGAGTACCGGTGGCAGGATGACATGAAATACAAGAAGCCTACAGCGCTGCCAGCACCGCAGTACATGAATCTCCTCATGGACTGGATTGAGATGCAAATCAACAACGAGGATATATTTCCTACAAGTGTAGGTAAGTTCAAGGAAGAATTGTCAATTGCCTTTCATTCTGTGCACTAAGCATGATTCTTCCTGACCTCACAGAGGCTGTGGAGTCCAAGGCTTTATAACAGCAGGTGGGGGAGGAGGGTGTTTTGCCAGAATGGTCTAAAATGTATGAAATGTTAACTGTGTCTGCTACATATGATGGGGTTTATTAGCCTAAAATGTTTTCATTTGAGCCATTTGTTCTTGGTAAGCTTCTGCTTCTCAGGTTATTCACTACAGGTGGTGACCATTTCATTTTAGCTTGCTGAAACTTAGTCATGTTTGAATTGCTTTACTCTTTGCCTGCCCACATTCTGCAGACGCAGAATGGATGGAAAGAAGAATGGTATTTCCCTTTGGAAAAGTGTACAGCACTATGCAGCACAAGGCCATGGACAGTCAGGAATGCAGTCAACTATACCCTCCTACCCTCTCATCACTTCCAACACTAAACTGATGAATTAGAAAGTGAGCTATTCCCCAAATTACTGTACTTTAACCAAAGAGCCCAGGGAGGAAGCTGCTAGAGAGAGCACAATTTGTCTTTTGGTACTGTTGTTAGCTTTTCTGGAGTGTGCAAATAGATGGAAGTATTGTTGCTAGAATATTTTCCTCTGAATGAGGAAGACTTTGTGGAGGAATGCCATTGTATGCATTGTATGGTGTAGAGAGCCTAAATCTTTTGCTGTGGCTGCAGCTAATGAAAAGGACAGGATGTTGTACCTGAGCAGTGTGAACTTCAGTTTCATTTAATGAATCATGATTCACTTCTTTCAAGTAGGAAAGCTGGGAGCTTCCTGTCAGAAATGTGGGATGTAATATAAATATATGGATGAGTAAATAGCAGAATATTTTGCAGTTTATACAGTTAGGAGATGGTACATCAAGAGGCTGCATGTATTGGTGAGCTTTGCTAACCTTTGAAATAGCCAATTCTTGGCCTTGTCTGCTCTTTGTTTGAACAGACTTGTGGCTTGTTTCCCAATCCTTCTCTCTTTTCTGCACTAACAGGTAGAAAGAAGACAACAACTATGTCTCTTAGGCTGTAATTTGCCAGTCTAGCAAGAAGCAGGATTTCAAAGGAAGAAATATATACTTTTTATATAGTGAAGAATAGGTCTGATTTCATAAAGCTTATTTGCTGTGAAAGATTTCTGGAATTGAGTGTAGCTTAGGAGTGCAGTTAAATATGTGTTTTTGCTTCCATTGGTATTTCTTCCATGCTTTTGTTACACCAAGTTTCCATCTTCCAGTCTTCTTCTGTGCCACCATAGTGTGTATATGCAAAACAAGATTTGTGGCCTGAACATGTACATGCTGATGAGTTTTACTAAAACAATAAAAAAAACCCCACCCAAATAATACACAAGGTTTCAGCTCCAATAGCTCTCCTGTGTATGTTTTTAGTAACATACACCTAAGGTAAACCTTCAGGATAAATGTGAGTAACAATAATGCTTAAATATTAAATAGCAGTGGTGGTTTGAAACCTTGATCTCATGATTCAGAAGTTGATGCACACTGCAGTGAATTTGGAGTTTTGTGCTCTCAGTGAGTCCCTGAGGAGGCACCTAGAACAGTCAGAGGGAATTCTGTGTCAGAGTAGCTCCAACACAGACAGTGTGTTGTAGCCTCAGCAGCTAGGAGAAGTCTGGGCCCACTTCTGGGGCCCATTTCTGGATAAGACGCTTTGCTCTTGAGGGAATCTTTCTAATCTTTCTAAATCAGTCCCCTATCTATAACGTGGAGATGGCACTACCAGCCTGTACAAATGCTGCATATTAAGCAGTTCAATGAGATGTGGTAGCTCAGCATGAATACTGTTCCATGTTTTGCTCTTCACAGTTGGTTAGAGAGTGAAGCTTTGTTATTGTATTGGATACTGTTTGTTCTGCCTGTTTTGCAGCAGCCTTTGGTTATTTAACCATAGGGTCTCTGTTATGTTTAGTATTAGTGCAGATTTTCATTCAAACAGATAATTGGCAATGAAAATTAAGATTCTTCATTCTTCAAAGTAGTTGAAATAGATCTTGAAAGATGATCTACTCGAATGACAGAACTTAGTATGCCATTACCAGTAGTATAGCAGCATTAAAGCATCGTATGTGGATGTAACTTGGAGATTAACTTATTGTGTTAAATCTTTGTAGCATACGTAGAGAATTCCTCTGGAAAAAGTGTATGTCCAGTGGATAGGATTTCAGCTGACCTTTCCACAAGTGGATGAGTTTGCTTAAGAGATCTAGGAGATTTATAGGAGCTGTTTGTACCATACTTTTCTCAGCTTAATCCTATTGCCCTCTTTTATTTGACATAATTCATGCAAACCACTTAAAAAAGGGATAGGGAATAGCCCAGCTTGGTGGGCTTTTGTTTTGGTTCTTCCCTCTGTGGTTAAAAGAAAAAAAAAAAAACACAACAGAACAAGTGAGTTAAGTTATAAACAGTATACTACATTTAACACAAATTCCTCTTGGTGTTTACATTGACCTCTAACCTATGACTACTTACCAGTCTGTGTGCTTCCTGTGGTCTGGCTCCTCTTTGCTTTCTGTGGTCATTCTGGCCTGCTCACTTACTGGTAAAGAGCCCCTTCTCCAGCCACCCTCCTGCTAATACCGATCTGACAGGCAGTAAAAAGGGAGCTGGCATGGGAACTGAGGAGCTGTTAAGTGAAACTGACAAAAACAGGTGCTTGAATATTAGGGGCTCTTTTTTCTTTAAGGCAAAACTTCAAAGATTATTGGAAAAACAGAGTCACAGCCTGTAGACAAGTTTCACTGATTATGACCTTGTTCTTATTTCAATTATTACCCATTTCTTTCATCCATTTTTAGATGGGTTTAATGCATGTTAGAGGCTAGCAGCTCTGCAAACATGTTCTATGTGTAACTAGCCAGCTGCTGTGAGCAGTGTGAGACCTTTTTGGGAAAGGAAGAACAGGATGGGGGAGAGTTTGCTCTGTGTGCTTGCTTAGGCCATGCTGGTGAAGCTATTGATTCTAGTTTCCAACATGGCATCTTTAGTGTGTTGGGGTTTCAGTTACCAGATACAGCTACATCAGATCCATGGCTTGAAATACAAAGGTAAAACAGAAGACGGAGATTTCTGCTAAAATAAAGAAGCACATGGGCTTTTCTGACTTGATGTAATAAAACTCTAGCCCTTGTAGATAAGAAAACAGTGAAGGTTGGGGGCACAGAGTTTATGCTGTCTCCGTCCTTGGGAATTTTAAAGATCAAACTGTGTAAAGCCTTGAGTGTCCTCACTGGATCTCATGGCTGCGTCAAGCAGGAAACTGGGCTGCAGACCTCCCAGAGTCCCTGCTAGCCTGAACTGTCCTGCAATATGTAATTCTGATTTCAGTGCTGACAAGCTGCTCAGGGAACAAGAGCTGAATTGATTAGAAACTGATGAAGCAGCTTAAGAAGGTGCAATTTGGCATTTAACTGAAGTACAAAATCACTTCTAAGCTTTGAGAGTTTGTGTGGAATAGGATTTAAAAGTATTAAATTACTGTAATCAAATAGCCTAGTTATAGCTGGTCAAAAGGACAACATTGTCTTAAAGTGTTTAAAGCCTGGAACTTCAGCTAAAAACTTAATATATCTTTAGAAATATGTTGCCTTCTCCACACTTGTGAGCTCATGACTTTTGGTAGTAGGCAGTTCCAAAATTTATACATGGAGCATAAGTGTACTGCTTCTTCCTAGAGAGGAACCCCATACGTCCACACAGTACATCTCATCTTTAAAAGCAGACCAGGACTGTGGGGCCTTCTAGCCCTTTTCCAGAATAGGGTTGCAGGTGACTGGTGCTGTGAACAAAGACTACTATTGCTTTTGTTTTCCCAAGGAATGGAGAGGTGTATGAGATTTTGGTAGCATGGTGTTAACTGGCACTGGCTGGTTTTCTTCATCTTTTGCAGCCACTGCAATTGCAGCATCTAGGGTCTGACATTGCCTTTGCACATGGGCCCTGCAATAAAAAAAAAAAAAAAAAAAAAGTGTAATTGCTACAGCTGGCTTTTTTTCCTCCCTCCCTTTCTCTCTTGCTTTCTCTCTTGCTTTCTTTCTGCCAAGCTTTGCCAAGGGCTGACAGGATCAGTCAGATGGCTGGATGTTAGCTGGTCGTTCAGTCATGGCTAGTGGATAGGTATAGCTGTAGATTGACAGCTGAAGTCAGTTATAAATTCCAGTCACTCCTTTCTTGCTGATTTTTACATCACTTTGATCAGTAGTGGATTTGGGCTAAGGAAGACATTTGCACTGTAAAGCTTTTCTCCTTTCTCCTATTGCTTCCTGTCTATGGTCCCTTCTTCAGCAGGGGCAACCTGAACAACTGAACAACTACACAACTACGCAACTACATCTTTTGTGTAAATGAAGAAAATTCAACAAGACAGGTTATTGCATCCCAGTAGTTTTCTCTAGTCATTGAAGTGTGTGAATTCTATGCTTATTTGTATGTTGTAGTAAAGTTAGAGCAGTAACACTTGTTTTTAGAAAGTTTTGTGTTTGGAAATATATGTGCCTGAAAAATAACGTAGATATTTTATATTGTGTTTATATGCCCAAATCTACTTTTTCTCTTCCTTTTTAGCTCTTAGGGTGATTCAGGGCCTAGCAGATATTTCTCTGTAAACTAAACTGGCAGATGAATATGCCATTTCAAAAGCACTGTCAAAGACAGCTGATAAACATTGTGTTGTCTCTGTCTGCATGGTGAATCTTGCCATCTGCTTGATAGATAAATATCTGGCCTTTTAAACATTGTTTCTTTTTGCTGATTAATTTTTCTTTTGAGCAGTTTCACTCTGTTTTTGTTTAGTATCTTAAACGCCTTTTTTAGCCCATGCTTTTATAAGAATAAGGACTAAATCCTAGGAGTAATTTGGACAATCTTCAACCCCAGTCATTACTAATTACTCAGGGTAACAGTAAGGAGCCACACAGATTGTCCCATCAACCTTCAGGAAACTTGACTTTCCAGCACACTGAAATAGCATGTGCTGTAGACGTTACTTGAATTAACCTCTTGTAGGATCTGCACCTTCACCACCACAGCTTCTCCTCTATCTGAACTTGTGACCTGTTCTCTTTAGCAACCTTCACAGCATGGCTAATGTCTGTTTGGTCTGTGATAGTGGGGTTGAGCTTGTGCTGAACTCAAAGTGTGGGAAATTTGATATATTTGAATGTGCTTTGCCTGGGAAAGTGGGTTTTGTAGAAGTGAGTTCCGTCTGCATTCCACAACCTTGTGTGCATTCCTTTCCTTGATGAACAGGGAAAACAGCTCCTTATAGAACCCTATAAAACAGACTTTGTCTGTTATGCTGCAAAGCAGACTATATGTAGGAGTAACATTTATGGTTCATAGTGGCTCTGCTGCTTCATTTCTTGGAACCTAAACAAAATTGGTTTCACAATTACTGCCTTTTCTAGTTGCTACTTTTTACCTATGTCTACTTTACCAAATCTAAGCTGTTATTTAAGCTTAGAAAGAGCGTAGAAAATTCATGATGCCCCCGCAAAATATATTCACTGTTAAGGTGACTCTTTAGAGCACAACATCTGTACTTTGGAGCATGTATCTGGCCATGGGGGAAGAAGGGTTAATGTGGCCTTCAGCTAACCCAGCCATGTGATATCAGAATAAATTGTGGTCATAGAAGTTTTGAAATTAGTTTAGTCCTATTTAAAGTATAATCACAATTTAACTTCATTGTAGAAAACTGGAGTGCTATGGTAGTGCAGCTCTCAGGGACTTCTGGAAGGCCTAGAGTGAGGGCCTTTGCTTCAGCCCTCGCTCAGAGATGTATTAAGAAATACATCCACCAATACTGCCTTTATGTTTTCCTTCTATCAAATACTGATTTGGCCCTCTAGTTTCAGAAGTTTCCAAAACGAGCAAAATTAAAAATCTTAACAAGAAGAAACTCATTAGTTTCTTTTAAATGAGGCCCTCATGTCTTTTATAGATAATTTCTGGAGGAAAGTCAAGTATGTACTTAGAAAGTATGTGGTTAGAAACCCCTTCTGTTGATAAAAGCCATGTGTGAGGCTGTATTCTTTAAAAACAAAGACAAGAATGACATTCAGATAATTTGAAACATTTGTAAGCACTGTTTCATCCTCTGAATGCTGCAGGAAAAAAAAGCCAATCAACTTTATTATCAGCACTGTTTTGAAATGTGATTGCCACCTGTGTACTTCCTGTTACAGTCAAATGTAGTGGCACATTTCTGTGCAGAGTTATGTGGCAGTTCTCTCCCTTGTGGAGCCAGCCTAAGTACTTGGCTAAACAAATGTTGGTAAGGAATTATGAGAAGAAGAGCTTCAAGAGAAAAAGCTGCTTAGCATGGCTCTTGCTGAAGTTGGTTTTGCTGCTGCAGATTGCCTCGAACACTGCCTTCATCTGACCTCTGGCTGGCTGCGCTTCGTGTGTCATGTCAGTATTTTTCGTTTTCTCTTCAGATATGTTTGTTGTTATTTGATTCACTGCACCACACTTTATCTTTTCTTCATGGTGCGATTGTACACATTTCTATAAAGGCCTTTACAAATGAAAGGGGGGGAGGGGGACAGTGGTAGTGGCTCTGAAAGGAGCTTAACAGGATGGGTTCTCTGCATCTTTGTGGTTGTTGGTTTCACCATTCCTCTGGTATGTAGTCCATAGTATTCCTTCACACTGAGGACTCTTAAATTTATGACTGATCTGTTGAACACTTGGAAGAAAGCAACTTGAAATTCTGTGGCTGGTGTGATCTGGAAGAAGACAGCTGTATTCCTTCTACTGTTTTAATTCTTAAGGATGTTGAGATGGTGAGGAAATGTGTTTGTGTGTATATTGGTCCGTGCTGGGTAGCAGAAAATAAAGTAACTGAAAATACTTGAGCAACGGAACAAACAGAGATGTTTCTCAAGCTTATGTTCCTTGCTTCAGTGAGGTGTGTGTATGCCCCGTTTACCATGCTGACAATGGCTATGTGCTGTGAAACACCAGGAAGCATATGTCTCTGTGCTTCAGTAGGCCAACTGTAGCAGATAAAAAAGGCTTCCATCTAGCTTTGTCAGTGTGTTGTAGTGAAACAAGAATTCATACTGGCTGCTGGCCCTTGCATAGCTGTAATGGAAATACATGTACATATGTTCAACAGCATGCTTTCCTTAGCTGGTGAGCAGAGGGGTTTCTTGATAATTGTGAGCTGTATTTTTTAATCTACTGCTATATCCAAGCTTGTCCTTCTCTGCAACTTGCCTTACTCCTGTAGCAGCTCTCCTCTGGCTATGTGGGTGATATGTACAACCTTACACATTCATGGTGTTCAGATCTGTGGAGCTCCATGCAATGTCAGAAACTGTGTTATACCCGCAAGATTCTGCATGTTACCTGTTAGGATTGCACAGGAGTGCAATGGCAGCTTGGATCTTATTGATGTTCTTGTGCACCCTGGATGTCCTCTTTATATGTACCTGCTGGCATAATTATTATTTGTTTTAACTTTGTCTCTTCTGTAAGCTGGACACTTGTCTGGAGCTTATCAGCCAAAAAACTGCCTGCAGTGAAAGAGGAGATGGACTCTGCATCCTACATGTGCCTTCTGGCATTTGAAAGCAAAAGGCGAAGGCTGAACTTCATTAATGTAGCTGTGAAGGGATGAGCTCTTGTCCTGCAAAAAAGAGAACTAGTGAATCACAGAAATGATATGAAACAATTATCGTCATTCTTGCCATCTACCAGCTGTGTGGACAGAACCTCAAAAGACACAATTTTCTTAATGACACTGACAGACTTCCCTTTTTCTTTGTTGCTAATTAGTGCTGCTTCTATGTGCCTGAGATGCCAAACAGCTCTTATTGACACTGGGGCTCAACTAACACATGGGGTCTCCAGAAAAAGGTTCTGCATTCTGACAGTCATTGTTGGACTAGGCTGTCATCTCTGTATCACAGACAACTCTTACAAGAAAAGAATCATTGGCTTCAGTAGGCCGTGTGCCACAAAACTTTCATGTGCTGCAGGACTGTGGAAAATCCAAATTGTTCTCAGTGTTTGATGCTGCTCTTATTAGATCCAAATTCTTGTACTACTGTATTCAGATTCAAAGAATCTTTAGGTGGGAAAAGCATAAAGCCAAGGTCTAAATGTTTTTATTTCCTTGAAGACTGATATCAAATACCTTCCAGAAACAGATGCATGGTTGGTGCTTTTCCATGCAGATAGCAACAGGAATGTTATTAAAGTACAGGTATCTGTGATGTTTCATTTTTCTTACTTTTCAAAAGTTTTACTTTAATTGGAAAGCCTTCTGGGCTATGCATAATCTCCTCAGTGCATAAGTGCATGACTGATGAATGACTATTCTACGATTTAAAAGAAAAATCCAGCTACAGCGAAGTTGAAGATTAAGACCTGACAAATGTTCAGAGCATCTGAGCAACTCTGCATAGAGTGGGATAGGCTTTACTGCCTGCGCTGACACAGAGAATTTTTTTTCTCTTTCCATTCTACAGAGAGTCATGCATCTAAAGCACAGGAGGGGGGCTGCACCATTTCATAAGCCTTAAAATGTATGGTGGAAACTTTTATTTCCTTCTCATAATGAGAATCAGTGGCACTTTGACTCAAGGAAAACAAAAGGAAGGTTACTGAGCCATCTGGAATAAGAGATGCTCAAGAAGGGAATAATCAAAAGTATGTTAATAGTTGGAGGGGAAAAGGAAAGACAATGAACAGATTGTCTTTGAAAGACAAACTCTTTCCTGGATATGGAAAAAGAAAAAAAAAAAGAACAACAAACAAAAACCCTTTGCTTTTAAGAGGCAGATGTTCAGCTGAACTGAGAAACATAATAGTTTATCGATAAATGTGTTTTATCAACATTAGAGTGGTGAAATAATGGTAATTGTTGTTCATACAGTGTCAGCTTTAATGAGCCATAATAGAAAGAGCTTAGCCCCATAACAGATAAATCCTGAAAGCTTGGAGCTACAATACTCAACAGCAAAGACACTTTCAAGACGTGCTGGATGAGATCAGATCTTTTAGAAAAGTGCCAGTGGATATTTGGTCATTAAGGCAATATATCTGTTTAGAATTTACATGCTTTAAAATTAGTTGCATAGCATGGCTGCCTCTTTTTGGATTTTTTAAAAATTAAAAATAGTAATAATATGATTTTGAAGAGGTCAGGTAAGGTAAATTTTGCTATTTCATTTGTCAAGTAGGAGACTAAAGCTCAGGTAATTAAAGTAGTCTGCATAAGAGATTTTTCGTGTATTATATAATGGTAGTTCTTTGGTGAATCCAGAGACAGGTGTTATCAGTGATTCTAAGAATACTCTCTGTTCCTAAAATGTTGGCTTTTTTTGTGTGGATTTGAAGCAATGGAAGTAAAAACTGAGGTCTTCAAACTCCAATACCATACATTTTTAGCTATCCCATTAAAGGAGAAAGCTTGCAATTTTGATTCCCATGGGAACTTCAACAAAGCAAATGCAGAAAGTTTTTGCCCTGTTATTTGTTTACTCAGGACATACAAGATGACAATCTATCAAATATTTTTTTCCATATTGATAGATTTTGAGGACATGATTTGCAGAAGAATAGTTGTACAAGTTCAGAGTAAGAGTTTGTGCTGCCTGGTCTGCCTTTGGATATCTTGGGAAAACAAATATTGGAAAAGAGCAGGGTGCCGTTTACCCAGTTTCCAACATTTTAGAGATGACATTTTAGAGATTCCCTTGGAGGTGCTAGAACACACTTTGATCTGGGAGATTCTTCTAGGAATCTGCATCTCACAAATGCCAGTCCTACTTTGTTATCTTCATGCTGATTTGCTAATTTGTTCATTTCAATTTTCTGATACTTTGGGCTTTCTGAAGGTAAGAATTTCTCCCACCCCAAAATTTTACAGGTTAAGAAAAGAGTGGTTGGAAGATTTGGGTTAGAAAGGAGGATACATCCTTTTGTTCTCCTTTGAAGTGAAAATAAGGAGTCTAAAAGGTTACTCCCATTTTGTCTTTCATCTTCACCTGAGCTCCTTCGAGTGCTTCTTAGCTTGTCTTTGGCTGACCGTATTCTAAAAACTCCTTATGACACAGTACCTGTTACACTCAAAGACAAAAATTTTGTAAAGAAAATCATTGCTCATTTTATTATTCACACTGCACTGTTATCTGAGCTGATTGATTATCAGTTAACAGTATGTATGAAAGAACAGTGCAGTAATATTTTATGAAAAAAAAAGCACTTGAGTGTTACTGACACAAAGGAATCGGTTTTTCACTTGTGGATTTTTGCTACCAGAGTTGTGATAAAGTTTGGCTTTTGCATATTCTATTCCTCCTGCAGATAACTGGGTTGGAGAGTGCTGAGGATTTCCCTTTGAAGCTGCAGGTGCTTGCACAGGAGCTGAGGAACTTTACAGTAAAACAAGTGATTATGTAAATATTCAAGATGAAAAATTTTTTTCATGGAATGTAGCTTTCAGCTGAAATGAAGGATGTGCTTGTTATCTCTTTTGTTATCTTCCTAAGCTTATCCTAACATGTCTCATATTATGAAGGCCCACCTTCTAAAACACGCAGATCTTCCTTCCACTCAGTTTCAAAATGTTTCTTAACAGTTATTCTTTAAATAGTGTTAAAAAAACCTTTCCATTCTTATCATAAATGATGATGGCTACAATGTCTTTCTTAATCTTTTGAGTAGGATTTTCTCCAAGTGGGCAGTTATTTTATAAAAATAATTTACAAAATATATCTGTTTTACTACAGTCTTTTTGTTTTGTTGATATTGTAGTTTTCCTTGATTTTTTTTAATTTTTAATTTTTTAATTATTAGACTGAATTTTGCGACAGATACAAGTATGAAGGGAATAGAGTCAGGCTTTAGGAAAATTCTTTGAATCCCAGTGAGATTTCTAAATCTTCAATCTGAGTCTTCCATAAAACTTGTAGAAGGAAAAAATGATTTTATATTGTGTAACTACAAGAATTAATCTAAGGATTTCTGTCACTGGAAGTAATTCAGATTGTGAAGGCCAAAATGCACAAGCAAAAAAGTCCAGTTCTTTTTCCTAGCTGCAGCCTATTCTGTACTAAATCACACGTGTGCTAGAAGTCTGGGAATATTTCTCCAGCACATGTATATCCTTAGAGATAAGCCAGTACTATCTTAATGTACAAAACATATTTTAATGTGATACAGTATGGGACAAACAGAGCTGTTCTCTGTCAGGTTTTCTGTGTTGTGCAAAACTTTAAAACTTTATCCTGCACTCAAACCCATAAAAGCTAACCTGTAACAGAAACAGATGATGAACTGTGCCTTCCTATCAGCACAGTACAAGTAGAGATGTATAACTGTGGAGGCCACACATGCAGTTAGAGGTCTGATTAAACATTTATTCCCTCAGAATTCAGAGCTCCCAGTTTTGCTAGTACTTTGATGTTTAGAAATGGAAAATTCCAAACTCCTTTTCAGTCTTAAAATGTGTTGTGTACTGTGATAAACAGCTACCTGCCTCAGGTTACTAAATAGGCATTTATAAATGTTAGTAAATTGGTAAATCGTCTATTTTCACTCCTCTTGCAGCAATGAGAACAAACTATTCAGTGTCAGGAGTCATATTCTGCTTTTCCTCAGGTACACAGGCTTTGCTGAGCATTTTTGACAGTACGACCGAATCATAGGTTAATTTAGACTGAAAGGGACCTTTGAGATGATCTGATCCAACCTTCTGGGTCAAGGGTGATCATGCAGAACAGGTTGTCCAGGACCAAGTCAGCTGGATTTTGAACATCTCTGGAGGTGGAGACTCCACAGCCTCTAAGTAACCTGTTGCAGTGTTTGACCACTCTCACATCAAAGAAGAGTTTTCTTGGGCTCAGATAGCATGTTGTGCATTATAATTTGTGCCTGTTGCCTCCTACCCTGTCAGTAGGCGCTATGGAGCAGAAATGGCCCCCGTGTCTTCATTCCCTCTTACCAGTATTTATACACATGGATGTCTGAAGCCTTCTCTTCTTCAGGCTGAAGGACCCCACTTCAGCCTCTCTTCATATATGAGAGATGTTCCTGTCCTTTTAACTTCTTTGTGGCAAAGTGCTGGGATCAATCCAATGTAGTCCTGTCTTTCTTGCTTTGAAGATTCCCAGAACTGGACATAGCACTCAAACTGTTGCCCACTGCTGCTTAGGAGAGGGAGGGATCATCTTCTTTGACCTTCTACCTTTTCCTATTGCAGCCAAAGATATTACTGGCGTCTTTTGCCATGGGAGCACTTCGCTGGTTCACAATCAGTTTCTTGTCCACCAAGGTCTTTTTCAGAAAATCTGCTTTTAGCTACACAGCCCAAGAATGCACTAGCGTATCATTGTTACCCCTAGGTACAGGACTTTGCATTTACTCATATTGAAATTAATGACACTAGCTTCCAGCCTTTTGAGGGCCCTTGGCCCAGCAGCGTGCAGTTTGGTTTATCAGCCATTCTTTCCAGCTTTGGATCATTTTTGAATTATCTGTGAACTTCTGGCACGTTGCTCCACCGCCCACATCATTGGTGAAAACTTTTGGTAGCGTGGACTGCTGTACTTTCTGTCACTGGCCACAATCCTCTGGACCTAGCCATTTAGTCAATTTTCAATCCATCTCACTCTTTGCATACCTAATGCATATTTCACTAGTTTATCTGGGATGACATTATGGGATACTGTGTCAAAGACTTCACTAAAGTCAATGTAAACAATGTTTACTGCTCCTGCCTTATCCACCAAGCTAATCACCTTACTGTAAAGACTATCAGCTTGGATAAGTGTGACTTCCCCTTGTGTACATTGCTGACCACTCCCAGTCAGCTTCTTGCCCTTTATATGTTTGAAAATGCTTGCTATGAGGATTTTGTCCATCACTGTCTCAGGGAATGAGGGAGTCTGTCTAGCCTAGTTCCCCTCATCTTCTTTATTGCCATTTTTGAAAACAGAACGGATAGCTAGTGATCAAGGTCCACTGTGAGTCGCATGTCTTTTGAAAAGTAGTCAAGAATGGCCTCATGACACCATCAACTATCTCCCTCAGCACTTACAGGTGTAACCCATTAGACCCCACGGAGTTACATATGCCCAGCTTATTTAAGTGCTCCTTGATCAGGTCCTCCTCCACCAATGTAAGTCTTCCTTCTTCTAGGTGTTCTCTCTGCTCTCAGTGGTATGCGATCCTGAAGGACAGTTTCAGTGGTAAAGACGTAGGCAAAGAAATCACTGAGCACCTTGCTCTTTTCACTTTGCTGAGCATTTTTGACACCAGTTTCCCTGCCCTCTTCACAAATAGGCCTTTGTTTTCATGAACCTTAACTGTGCTTCAGAAGGACGTGTGGAATTCAGTCTTGTTGCTCTTCACAGGCCTTGCTAATATCAACTCTATTTCAGCTCTCAGAAAGCTTTGACTTTTTCACTTGCTGTTTCCTCTTAGGATCCTTGAGGTTACTGCAGCCACAAGGCTGCAGTGTGACTTTTATGTTCCCCATCATCTCTTTCTTCTTGGAAGTACTGTGTCCAGCTGAGCATTTCTCTTTGTTGGCTCTTCCATTACCAAGTTGCCAATCTAAAACTCTCAGGTTGCTTGAGCTCTGGCTGGACTTTCCTTCCAGCAGATACTAGAGCGATTCAGTGTAGTCACTTAGAGCAAGTCCTACAATTCCTTGATGTAATTAGAACTACCTCTCAATTGGAATTTTGTCAACATTTTGATGTAACCACAGATAGAAGCTAACCTGAAAGAGATCTGCTCTTGAAATGTGCCTTGCTGTAAATGGTGGATGGCAATCCCTCTCTTTCAAACCCCATCCAAAACCGTAGCTGATAGCAATGCTGGAAGCTGCGCTGGGAGACAAAGGCAAATGGCTCTTGTGAGTGATAACAGAAGGTGTAGTGATTGATGCTGACATGCAGAAAACCTCCCATAATGCAGCTAGTTACATGCTCTTTGACTTGTCATATTTCTTGAATGATAGACCTATGTTCTGTAGACAAATAGAAAAAGGCAGAATGGAAACACAGGCTGTGAATCAGATCACAAATCAAGTCACGATGGCTTAAAAATGGAAATTGCCTTCACAGTAGTGTAACTGATTACAAGAAGTATTGCATATTGAAGATCAAGCTTATACAGATTAATTTGCCTTTTTTTTTTTCCCATGTCATTGAGTGTAATGAAAATTCATTTAAGAACATATTTTCATTTTCATAATATTTTCTCCTTGAAGAGAACAGCAGGGAGTAATATTGTTCTCATGTTTATATTTTGTCTCTGGCTGCTGCGTGTCCCTGGTATTTTCTTTTGTAACATGTACTTTCATGTGGTCTAGGTCTAAGCCACCCAGACACAAGTTAAAAGCTGTGCACTTCTACCACCAGTCCAGTTCTCCTTGGACTGACATTTTGACTGGCAACTTGTTTGTCAGAATATGAACCCAAAACAGTAAGTGTATCTTCTGTGTGAACTTGCAGTACACACTACTAAGCAAAATGGACAGTCCTTTCTTTTTAAGCCTCCTATTGTTAATTCCTCATGGCTGGAGACAGTCAGAAAAAAGCCGTGTAAGTCCTCTGAGCTGTAGACTCCAGCTGCTAATTCACCCAACCAGCCTATGCTGGTTTTGGCAGATGGTTTCTTTTTTAGCATAACATCTTTAATGGCCTACTTCCCCTTGTTGGCCAGGGACAAGCAACAGCTGTAAAATCATCTAATGGTACTTAAAGATACCTATTAAACTTTCCATCTGCATACCACATTTGAGCTGCCTTGTACACATTGCCTTGTAGCTCACATGGTTATCCTGAAAGACAGACAGCCACAAAGGATCCAGTTTATATTTCATGTATTTATGGAGATAATCTGCTGTTCACAGTCGGATTTTGAGTTGTCTTCCTACTTAAAAATATTTGAAGTAATGTAGAAGCACAAAACTCTTTGCATTAACTTCTATTTTTTATGGTCTCTAAGGAAAAAAAAAATAAAATAAGAGCATGGAGAGGCTTTTAAAATCCCAGTGCAGTGTTTACCTCTGCCAAAACTATCAGAAATTACTAATAATTTGAGCACATAAGTACATAAATGCCAGATTTCAGAGATCATTTGAAGACTCCTGCCTTCTGGATGCTTGGAGTGCACAGGAGGCAGCACATGGTACAGGGCAGTGGGCAGTCCATGAATCTAAGCCCACGCTTCTAGTGGGGGAAAAAATAAGGAAGGTCAAAATTAGAAAGGGGGGTCATATTGAAGGCCCAGAACAGCTTATGGTAATAATGCATTATAGTCAGGGCCAGCCAGTCCAGCTGTGCCTAAATGTGCCTGGAAGGAATGGTTACTCTAAGGCATTATCTTCCTGACTGAAAGAGTGAAGAAGAGCTGGAAGGCTGTAAAAGATTTCTTTGAGCTATAAGTAGGAGGAGCTGTTTACAAAATCCTTATACACTTAAGGCATCAGGTTAGTTCTTGGTGATGGCATGCACCTGTAGGCAGAGCTGAAATAAAAGAAAGCGTTAGTTAAGCTGACATGGCTAACCGGCTGTTAGCAACTTGCAGGGCATTGCTGGGAGGAGGGGAGGGAGGATGTGCAGCTAATAGAGCAGGGAGCAAAAAGCTGGACCTTCCAGCTTCAGTGGCAACTGAAATTGGTTCTTGAATGCGGTACTTTTCTTTCCAAAAGAGTCAAACCATTCCTTTAAAAAAGTATTACTGCAAGGAAAGCTATAACAAACTAGCCTGTTGCTGCTTTACTTCAAGAATTGTGACCCTTTCTTCCTGGCTGTTTTTTTCCTCCCTGAAATCAGTCAATTCAAATATCATTTTTCTTAGTAAAATCCTTCTCTGTATCCAGAAGCTTTGCCTTTTGTGCTTCGTCTCCTGACATTCTGTATTTTTTCATCTGAGCTCTCTCCCCTAGCTGTTTGACTGCACTGTGACAATGCTCTGGATAACTGGTTGTGGTAACACGAGTGTAACTGTGGCCAACAGAAAAGGTTTCAAAAAAATAGTCTGTTTTCAGCTGATGCATCACCATGGAGTCATTTTACTGTATACTTTAGTCTTCTGGAAAACTTGTTTTAGGGTGAATTGATATTCTGACTTATTTTCAGTGCTTTCTTAATTGAGCAGTCTCACGTTACCTCCTGATATGTAGCGGATTTTTCTGGTTTTGCAACTCAAGTTCCAATGGAACTTAAGAATGCTGCATACAAGGGATTTTCCCTATCTTTCTTCATTTTTTTTTTTTTAATGAATCCTGATGAAAAAAAAAAAAAAAAACCTTGATCATGATACAACAATGAAGTTTGTGTACTAAAAGCCACTTTTGCAATGCTAAACTGCAGATGTTAAAAGCATAAATTGTTGGCTAGAAAAGGAATTGAAGAGGAGGGGTAGATCGTTGAAATCTTGCACTGTGAAACTTAGTACAGTCAGCAGTGAAGTTCTGCAGCCTTACAGGCTGGGATGTGGGTTCTTTAGTATGCTCATAAGTGAGAGGCAAGAAGAGTGTGAGCAGTGAGGTAACAGATAATGTTTGTTGATAATAGAAAGGTATTCAAGGTAGCAGAACAGGGGCTGACTTGGAAGAACTGCAGATCCCATGGGTCAGTAACTGCAATAAAAAAGCAGGTGTATGTTGGTGTAGGTGAAGTATGAAGTGATGCATTCAGGAAAAAAGCCTGGTTTCTTTCTCAGATTGTGTCTGAGGTGATTCTTACCATCCAGATTAAGAAAAACAGTGCAGCATCAGCCAAACAAAATGTGTATTTCTACTATTGTATAAATTTCATTACTACATTTCATAGTTGTTGTCTCTTCATCACAGAGAAGGTCTTGTTAGGAAATCTCAGAGACCAACAAAGATGAGGAAAGATATGGAAATACCTCTGATCTGGGAGCAGAGGAGCTGGCTTAGGGGCATTTCCATGTGACAGGAGCTTGCTGAGTAGAGGGGTGCAATGCAGGCATGGAGAGCAACAGCTGGCCACTATTCCAGCATGGGAGCTGGATCTTCCTGACTTCTGAGTTTCAGGAAGACAGACATAGTGGTGGATGGTAAGCTGAAAGTCACTGCTATCTTTGACACTGTAGTAGATCTTTTAAGTTATTAATATATTGGTACTTTGGGCACTGAGTACAACAGCTTTTTTTGTTGTTGTCTTATCAGCATTCTTTATGTTACTATTAAAAATTTTAGATTTTCAAGGAAGTAGTAGGCAAGAAATTTGTTTATTTATGGGGTTAGGGTTGGTTGTTCAATTTCAGTGCTCAGACATCCCAGGAGCCATAGGGAATTTTGGTCATAATCATCCTGGGCTTCTGGGCATACTAATTTTGTCATTGCTGGAGGAAGATCCATTCTCCAGCTCTTATGCAGTATCCCAGGGAGCTCCAAAGAGTCATCGTAAAAGCTCTGTGCAGAAAGTCTTCACACAGAATAATCCTTCTGTTTCCTGAGCTTGCATTATTGTAGGGAACTACAGCTCTTTTTTCAAATACTGTGCAGCCTCATTTTTTTCTTCCTGTTTCTGAGCAAGATGCATTTATTCACGTGGATCACACACAAATCAGAAAGCTTTTATTTCTACTGGGCTGTAGAAGTAGTTAAATCTCGTTGTAATTTCAATATGCAGTACTGATTTCTACCTAACTGCAGGAGCTAGGCAGATACGGATCAATTCATGGTGTCATTCGCAGTTTTGCTAGTCATCACATTCAAAGCATGCCAAGTAGACCCAAAAGTGCTTAGGAGAATTAACTGTTGATTAGTTTTATTCTGTCCATTGTCACACTGAGATGTTCACAGCTTTCACATCACAGGATATCAGTTTTAGATAAATAAAAATGCTAAATGAAACTTGAGGTTTAAGATAACACACATGCTAATGAATATCTAGCTAATGAAGAAATGTGTAAGGTATCAAAACTAAATCAACTGGTTAACTGACAGACAATTTACAAAGTTTACTTTTACAGAAGACGAGACAAGTGGGAGAAAGGCCAGACCTTAGAGACTGGCAGAACTCAGAAGAGCTTTGCAATCTGCCACCTGCAGAAATACTTTGGAGTTAATTGACAAGATGATAAATGAAGTGAAGCAAAGGACAAAGAGCAAAAATGTGGGACATCACTGTGATTCCATAAAGTCCGACTTTCTGTGCTTAATATTAGGCCTGAGCTTATACCCACCCTTCTTCAGATAGCATCATAAACCAAAATCATTAAATAGTCCGTGCTAACCGTACGCAATTTTACCATTGACTGTCTTTGTGCTGTTATTCAATTTTTGTTTTACTTGTGCTCAGAGCTTTCTGACAACAGGAGTGTGATGCTTTGTTGAAATCAGATGCTCAAAGAATAGGTTAGGGAATTTACTTTTGGAGGTTGTATTACCTCCTCCTCTTTCCCCCAGATTACAGGGTTTCTAAAATGATTGCAAATCAGAATGGCAGAGATCACTCATCCCTGTCACACAAAGGGCTTGTTGGAAAAATCAAGGAGAAACATTTGATTGAGAGATCTCAGTTGTTACAGTTTAAATCTAACTGGAAACACTAATTAAAAGGTAAGCAGATGCAAGAAGTTGATTTATGTGCTAACCACTGAGGCTACATGTTTTGCACTTGGATTTCTTTCTTAAATATTTTTAGAGCTGCTGCATGCTCGCCTTTTTGCATGAGAAGGTTCAACAGAGATACTACAGCTGCTTTTTATACTTAGTAGTCCATAGTGAAAACATCTGTGCTATAAACAGATTTTTTGAATTGGCAAGGTGCCACAAACATCTCAGATTCAGGGACTGATGCAGCTTTTATTCTAACACTAAGTTTCCTGCTAGGAAGGAAGTGAAAGTGTGACAAAATATACCTGCTGCTTCATGATCTGTACATAGGGAGAGATTTCTTTATGTATAGTGCATTCTTCCTGTTGCCTGGTTGTTTAGTGATACCCTCAGGAGCAGTGGCAACAGTTTTGTTGGGACTTACTGTGATTTACACAGGGTCTCAAGGAGCAATATCTGAAACCATAGCAAAGTATTTGTTTAGGATGATCCAGCAAATTTTAAATGAGTGGGGACCAGTGTCATGGAGGAGAACTCACACACGAATTAAAAGGCACTTTTTGATTGAGCTTTCTGTCTTAGTAAGAGAGAGGTTTTTTGACAAATTTGTGTAGTATTCTTGATCTAGTTTCAAGCTTCTCTCAGAACCAAGAAGACTCAAATTTGCGGTTCATTTTGGGAGACATACTCAAAGATTTAGTGTGTATGTACATATATAAAATCATCCATTCAGCAGTTCGTGGACATTTGTATGCACGGGTTCCAAGTAAATGTAGCTCAGTTTCCTGAAATAGAAATTTTGAATTTTTAACATCAATTAGTAAGTATGATATGTGCATAAATATACATATTGCTTTTTCTTCTTTTTTCCCTGTATTAACTCATTTTTCACTAATACAAAAAGCAGTATTTCTGGAAATGAGTGGATTCCCAATTATCCTGTAAGTAGAAAGTATAACGATGCAGCAATTAATGAGTGAATTTCAATGTCCTAAATATTGATAAACACTACACCAAGGCATCATTCTGTTATGGGCCAAATGGAGTCACCTCTTTCTTACATACTGCTTCTATTTTGTCTTGGTTTTTACAGTCAGTGTGGTGTTTTTTTGAACACAGTCTCCAATTATTTTTCTTCATTTTTCTTCAAATGCCATTGTATTTCCCAGCACAAACTCGTGCTGAATCTGATGGTGGACCAGAGACCCTCTTCAGTAATTTTTCTTAAGAGTCAGATGTTAAGCCTTAAATGCAATAGATGAACCCAATAGGTCTCAGGAAATGCACATCCCTACTTGTCTAAATGCATTGTTGTACAGTAAGTATTCATAGAAATCTTCTGAAGGTTCAGTGAGCTCATGTGTACCTGCATATTAAGGCACTGTCCTTTAGATACATAAGGTATCGTTAGATCTCATCATGTCCTTCCACCTCTCATGCAGAAGTCTCTTGCAGTGCACCAACAGAGCAGACTGTGCTACTGTTAAAGATTAAATCTTCTGTTCAGTGTTTGTTCTGGTATTGATTAGAAACTATGCAATCCAAGTTGAGAAAGTCAAGTATTTGGTCCTTGCAGACCATCAGTTTTATCCTGTTGTGGTTACTAGCAGTGAATTCTTTGCTCTGGAACTATAGGTATTCATGGACATTGCTTCTAACCACTTCCATGGCCATGCAAAGATGGTCCTGCCCTGTGTTTATCTCTCAGATAGGTAGAAAAAAGAAGGCACAATTCCTCAAGCCTGTGATCTCAAGGACTAGTCAGTATTTGCTGTGTGTAACAGGTATTCTCCAGTTGTAAAATACTCTTGTAACAAATTGCACTCAGCTTCCTGGATCATCACCAAAGGATCAGTTGCTGGCCTGTCCCATTCACCAACATGAAGATCTTCTGTTTTTTAAGGCAGTGGAAATCCTCACTGGGTTAAAAGAAGACTTTAGGTGTCTATTATGGACACTGCCTTCTGGATTTTAGAAACCAGAAATAGAAACATCAATCTTGTGACTACTCAGGAGGAGAATAACAAATCTGTGTTCTTTATGATTTATTCATGCCTTTTCTTCTGTGGAAAAGCTGGCTTAAGCCTAGAGCTTATGGATACTCTTCAGATTGCAAAAATGAAACCGTTTTGAAAGTCTGCTCCAGCTTGCCAGAGCCCTGACCTACACTAATAGTTAAGTGCATGCCAGCAGAGTGAATCTACAATGGATTGAAGCTCTCTGCCTAGGTCTTGATCATCCTTTTTACAAAAACACACAACAGACATCCCTCCAAGTGCTAGTGTCTCTTCATCAGCATCGTCAGGTGCAGATGATCTTCATCCTGCTCAGTTCACTGGTACTCAGAAAACACAGACTCAAAGCCTGCAAACTCTACAGAAGTTGCAAAGAGAACCTGCAACACTGCCTACTGCTTGAAGATATTTTAGGATAATTGCTGAGCCAACACCATACTCTCTTATATGTTTCTTTTAAGACAGAAAATTTTAGGTGTCCAGATACATAAAGCTGCCAGCACTTGTCAGATTTTACACACAAGTTTTATCAATTCAAGATCGTGGTCTGCTTTCCAACTGTGTTAGTTGTAGCAGAACTATATAAATCCCCATAAGCCTAACAGGTGATTGATGTTAAACACCTCATGAACAGTGGCAGAGATCATGTAAACTTAATTAAACATGTAGATAAAAACATACAGACATTAAGACGTGAAACATAAGGATGAATGAACGTTTAGTCCTGAGATGATTAATGTTAAACATACAGATAAATCAGTCTCTTAGCAATAAACTGAAAAATGTGTTGTGCTCTGCCACTGAACTGCAGTAACCACTCTTGCTAGTGTAAGTAGAATGAGGAGAATGGCTTGAGAGCAGTCCTTGGGAAAAGTATTCAGGAGTGCTGGTTGATGAAAGACTCAACATGAGCCGGCAGTGTGTGTTTGCAGTCCAGAAGACCAACCTTATCCTGGGTTGCATCAAGACAAGAGTGACCAGCAGGTCCAGGGAGGTGATCCTGCCCCTCTGCTCTGCTCTCGTGAGGCCTCACCTGGAGTACTGTGTCCAGTTCTGGAGCCTTAGCACGAGAAGGACATGGAGCTGTTGGAGTGGGTCCAGGGAAGCGCCACGAAGATGATCAAAGGGCTGGAGCACCTCCTCTATGAGGACTGGCTGAGAGAGCTGGGGCTCCAGAGGGAGAAGGCTCCAGGGGGACCTTAGAGGGGCCTTCCAGTACCTGAAAGGGAGCCTGCAAGAAAGCTGGGGAGAGACTTTTTATAAGTGCAAGTAGTGACAGGTCGAGAGGAAATGGCTTTAGGCTGGAAGAGGGTAGATTTAAACTGGATATAAGGGAGAAATTCTTTACTGTCATGGTAGTGACACACAGGAACAGGTTGCCCAGAGAGGCTGTGGGTGACCCCCCTCTCAGAAAGCACTCACGGCCAGGTGGATGGGGCTGTGAGCAACCAGATCTAGAGGGAGGTGTCCCTGCCTATAGCAAGGGGTTGGAACTAGGTGATCTTAAACCATTCCATGATAAGTTTTAGTGTAGGTTTCTAAAATTATGCTAGAAAAAACAAAAAAACCCTATAAATACTGTTTTCAGTTAGATTGTCCCTGCTTAATAAAAGCACTGTGGGGACCTGATGAGCTTTTCAGCTTCAGGTGTGAGGTGAAAGGAAGGCGAAAGTGTGAGCAGTATCTGTTGTGTGTCTGGTCTGGGAAGTGGAATGGAGATAAATACTGTTTGTGCATACACAAGAAAGAATTTTATTAATTTGTATGAAAAGCAGATACCTTAATTATACTTTCTGGTTTTGCTCTTTCTCAAGATTTTCAGATATGAAAATAAAGGTCTACTGACTGTTTTCTTTTACATGAAATAAATAGCTTCAAGGAAAAGAAATGAAGCAAAAACAGTCTTTGTTTTATTTCCCTTTCAGTTCTGAGATACTCAGTCGGTATTAAATAAAATAGCAGAAAATATTTATAGGCAGTTTACGAGACCCGAGGAAGAGTTCATGCGGCTGAAACTGTTCCATCGTAGAAATACTCCTTACATAATACATAAATGTTCTGTTGATGATTCCTGTTCGTATATTGCCCATAACTAATTGAGTCTGAGGTGTTTCTGCTAGAGGTTGAATTCAAGGCTTTCAAAAATCTTTTTTATTCCAAGAAGTGTTGAGTGACAATTGGATGAAGGAGGATGAGTGAGGGAAAGAAGGGAAGTGCATTAACCTTGTGGAAGGTCTTTTAAAGAGAAATCTTTACTCTGGTAAATTAAGAGTGCTTCCCTCTTTGGTTTGACAGTTGACTTTGGTAATACAGCAAATGGACATGCTTTTGGCCAGGTGTTTTAAAATGCTTCTTTTATTTGTTGTGTTAGAAGAGCTCTTATCCTGCAGAGCATTTGATTTTAATGGATGTATTTTCATTAAAAACTCTGACTACTGCATTCATCTTGCAAAAATATTTTGTTAAGCTCAAGTCAATGCAACTTTTGAAATTGATGTTGTAACTATCCTTTGCTAGAGGCATTACAATAATATTATGCTGCTTAGCTTTGTTATTGGAAGAGTCCATTTACATCATCTGGGCTTCTTTGTATGGTCAATTGTAGGTTTTGAGTATGTTGTAAATCCAAGAGTCATTGGCTTGTGCTTTAGGAGTAAAGTTTTATCAGAACATCTGCAATCAAAATACTCAAATTCACCCTTGTGCCCCTGACTGGGCAGGGAAAGGAATCGGTGGCAGCTGGGACAAACTTCCGTGGGCTGCAGCTGCGGATTTCTGAAGAGCAGCTGTGGCTTAGCACCCCAATATTTGAGAATGCTTCAGTGTGCTGGGAGGGAGCCGACTCCTTTTTCTCACACTGATGGATCCATTCAAGTTTACAAGTCCTTTAACAGCTGTAAAGCACCTGTTGTGTTATCCCCAGATTCAGTGATATAAAGGCACGGTTTAGTTGAAAGCAACTCTGGAAGCCCTGAGTGACTCTTGCTAAGCAGCGTCCATATTTCTCTCCCAGATGCTGGGCTTGGCTGGAGCAGCACTACTGCAAGGCAAGGTTAACTCCAGCAGTGTCAAGGTCCTGGGCTCCATTCCTGCTTTCACCTGGGCTTCTGGAACAGAATTCTGACTTTTTCATTGCATGCTCCTGGTTACTTGTCTTTCCCTGTCTCATGGGAGAGCTGCATTTTTCTGGAGGGGAAAAATAACTTCTCTAAAACTTCTAAATCTTTCCAAACAGCTATCCGTGTACACTAAAGATACCCTTGTGTGCGTAATGGATTCCTAAGTCAGTGCAGATGTCAGAGGGTCAGAACATGGCATGTACTGCAAGAGCTGTTAGTACTGAGTGTTTCTCTTAGTGGCCCCCTGAAAGGGATTGAGCACAGCAGCCATCTGGAGAACAAACATTACTTTTGTGATATAAACCATGCCAACCTTTCAGATCTTTGAATTTCTTGTTAATGTACTATGGGTTTGTTTTTCAATCAAGGCCAGAATAGAACACGTCCTTGAGACAGGGGGCTGTTTTGTCTGGTTCCCGGTGTAGTTCCCAAGACTAGGCTGCTTACTTCCAACAATGTTTCATGTTGCTGCTTGGTGCTGCAGCGCTAAGTCTAAGAGGGGCCCTTTGAACAGCATGTTTTTTCCGGTGTTCTTATAAAATAAATGGGGGAGGAGGATGTTTACTTGCTGGAAATGCCAGAAGTAAATAATGAAAATAAAAACCATACTGGCAGCGCTGTACTCAACAAGGGATGCTGAGTCATTACCCAGAAATTGTCAGGCCACAGTAAGCACTCAAGGAATGAAGCTGTTTGCAAGTGTCAGCTGAGGAGGCAGTGTTTCCTCTTGTGCCTTAGTCAGACTCCTGTGTTAGTATGTTCTTTTTTCTTGCGTTGACTCAGCATCAAACTCTGTTCCTACCCTAAACTGTCACCTGTTATAATGCCAAGTGAGTCTAACTTTCTGCATTGTCTGCCCCAGAAGTGGCTGCCTATTGCTAACTTGTAACATTGCACTGCTGAGGCTGAGTGCTATTTACTATTCAAATAGATTTCCAAATCTGTGAATATCTAAATGCCACATAAAGTTGTCTAAATCCAGAGTTCCAGTAAATCCCATTTTGTTTCTATGGTGAAGGAGGGACTTCCGCGTGTTTGATGGGTTACAGAGTCACATAAGGATGACTCTGCTACTTTTGCAGGCTCTCAATTTCCTTATCGTGTTGTAGACCTACAGATCTATCCTAATGGGTTTATTGGCAAGACTGGCCTTGCTTGGTACAGGCAGCTGCAGAACATTCTGCTTTCCAGTACTGCAGTTTTCTGCTCTTCTGCTGCAGCAGAATCAAAAGTATTAAGTGGCAGGTCAGGTTCAGAAGAGGTCAGGATATTGGCAGGAACAAGCCACTGTCAACTTCCCTATAATGCAAGGGACCTGGCTTATGCAGCCCAAGGATTCAGGTTCTTCTGTCCTCAGATTTGAGGGAGAGTCGCTTCAGGTGTCCTCCAGCTGTTCAGGTATTGCATACCTAGGTGTTTGCATGCTTCTAGGAAGTGTCTTCTCATTAAGTTATTAGTAAATGGCAGAATTTAGTGCCTTCATCATTTGTTCTTGTACAGCATCAGAGAGTGCTGCAGGATGTTCAAGTAGTGTAACCCCTCAATCAGTTCTCAGATCTTTGTTCTTTTCCCCTTGAACATAAGTACCTTTCATTAGTGGCAGCACCACTTAAAAAATAAAAGACACCATGTAATCTTCAGGATATATTCCTTTGTTCTGTTTTCTCTCATGTGAGAGCAGAAAGTGGGGCAGGATCAGGAGGATGTAGGTGCACGGTAGTCTAGTTTATCACTGACTTTTTGCAGTTGTCAGCTTATTTTGGTGAGGAACAAAGTTCTGCAAAGCCAACGTTGTTTTCATTGGCACTTGAGGCAGATGCTTCCTTGAGTAACATGCTGAGTTAAACATCTGCTTGGATCAGGATAGGTGTTTTGCAGTGAGGTTTCCAGCAATTGCTGAGGGTATCTTTCACAAATTTTAGTACTGGGGACAGTAGGAGGAGGAGAACGCTTAGAGCAAGAAGAGAAGAATTTGGATCAGATGCCTTCTCCAGGTCATTGGTTTTTAAGAATACTGCTTTCTCATTCATAAAAATAAAAATAATCTTACTTTTCCAGGTTGGCATATTTTTAAACAGAGTTTGCAGTAGTGTATTATCAATCTTTTTGCTAGGGGAGTTTTCCCATATGTATATTGTTAAAAAAGAATGACACGTGACTGTGGCCTGTTAAAAGATGTTGAAATGTGCAGTGCTATGTCTGTGCACAATTGCCAGAGGGATTTCCTTAAGTGAAGTAAGTCTTCAAACCACACAAATACAGAAGGTCCAAAGTACACCTGAGTCTGACATCGTAGAACATGTAGCTGGATTTTAAACCAGCAGACCATTGACTTGCTGGTGGTCACTGCACAAGGGGGAAAGGGAAAGTCTCACTGATTTCCAGTGGAAAATAAAGTGTTAAAACTTCTTAAACACGTTGAGTGAATTGAGTTTTGGATGTTTTACAGAGTCTTTGTTATAGCCTTTTCTAGCAAGTAAAAAGAGTTGTAGAATCACTGAAGGATTTAGGTTAGAAGGACCTGTCAGATCATCAAGCCCAACCATCCATCTAACACTACAGGGTCACTGCTAAACCGTGTCCTTAAAAGCCAGATCTGTTTGTCTGTTGAGTGCCTGCAGGGATGGGGACTCCACCACTTCCTTAGGCCTGACCAGCTTCTCTGTGAAGAAATTTTCCCCTATATTCAGCACTAGTGAGGCCACACCTCGAGTACTGTGTCCAGTTTTGGGCCCCTCACTGCAAGAAAGATATTGAGGCCCTGGAAAGTGTTCAAAGGAGGGCAACAAAGCTGGTGAGGGGTCTGGAGCACAGGCCATATGAGGAGAGGCTGAAGGAGCTGGGAATGTTCAGCCTGGAGAAGAGGAGGCTCAGGGGAGACCTCATTGCTCTCTATAACTTCCTGAAGGGAGGTTGTAGTGAGCTGGGGGTCGGCCTCTTCTCTCGTGTCATTAGTGATAGGACCAGAGGGAATGGCTTCAAGCTACGGCAGGGGAGATTCAGGCTGGACATGAGGAAGTATTACTTTTCAGAAAGGGTGGTCAGGCACTGGAATGGACTGCCCAGGGAGGTGGTGGAGTCACCGAGCCTGGGGGTGTTCAAGGAAAGGCTGGATGTTGTGCTGAGGGACATGGTTTAGTGGGAGCTATTGGGAACAGGTGAATGGTTGGACTGGATGATCTCTTAGGTCTTTTCCAACCTTGGTGATTCTATGATTCTATGATTCTATGATTCTATGAAATAATCACTGATATCCAACCTAAACCAGCCCTAGTGCAACCTGAGGCCATTTGTTTGTGTCCTACCACTTGTCACTTGAGAAAAGAGACTGACTCATCCTCACTGCAACCTCCTTTCAGGTGGTTGTAGAAGACGAAGAGGTTTCCCTTAGCCTCTTTTTCTCCAAACTGACCAATCCCAGTTCCCTCAGTCACCCCTCATAACTCTTGTTTTCTAGTCCTTTCATCAGCTTCATTGCTCGTCACTGAATGTGTTCCACCAACTCAAATCCTTCTTGTAGTGAGGGGCCCAGAACTGAGCACGGTATTAGAGTTGTGGTCTCAGCAGGTCTGAGAACAGAGTGATAATCACCTCCCTAGTCCTGCTGGACACATTACATCTGTTGCAGGCCAGGATGCAATAGACCGTCTTGGCTTCCTGGGCATACTGCTGGCTCAGGTCACTCCAGCTGTTGACTAACACCCTCAGATCCTTTTCTGCCATGCAGCTTTCCAATTGCTCTTTCACAGACCTATGCTGCTGCATGGGGTTGTTTTGACCCAGGTGTAGAAGCTGGCAGGTAGCACTGTTGGATGAAGCAGAAAAGTATAGGACAGGTAGGCAGGTATGAGCAAGGAGGAGGTGGTGGCTGGCCACTGCTGTTCTGGTGCGTGCCAGTGCTGCTGTGCTGCAGGAGGAGGCTGTCATTAGCAGTATTTACTGCTGTCTATGCTATACACATCATTCTCTTACTCAGTTGCATTGTTTCTCAGTTGCATGTACAGCCCTGAAGTAAAAGAGCTTGCATGGTATGACTGGGATGTCTGAGAGCATTTGTGTAAGGTGGCACTTAACTAGGACATAATCAGGACCCCTGGGGTTTGGAACCAAGGGAATCCTTCCAATACATTCTTCTCATACAGCAGCACTGAGTCCCAACCTGCAAGCAGGTTGTGCTCCAAGAAGTACTTTTTTTCAGCAAGTAGCAGCTAGCTCAAAAAATCCATTGGCATCTTTGTATTTCTTTGTGTTTTATTAATATAGGTTATCAATCTAATTTGGTGGTTTTTCATTCTTTATCTTTACAGTATCACCTTACTGTACTCAGATACTGAGACAGTCAACTTTATTGAAAATCTTTTTTGTTGCAGAAGGAATCCAAAGTTTAAATAAATACTCAGGCATTTTTTCCCTTATTCAGATTTCCAGGAAAGGAATTATTAAACTTGGACTGCATGTTAAAAAGAGCTTGAAAGGGGAAGGCTCGACTAAAGCACTGTTGACTCTTCAGCAAGTTAAGCATCTAAATCTAAGCTAGTCATTTCCCAGGGGTCACTGTTAACGATTGCATTCTGTGCTTGATTTATTTGTAACGGTAACAGTTGCAGTGGGAAGAAGACATTAGGCCAAATTCTGACCTCAGAGTATAAATCTGGAACCAGTTCACTCTGATTTTTCAAATTTTGATGACATTACTTTAAATTTATTCTGTTACTGTGTTTGGAATCTCTTCTGTTGCATTAGATATTTTTTTTTTCTTTGAGACTGCATTTCTGCCATCCTTCTTGTCCATTTCTGAATACGAAGAGCAGCACATCTATGATAGCAGCTGTGTCTCACTGTTCATTTCATAGCCCAAGTAAGTGAGACAGGGAGAGGTTTGCAAAGCTGGGGAAGTGCTGCAGTGACAAATGGTAGGTGGCAAGTTTATATGCCCCAGGCTGTTCTGCTTTGGTTATTTCTGTGTCTTGTTTGCATGTTCTCACATTCAGTGCCTACACACCTATAAGGCCATCAGGTGGAAGCTCTCACCTGCAACAGAAACTGTGCTACCCCCTTTGCTCCTGCTGCTTGTGACTGTTCAGTGGGAAAATGGGCTGCAAAGAAGTAAAGGATTTGTTCACCTTTGCCAGCTAGATGTATTAGGATTGTTTTAGTTAATATAAAAATATTTCTTCATTACAGTAATGTTCTTCATTAACAATTGTTTTTCAGCCCATGGAAGATGAAACTAATTATTCTCTATTTTGGGGCATGTCTGTTCAGGACCAGAAAGTACAGTGCCCTCAAGCTTCTGAGAATGTTAATTTAATTTCTTCATCTCCTTTGTGCAAATAATGAATGTTTTTTCTTGTTGAAACCATGAGCCAGGTTCCAAGGGCTGTGGGACTGGTTAGTGGTGAGGTTTTTGTTTTGTTTTGTTTTGTTTTTTAAAGAAGCAGTAACTACAGTTATGTAGTTCAAATCCGGAAAAAAAAATATGAAGGGTAAATGAAACATCAGGACAATGCAACAAAGCAAATAGCAAGCAGAGTTACGAGGATGGCACTGAAGTCATTGTGCTAGAGTGCAATCATAGAATTAGATGAAGCCTTTAGGTGTTTGTGACAGCTCTGTGATAGATAGTGCTATGCAAGGTGAACTTTTAATGACAGGGTTTTTTGAAGTCATTATTGATGCTACACTGTGGTTGCCTGGTGGTCTACTTGCAAATATTTCTCATACTGCTGCTTTCAAGTCTTCCACTACATAGTAGTCTAACTTCCAGGATATTTTAGAAAGGTTGTTCTTGTTGTTTTCATGAGCTTTTCTATTAAAGAGCAGAGTGGTGTATGTGGCCGATGAAGCTGAGAACAAAGGGATGTATCCTTCAGTTTCTCTTCATTATTAAATTTAACTTTGTGAAAATGTTAAACTGTTGAATAAGATGGGCAGAAGACAGTCCATGGCATCTAGGACAAACTCTGCCTGTACAGCAAGTGAAACAGCTACCTCCGCATGCAAGCCATTGATGTTATCGAGTGCAGTGCAGTGAAAATCACATTTCTGAATATTCCGCCACCAACTGTTTCTCCGTTAAACTAGTAAGGGAACAAAGACCAGTAACGATTAGTCTTGATCCATTACAGTGATTAAGTGTTTGGCTACCTATGCTGCTACAGTAAGCTAAACCTGACCTTACTAAGAATTGCAGCTGCTTCTGTCAAACCAGCTTGATGCATTACATTCACAAAAACAGGCTCAATATCCCACTACTTCTATGGTTTTGTTGCTCTCCTTTTTTGTATTTTAATAAAAAACATTGAAAATTAAAATGTTTTGTCACTTATATACATTAGCTGTATCATATATTTTATTAGGGCTACTATGAAAGTATTGCCTCCTATTTTATAATGTTGTCCCATGTTGTCAGAGGTGGATGTTGGTGGTTCGGCAGTAGAGGTAGAGCTACCCCAGGGGTATTCTTTTGATTTTATTGCTGTGCGACAGATGGCAGCAGGGAGGCACTCTGTCTCTGGCAACTCTGGCATGAGTTGCATATGGAACAAAGGTATAGAATGGAATTCTTCTGTGCAGAAAAAATGGCACCCACTGACATTCACTGAACATTTATGGACACCAAACAGAAATGTGCACACAGTGAGGGGTGGGTTGGTATGTTTCAGCAGTGGCAGCAGTGGCAGAGTTAATCTCTGCTGGTGAAGATTTTTCTGAGTGGAGCATGCAGGCTCTTGTTCATTATGGGTGAAAGCACAGAGCAAAGGGTGGTGATTGTGCTGGAAAAGAGTATGTTGTAGCTGAGAACTTGCTCTATTAAATAGTGTCTCTGTACTCTTTGTAGCTGTTGTAGTTTCCATCAGAATAAATAGGAGGCATTACCTTCAGAGCAAGCTTCATAGATAACACCCTAGACAATTCCTCTTCACTCACTGCAGCCCAAGCAAGCCAAAAGTTTGGACACCTGTATGTTACATAGACTTTTGGAGTGGAAAGGAGTCATGTCATAACCTGCTTTACAGTTACAGATTTTTTCTTTACTCCAAAGTCACTGTTTTGGTAGGATGACAAGCTGTTGTGACAACTCTCTACCTTCTCTATTCACAGGTGTTCCCTTTCCAAAGAACTTCCTTCAGATCTGCAAGAAGATACTTTGCCGGCTTTTTCGGGTGTTTGTTCACGTCTACATTCATCATTTTGACCGTATCATCCTCATTGGGGCTGAGGCCCACGTCAATACCTGCTACAAGCATTTTTATTACTTTGTGACAGAGCTCAACCTGATAGACCGCAAAGAACTAGAGCCTTTGGTAAGTGTGAGGTCTAGGAGAAAGCTCGAGGAAATATTCAGCCACCCTTCACTGAGCCTTTCCCACACTTACTGCAGTGGATTTTCTCAATGGTTGAACAAAGGCAATTTAAAGCAAAGAACTTGACTTCTGACCAGAGACCATCGACTGCAGCATTTGTGAGATGTAGAGTAGTCAAAGGATAAAAATACAGTGTGTTTTGTATGGAAGAATACAAGCTGGGAAATGCTTTCATTTTAAAGTGGAAATTCAGTTTTCTTTCCCTCCTTCTTGTATTATATATTTTATATATAATTTTGTGCTGTCTTTTTTTCACTAGTTGGTAACAGCGTGGTACTTGTAGCATCCAGTTGCATGCACATGAAGAGAACAGTGGTGTAAATAGAGGTGAAATGGGATTTTTTAGAAATGTTTTAAGTAGGTGTTTTTGAAAATATTGAGTGTGCTAGGCCTGGATCTAAGTGAGACAAATGAGGTGAGACTGAGACTCAGACAATTAACAGCGTAAGAAAACCAGACACTTCCTTTTGACTGAAGGTAGGTCATATGAAACTTATTGTTTTCAAAACTAAGGCTTCAGAAATGGAAACCCTTCTGTTGTGGTCTGCAAATGCAAGTGAAATAGAAGTGTAGGCAGGTAAGAAAGACAATTCAAAAGGTTTCCTCACTGTGTGCCAACTTTTAAAGGGTATGGGGCAACATTTCTGTGTTGGCCAGAATTCTGAAAGTACTGTGTTGTACAGCTTATTCATAATGGCTGGGGTATTTTTTTCCTCAGAGGCACAAGAGCAGCAGAGATTGGCCAACACTTGCAGATGCAACACAGTCCAACGTTGCTCCACTGAAAGCAGTGTTTCCTAGGAACACTGTGGAACACATCCACAGACTTTCAATTGTTCCTCACAAAGGCAGAATGCACAGATATGTACAGCATAGCTGGTATTAAATATTTCTGGAAGTGGTGGTTCTGTGGGAGCTGGAGCTATTGCAGAGTGGTACATGTATGTGCTTATGATAACTGAAGCAGAGCCAGTGAATAAAGACAAAGAGAATGGTCTTGTTTGCAGCACTTCACAAGTCCCTCTGAAAGATGCTGTATATGGCACATACAAGTAACCTGTAATGTTTCTGTCATTCCTTTGTGAGTGGAGAACTTAATACCATCTAAATGTCTGGTAAGGGTGAGTAGGTGCCCTGTAAAAGAGAACTTTGGCAGACCAGGGATTCTGGGTTTGTTGTAGCTGTTGATCTCTGTAGCTGTGTTACAAATAAAATGAGGTGGGATGGGAAAAGAGGAGACAGCTAGTCAGCTACAAGATCCTTGCCTGCTTTGACATACAAAGAGCCCAAAAATTAATTTGATGCCACAAGAAGAGATTAGCAAAATTCCTGTGCTGAGCAGACAGATGAAAGTCTGAGGCCAGAGTGGTGCAGGAGGTGGCCCAAGTCTAGCAGGAGAGCAGGCTAAGAATGTGCTGCATTGGTATATGCTTTCCCCTTGCATTCCAGCATTTGCTTCCCTCACAGAATTACTCTTAGTTTCAGCACAGGGTGCTTTGAACTTTGTTGAGCTGCAGGAGCTTCCAGAAAACTGTTCCACTTGCATGAAAGGCACAGTATCAGCAAGATGACAAAACCCCGCCTGTTTCTTATGTCTCCCTGTCCTCAACTTGGGAGGAACTAGAAATAAAGAAAAAAATTTATCTGCATTTTTGTCTTCAGCTGGGCAGAGAGAAGGGGAGGAGCTGCCAAACAAAAGCAGATATTACAAATAATCTTCTATTTTATTGCAATAGCTGAGGACAACCTGTGCCGTGCCAGGTTCGCCATGGCAGGAAATGAGCCCACATTATCTCCCTTAATTAGAAAATGGGCCAGGAGCTGATTAAATAAACAGACTGCCACATGCTTTACTAAACAGGAAGGCAACTGATTTATCACCACATCTTCAAAAAGGGAGAATAACTAGGAAGTAGGCAGTAGATAAATAGTAATATTAGCCTGCTGGCAGGACTTTCACCCTTAGTTTAAAATAGATTTTATCAGCATTTCTAAGCTGATGTAACAGTTATGAATCAAATGCGGCAAATGAGTCAAATAGGGTTCCTCCCCTCCCATTCATAACTTTTGTTAATACAGAGTCTATAGATAAAAGTGCTGCTTATCTTCTTCCCATCTTCAAGGCTGTGTTAATTTGACAGACCCCCGAGTCTCTCATGGAAAGAGTCTTTTTGTGTGGAAAAAAAAAAGGAAGCTGGCACACTTACTGATCCTGCAGGTGGTCCTGAAGGAAACAAGGCACGGCCAATTGGCTAATTTGTGAGAAAACAGCAAGTCTGAGAATGCACCGGCCCTTTCCCACAGTTCACAGGCAGAAGAGGCAGTGTGCATCATAAGACCCTAGTGGCATGTCTCCAGGGGAGTTTTATCAGAAACTAAATTAAAGTTTGAGTTTAATATGTAGCATCTGTTTTGTACTCACTTCCTGAGTGACTGATTTTATTCTCCAGTGGCACAGTTCACCTTATTTTACTTCTGAGCCTTTTTCAAGCGGTCTAGTTGTGTGATGCCTATTGCAGAATCACAGAATCACAAAATCACAGAATGGCCATGGTTGGTAGGGACCTCAAGGATCATGAATCTCCAACCCCCCTGCCACATGCAGGGCCACCAACCTCCACGTTTAGTGCTAAACCAGGCTGCCCAGGGCCCCACCCAACCTGGTCTTGAACACCTCCAAGGACGGGGCATCCACAGCCTCTCTGAGCAGCCTGTGCCAGCACCTCACCACACTCATGGTAAAGAATTTCCCCCTGATGTCCGACCTAAATCTCCCCTCCCTCAACTTAAAACCGTTTCCCCTGGTCCTGCACATATCAACCCTTTCAAAGAGTTGATTCCCCTCCTGTTTGTAGGCTCCTTTTAGGTACTGAAAGGCTGCAACGAGGTCACCCTGCAGCCTTCTTTTGTCCAGGCTGAACAAGCCCAGCTCCCTCAGCCTGTCCTCACAGGGGAGGTACTCCATTCCCCTGATCATCCTAGTGGCCCTCTGAATTCTCTCCAACAGCTCCCTGTCTTTTTTATTGTGGGCTCCATGCTTGGACACAGTGCTCCAGATGGGGCCTCCCAAGGGCAGAGTAGAGGGGGACAATCACCTCCCTGTCCCTGCTGGCCACCCCTCTTCTGATGGAGCCCAGGATACCATTTGCCTTCCCAGCCACAAGAGCACACTGCTGGCTCATGTTAAGCTTTTCATCTATCAGGACCCCCAGGTCCTTCTCTGCAGGGCTGCTTTCAAGGACTGCTCCTTCCAGTCTGTATGGATGCCTGGGATTCTTCCGGCCCAACTGCAAAACTCTGCACTTTGCCGTGTTCACCTGGGTTCACCTGGGCCCATCTTTCCAGCCTCTTGAGGTCCCTCTGCATGGTATGCCTTCCTTCAACCATGTTGACCACACCGCTCAGCTTGGTGTCATCAGCAAACTTGCTGAGGATGCACTCAATTCCTACATCGATGTCACTGATTATTATTGATTATTATTATTGATTATTATTATTGTTACTTCCATTCCGTCTTCATCCTGTGTAGATTACTGCTGTTAGAGGATACTTAAAACAATCTAAACTTGCTTTTTAGTGAGGCTTTTAATGCAGCTATAGAAGCATAGCAGCTTGCTGTTCAAATGGCAGTTCAACCATGTCAAATAACATTCTTGGTTTTTTTGCTCATGTTTGTATGTAATAAGCATGTCTTGAACAAAATAGTCTTGATTTGGGAAATTATGCTTCATGTATTAGCAATGAACAGAAACTTTTGGTTATTAATAAGATAATGAGAAGTAAAAGGACAAAATAATAATAATTAAAAAACACTCAGGAGAGAAACACTTTCAAATTGAGCAAAAAACTTTTCATCCTCTTTTCAGAGGTTCAGCTTACCATGCTTGTGCTACATGTTATGTTCAACTATGGCCAGTCCCTTTGGCAAGGCCAGGGTTTATGCAGGAAGCTAGGGTTGTGATGCTTTAGTTCTGCTGTTTGCTGCTTGTTTTCCACTACACCAGCATGTGTTAACCAAAGCACACAGTCGCTCATGTTGTCTCTACTCCAGCATAGTTTGCCCACAGCCCCTTTGGAGGTGTGCCTTTGAAAGCAGCTATAACTTGCTAGGGGCTGTGACTTGCGTGGCTTCCCACAACACAGGTCATCCCAGTCACCCCCTGCTACCAATACCCTGCTGGTTAGAAATGTGAGTTATCATATGCAACCTGTTAGCTGAAGATTTGCATTCTTTGGTTTTCTTGTGTATCAGCAGATTAACTGATAACTCTCTTAGTGAGTTTTCCCCTGTTGAATATGATACTGTAAGCCTCAATTCACTGATGTTTGGAAAGTGTTTTTATACCACCAAGTAAGAGTTGAAATAAAAGTAGATCTTAGTCCTAGTTCATCATCTTCCTTTCAGTATGAGACTGGATCCTTGATACTGGCATGTGCAGAACAGCTGAAGGAAATGAAGCCTCCTATGTTCCTTAACTTGATGTTCATTAATGTGGCTTGTTGTTGTGTTAGGAATTGCACTTAATGTTCAAGCACTGCACCATTACATTTCACCAGTCTGCAGGATTAATGCAAAGCTGGCATTTTGTTAGTCTGAGCTGTAACCTGCAGATGCAGACTGTTGTTCCTCTAATCTCAGAGTACATGAAACACCTTCAGAACTGCTTCATAGAGCAACTCATCTCTGTTAAAATGTTCTCTATGCTGTGAGAAGATAGTCCATACCCCTTGTGAAAGATGTAGCTGTTTGTAGTACAGATAGAATTGGAGAATGTTTTTCTGAGATAGGTCATATTAGCTTGCTTGTTTTTAAGGACTACAAGCTCCTGAATACAAGGCAATATAATCCCTTCCAGGTATTTCCTGATTTCTTTAGCTCAGCACAGTATAAATAATCATAAATCCAATTTTTCCATAAAAACAGGTGGGTACCTTCTCTGATATGCATCACTTTCCGTTTCTGTCGTCTCAGAAAAAAGACACTACCTAGCAGGAATAAAGTGCAGCTGCAGATAGAGCAGTCTCACCATAAAGCAATTTATCTTTTGAACATATCTGCTAGCTGTGTCTCAGCATCACAGAATCACAGAGTGGCGTGGTTGGAAAGAATCTAAAGGATCATGAATCTCCAAACCTTCTGCCATCAGGTTAGTTTCCTTTGCTCTGCTGTTTTGAAGCAGCTGGATTCCTCTCTTTTTTCCTGAGAACAGGGTGTCTTTTCAGGAGCCAGGTTTGTCCTGGTGATTACAGGGCCTGTTTGCTGCTGTGCTGAGATTTAGCTGCAGTAGGCACTGGTCATGGCCTGAAACCTGAGAATCAGTGCAGCTACAGCAATGTGTCATGTAGGAAAGGAGGGGGAAAAAACAGGCTTCTGAAAAATGATAAAATTAGTGTCAAGCAAATGTTATGCCTCAGTGGGTTATTTTTTGTTTGTTTGTTTGTTTTGTTTTTTGTTTTATTTGTTTTGTTTTTTAAATTAGAACTTGCATTCTAATAACAAACGTAGGTGGCAAAAATATGTACACTTTGTCTCTCCTTGGCTGCACGGCTGCAGAGCTGTAGGTTGGTCAGGAGTTTATATCATATCAAATGACAGTGGGAAGTGATGGGTTAGGGGCACCTTGACAGATATGAAAGAAGGGTTTGTGTGGTTTGAGTAAACTTGCTTCCGTCATAGTTACTGTGAATTTTCAAATGCATCTGTTGGCCACATAGATAGAGATACCAATATATGTCCTTTCTGTACATTTTCCTTTTTAACCAACGTAGTATCCTCTCACTAAGCAAAGAGTACCTTTGTACTTGAGAGAGCTTGTTCTCTCTCAGAAATATTCAGAAATATATTGCAAATAGCCAGATTCTAGCAGATGCTTACATGACTTTGGAAACTATTGATTGCAGTGAAAGTCCCCTCTTGAGTGCCCGGGTGAAAGACAGAAGAATTTGGCCATTTACTTCACTTATTTCCTAAAAGTTATTTTTTATAATTCCAGTCCCTTGGAAACTTTGATTTTTCTCTCAGAAGTTTTTTTTTTTTTTTTTTTTTTTTAAACATTTTGTTTTATGAGAACAGAAAGTATTAATTACTCTTGGACAGGAAAACAGAGAAAGGTGTTATTTAAACATGTTGTTACAGTAATTCACAAAATACTGACTTCATTTTGATGCAGAGATAATCAGCCATGGTGGCAAGCAGATAGTTTGAGTTTTGGAAGTGGTAGCAATCAGTGGAGCTGCATGCATACTAGTGTAGAAGCTGGTAATTGCCTCTATGAGTATGGAGTTCACTTGTAGAATAACAAAGTTAATAAGGGTTTCTCTCCTTCATTATTCTCAGTGTAAAAGCTTCCATTGATCTCATGGCATGATTGGCTTCTGATAATATATTCATTTAGTATTAGGAGTTGCTTAAAAGTAAGCATTTATATCTGTTTGTTTTATTTTTATAGAAAATTGTCTTCAGAATGGAATTGCTAGTGTATGTCAAGGCAGTCTAGCAGGTAAAGAGATGAGTGTTTAATATATCACTGTAAGTACTAAATTGTGTTCTGGGATTGTTGTTTTTGTGGTTTTTTGGTTTTGTTGTTTTGTTTTTTTGTTTTGCTGTTTATTTTTGCCCTAGCAAGCTGTATTATATATTAATTGCAAGAACCAGTTATGGTCTGAGTGGCAATAAGATTTCAAAGTTTAAACACATTCAGGAAATTGCGCAGTGAGGTTTATAATGATCTAACTCTGCCTTCTTGTATTTTATGATTCAGAGCTGCATTACTGCCCTGATTACGCTGACATGAATGTGGGGCACTTTATTTTCAGTTAGCCCCTTCTTCCTTGTATCGGAGCCAGTCATTACATTATCATCTTAAGACCCAGCTGAACACTGGTTTTGCCTAGGCAGTTTCTGGAGCAGTTGCACACAACCTAGTATCAGCACAAGGCACATGGTAGAAACACTTGCAGCAGCTGTTTGTGCTTCTTCAGCCACCTGCTGAGGGTATCACACAGGATGCAGGGTACCAGCTCACGAAGTCTGCATTTCCTGGTGGGTTTCTCCATGCACATTGTTTCAGGATGAAGTAATGAGAAGTACTCCGTGCAAGTGGTATCCAGATGAGTGCCGAGAGTTTTTCTGTTATGCTTTTGCTTGGCCAGCTTTACAGCAAGGCTCAAGTATCACACCTCAGCTCTGCTGTTGCTGTGCGTGAGGCCCATGTAGCTGCTGTTAGACATCCAGTTTACTACAAACAGTACATCTTTTCACAACATAACTGGAAGTTCTGCTGCCTCTTTGTTTGTGCCGCAGAATGTTTATTCATTAGGCAGTTCATTGCCAGAAATGCCACAGACATTGCACAAATTCTGTAAACATAGCCCATCTGGCATTAGCTCTAACCAGAGCTTATAGTGGAAAAAACAGCAATATCAGGCTTAACAAAACATAGCAAACTGCTAGCATCTTGGTAAAAGTACTCTCAGATGAAAGATGGCTGAGTCAAAATTTGATTAAATGAGGCTTCTACTTCAGATAAATTTTTCAAGCATAAATTCTTAAACATCAATATTCCTTTCTTAATTCATTTGATTTTTTTTTTCAAATAATTGATTTTTCTGCTTAGCTAGTTTTTTATATTCATGGTGAAAATTGGAATTTGAACTTTTCCTGTTCATTTTTTCAATTTGTACATCAGTCTTTGTGAAAACAGCGATGGTAGCCATAAATCAATAGACTGTGAAATTAGCTGTTTCAGACTCAGAAACATAAATGATCTGCCTGTCAGCAGAAGACTTTCTGAGCTTGAAAGCAGAGAACTAATTTCATTAAAGTCACTGTGTTCTTCTTATAACTATCCCTTATAGCTACCCAATTCTATTTTTATATTGCTGCTCATTACTGCTGAAATGAGACCTTCAGTGCTGGAATGGGCTGCCCAGGCAGGTGGTGGAGGCACTGTTTCTGGAGGTGTTGAAGAAATGTTTAGATGGGACAGGGTTTAGTGGGGAAATACTCATGGTAGGTGGATGGTGGGACTGGATGGTCTTGGAGGTCTTTTCCAGCCTTGGTGATTCCCGATTCACAGCACATAGAAGAGCAAGATAACAATAACATTAGCACATTGTTTGAAAGGTATCTTTGACTTTTCATCCTTCCAGACTCTCTGGTGCGTTCTGTATGCTGTACAGATGGTGTAAGCTTCAGACAGGGAACACATAAGGTTTGATATTGTTCAATCATAGGTGCTGCTCCAGAAGGATAACTGTTCATTCCCTACTTAGTCTATCATTAACAGATTCTGACTCTAAAATCTATCAGTGAAGCTTCTGTGTGTAAAAACCACTGTACAAAAACGTCTTTAACAGTAGTGTGTGATTTAGAGCAGTATGCATAGGTGCAGGGGAGGTACACTGACTTACTGCTTGTCTGGGTATTATCCAAAAATCAGTGCTAGCTAAGCATCAGTTTTAAAGTAGGCATTAGTTTGTCTTTTTTTTCTCCCTCCAATTATTTGCTTAATTAAGAGTCCCCACTCAGGGAGGTTTCATCACTGTTGCTAACTAGCCACTGTTATTTCTTTCCTTAAAAAGTAAAATAAAGAAATCAAGCATTCCTTGCTACCAATCCAGTTTTTCATAGAATTACAGAATCATAGAATGTCCTGGGTTGAATAGGCCCACAATGATCACCTACTTTCAACCCCCTTGCTATATGCAAGGTCACCAACTGCTAGACCAGGCTGCCCAGAGCCACATCCAGCCTAGATTTTTATGCAGCTAAAATATATGGTGATAATGTGCAGCATTTCTTTTTTTCCCTCTACAATAAGAACTTGAGAACATAATATTGCTGAAGAATAGAATTCTTAACTTTGATGCTCTAAAAAAGCTATGTCATAAGATGCACTACAGTGCCAGAGTTTTTGAGTAGACTGTTTCTGGCCTGTGTTTTTTTGAGTCTATTTTTATCACATCAGCTGCTTTGCTTGCACGGAGTCCAAATGTACAATGCCAAAACAGGGAGGCTGAAGGACTTTCCAGCTGACAATTTTCTGTGTGCCACTGATTCACCAGAGGTTTGGGGGTGGTTCTCTTTGGTGCCTTGGCTTAACCATTGTACCATTCTATACTTTAATGCAATTTTCTCTTTTATGAGTGCATTTATGTTTCAGTTGCTTGGTGAGTACACCACATAAATCCTGTTTTAAAGTTTAGCTAGTAAATATAAATCATAGCCTGGCGAATAAAAAGGATTTCTCCAAATTAATCCACATTTCATGGTTTGTAATAAATAACAACACATTTGTACTTCAAAGAAATGATTAATACCAGATTGAAAGAGCTACGGGTAACAGTGCAGAATAGAGTAAGAAGAGGAAACTTTGAAGAAGCTTAGACCTCCAAATGTGTTCAGTTCTGCAAAACATTAGAAGAGAAAATAACTACAAATAGCATCCCTTTGATAGTTTTGCAGTTTTTTCAGGTCATGTTATAGGGAACTGCTACAACATTTCAGTGGTAGAAAAGGAATGACAGTCAAGAAATCTTTTTCATTATTATTTAATTAGTGCTTCTGAAGAGCTAATGTGAATCTTGCATATTCAGTATTTTATTTGTGCTTGTTCGGTAAGCATGGGGAATATCTGACTTTGCTATGTTAACTAAGATAAAAGAACATAAAAATGCAGTGGTGATTTTTCACCAAAACTGTGAGAAGAATGATGGGAATCCCACATGCTTCCTGGGTTTTGGAAATACCTGTGTCCTGCATTAGCACCTCAGCTGTTGTACTGCGCTGTTAGGGCCCTTCAACAAAATGCCATACCTTGTGCTTCTCTGCGTAGAGTCAGTCAGCTGCCCTTGCTAGACTGATGCAAGGGGGTGTTCCACTGCTGGAATGATGTCAGTCTTCAGAAACAAAGACTGCTTTATGAAGCAGCAAAATTTAGTATTCCTTAAACTCAAATCAACTTGAAATTTTGGATGGGTATTCAAAATATGTCTATCATTTCTTTCTTTTTGGTAGCACTTGATGACATAATCCCATACTCTTGCTTGCATAACAAGGCAATTGTGAATACGTTAAGAAGTATAAGGTTCAGGAAAGCTTTTAGATCTAAGTAAAAATGTATATTTTCACAATTTGAACAGTACTTCTTAAGTGTTTCTTTCTGGTAATAATGAGTTTTGGGTTGGCCTTTTGTTATTCTTTTTAAACCCAGACCTACCAGAAAGCTAAGAAGCAGAATTTTTTCTCACAGCCAAAGGAAGAAATTTAGTGCCACATAAACTTGGTTGTTAAAAAAAAAAAAAAAAGAAAATATTGTGTCATTTGAAAAGATATGTTAGTGTACAAAATAACTTAATGTAAAACATCGTGCAAAAAAAGAATTATAGGTCATAGTGATGAAATTACATGTTCTGAAAAAAAAGAAAATCTGCAAAATTTTATACTAAAGATAGCATTAGTATTTATTATTTGGTCTTCATGACCTTAGAGCCAAAAGCAACATGTTTAAAGTCCCAAGCATCACCATAATTGAGACTTCTTCAAGCAGAAGTTCTGAAGCCGGAATACTTGGATGATCAGTATGCCTATTTGCTATCAGTTGCCAGACCATCATTTTCTTCCTAGTGGTGTACAAAGATGGGGCAACTGAAAAACATAGAGGAAATTTAAAAAAATAACATTGGATAAAGCAGTTTGGAAATGAGGATCCAAGACAAGGCTCTAACTAAAAATGCCAGAAAAAGAAGTTTTGTAAGTAACAAATTGTTACAAATGTAGTTTCACCATTCCTATCCTGGTTAACTTGCCATCTGAATATAAATTTGTTGTGCAGCACTGGATCTCAGACCAGGTGATATTTGTTATTCCACAGCAAACAGCCTCTTGTGACCAGGATACTAAGCATTGTCCACATGTTGCTTTGTCTGTTGTTGAAGTCTTTGTGAAGAAAAAACAGCCGCAAGGGTAGCAAAAGTTGTAGACCTTTGTGCTTCAGAGAACAGCATGTAAATGCTCTCTTATGCCTTTTGCTTGCTCCTTCATTTACTCTGTGGTTCTGATTTGAACGACTGAATGTCTGTGACTGAAGGATGTCCTGTGGGCTTACTGCAGATCCTCCCTCTCCACGTACTGCTGGGAATCCAATGGATTTCCCTCTTCCTCATGGGAGCAGGTAGCAGAAAGCTCTCCCAGGGATGCTGGTGCTGCATGAGTGCCTTCATGTCTAATGTCATTGCATTGGTTAATTTTCCAGGTGTTTTTACAGTGCTGCTGTTCATACTGTAACCCATGTGTATTCATCCACTTTCCCAATAGTTTTAGCCTCAGATGGACTGTGGATCCCTCCTGCTTCCATTGAATTCTGCTACTAGTGTAAGATGTTTGCACCTTATGTTTTGGATACTGCTGTGACTCACCACACAAGTCTAGCAAAACTATTTTCTTAGAAGAATGTTATTCTTTAGTGGGGAACTCATTCTTCGTGTAACTCATGTCAGCGTGTCCCTATATGTAGGTTTGTCCCATTAAAAAAATTTTTCTTCAGCTACTCATTAACTCTATAAGATGTCAGAGGGATTTTTCCCATTCTTTTTCCACTTTATTTGAAGATGAAATGGAGAGCAGAAATGAAAGCACTTAGTTACAGACTTCTGTGCCAAATGTATTTGTCCAGCATGTTAGTGCAATAGTGAGAGGGGAGGACTGGGCATCTATCAGAGATAAAGATTACCCTTTTAAGATTCAGTGCTGCTTCCTTCCTTTCTTCTGGGAAATCATGTTGATTCTTCCTGAAAGCAGTTGAGGAAGGAATGCATCCTTCTGAGAAATCACATATGCTAAGGAAACAGATGGACTTGTGATGCTTACAGAGTGGCTTGCCAGGGCAAATGAGAGAGTACTTTAAGAACTTGACAAAGAACATTTCTCTTAAAGTTACTTAGAAGTTATTTCTTAAATTCTCCTTAGCAACTGGTTTCTGGACATATTGGGCCAAAGTTTTATTTTCTACTTTCTTTGAAAGCTCCACTCATGCCTTCATTATTGGAATTAATTTTGTGATCTAAAAATGGGAGAAGGTACAGGTCTGAATGCAGCAACACAGAATAATACTATGGAGTTCTGAAGAAACTCTGCTGAATACTGGGCTGTGGGTATTTGCTGAGGGCAGTGCTACGTGTGTTCAGTTCTGCAGAACGTTACAGGAGAAGATGCTTACAAAGAGCACGCTCCTTTCCCTCACACTGTCACTGTGACAGAAGCTAGCTGGTTCATAATTGTAACAGCTACACAACAGTCTCCTTGAGAAACTATTTCCTGTTTATTTTCCTTCCCTTCCACAAAGCATGTACCAAACCACACTTCTAAATATAGTGATTATTTTATTTTTTTTTTTAGAGAAGCTTTTCCAGCTCCTTGCCTGAAATAAGTTAAAGTGTATACACATGTGTGCAGAAATGCAGTGTGACTGTGGTTCTACATTGCTGTGTCCTTCATTTACCCATAACAGATTAGGTCGACACGGAAGCCTTTAAGTTTCAAGGATGTTCTGACTTTTATAAGTTGCCCTAACCAAACCAAACCAAGCCAAGTCAAGCCAGTGCAGGAACAGAAGGCTCTTAAAGTAGAAGCAGGGATAAAACTGCAGAGTCTTGTACTGCAATGCTGTCATGATGGGATGGGGGAAACAGGAGTTGGGGGGAAGACGGTGGATTTCAGGGACTGCTGATCTCATTGTTCAACCAAGCAATGTTGCAGGAACAAGGAGATGAACAGGTGTGTGCAGAATTTGTGTTACACTAAGGTAAATTCTCTACTAATAGCAAAGTTTGGAATGATGTTCTAAGTGCACAGTCAGTGATAATTGAACAGTGAAAAACCTGCAGCTACAGTTCATTGATAGTGAAACGACGTAGGCACTCACTTTGTAGAGCCCTCTAGTTTACAGACAGTCCTACTCTTCCTTTGCCTGTGTCTCAGTTCCTACCTTTGATGCTATTTTTTTTCCCTAAAGTAGGAATGGAAATGTATTTTGAATGTGGAATGAGTCGCTTTCAGTATTTTATTGTGCCAAGTTTACCAAGTGCCTGGTGCTGCCTGCCTTACAACCCTGATGCTTTTCTGTAGAGAGGATGCTGCTGCCCAGCTGCCAACATCCTCTCAGCGGCTCTGCAGGACAAAGTGGCTGTGCTTCACCTCACAGACCTGCATGGTCACTGCACGTGCAGTGCAGACATGTAGGATTACTGCTGCCTCAAGAAGCATTAGCACCTAATGAATCTTCAGATAAGGGAAATAAATTAGTCAAATCTGAGGATGAAAACGTATGTTTTGAAAAGGAGGACTGCTTCCAAGCAAGCTTTTGTCATATCCTATGTGTGCTGGGTTATAGTTAAGTTCCACATTTGGTGTTTGTTGCTTTGAAGGAATAATCCTGGGCTGTTTTTGTTTGTTTGTTATTTTTAAAATAACATTTAACAGGAAATTAAATGGCAGAGTTTTCTACAAACATTTATCTGTGTCATCTGTAACAAATTTGAGGGAAAAGCAACTATGAGTTTGGACTATAAGTGCTGTATCTGTTATGTTGTCTTTGTAGCAATAGTAAATGACAGTATTCCGTTCTGTAATCAGTCTGTAATCAGCTAGAAATGAAAACTAATTAAAACTGGAAAGGAAAAAAAAAATCCAACAATTTCACTTATTTTGTAACTAAATGATCTAGTTAGCCCAGAGTAATGTGGAGTTACAAGACTATCCAGATGGCTTTTACATGAGGTTGTGTTACGAATGACAACAAATTACTCAAGCAATCTAGGGGGAGTTTCAGAAAATTCTGACAACTTTATGTACATCAATAGATGTTCCAGAGGAAATGCTATACAGGTCTGCAGATATCATGAGAGGGGAGCTGAAAGGACAAGCTGCACAGCCTTAGTGGCACTTTCATGCTTCTGCCTTTCAACCCTGAGGTCAAATCTGGGACTTCTTCTCTCACTTATACACCTTGTGGCAAAACTCTTATGAAATAGCAGGCTTTTGGATCTTAACATGCAACTGTCCCTACTCTATAAAGAAGAGTTGCCCTCTGTTCAGAGCAAATCACATTTTCACATCTGAATTCTGACAGAAAGTCAGGAAAGTGACAAAGTGACTGGCCATCTGATACTCTTTTATACAGTTTATGTGGAGAAATATGAAGGATTTTATAGAACAGAGTAGTCAGCTGCTGGATCAAATTGCCTTTAATTCACGTGAAGTCAAATCAGATCCTGCAGTGGATGCCAACCCCCATTTCCAAATACAGTCTGAATGCTACAAGACCCCATCCTAGAATCAAATTCCACAGATCTGGTTGAGTCCTAAAACGATTTGCCTTTTGTGTCCATATGTCGGCAGAAATAATTGGGTAAACATTATATTTCCCTGTTTCCTGTTGGCTGCAAGTGCAATGACAAGAGTTGGAATACTGTTCCTTGCATTAAGTTAAAAGGCTTCCTGCCTGACTACTTTGTTATGTGTGGGATGCAGCACCTTTTACATGGTCTGGATAGGAAATTAGCAAGGTACTAAAGCTGTCAAAAAAGACAAAACACAGCATGCTAATTGCCAATTATCTTCACCTTGAAACTGACAGAGAGGAGCAGAAACATGGTGGCATATAAAGCTGTGTAAATTGGCACAAATGTAGAAGTGGTAATTGGGAAGAGGTGTGTGCAGATTTTTAAACAAACGTCCTTTGCATTTTAATTCTCCCTTCTTGTTTTACAGAAAGAGATGACAACCAGGTTGTGTCACTGAAGAGCCACTCACGGAAGAGAACATGTCCAGTTTCATCCTTGCTGCAGAGTTCCAGAACATGGCAGCCTTTGCAGAATGCATCTGCTTTCAATCCAAGAAAGCAGAAAAGATGGGAACTGCAGTTACTTTCACAAAAGTTTTCCACTACTGTCAGTGTTCCTAACCCAGAGTATGCTGCTAGGAACCTCATCCAGCCGACGTGAGGGAAAGAAGAATCGACTTCATATTAATCCTAGCTTCTTCATTAAGGCTAAGAACCTCTTGAGGCGCAAGTAATGACTGACCATGTTCCTGCTGCTAAAGCCCACTGAAATTCAGGTCCCTGGGCTGACCTCCGGATCCACTGTATTCAAATGAAACTATTACTAGCTGCAATGTTGTTTTCTTTTTATTTTGCTCCTCAGTTTATGCTTTGTTTCCTAAATGAAGTGGAATATCAAGTCAGTCTGGAGTTACAGAGAACTTACCTGAACATCTCCTATCCATCACCAGACCACTCAAGGCTTGGCTGCTGTTCCCAAATGCCAGAGAGCCTTGTGTTTCCACAAACACAGCCCCGTCCTTTTGCTGACCGTAGAATTGCAGAATTGTTTGTGTTGAGAGGGACATTGAGAGTTCATGTAGTCCTACTCTCCTGCAATCAAAAGGAACATCTGCAAGGACATCAGGTTACTTCGAGCCCGATCTAGCCCTGACCTTGCTGACCTCATCAACAGCTTGTGCTTCATTGCAATTCCTAATGGGGTGATGGAGGGTCAGCCTCTGATCTCAGCTACAGGAGCTCCAGACACAGCCCTGCAATGTTGATGTCTGTCTTCAAATTCTTACTGTGACTGACAGCAAATCTGCTCAGTGTTTCTGCATTACATAAGAAAGCAACTATATTGTCAGCATTTCCTGAAATACCCTACAAAGTGCACCAGTGCGTGATGTAACTTGATGTCCTATAATCCCCTTAGAGGAAGGACAGCTTTCATTCTCCCAAATGTTTAATCTTTTCAGGGGAAAAGAAATGTAATTTCAGTAACTGGGAGGAAGATGAGTGAAGATGAATAGTATAACCATCAGGCCAGGAGGGACTGAGCAAAGGACTCTTTTGCATCTGAATTGTGCTAGCAGTGTGGCCTTATTTCTGCACTGGAGAATATTTCTCCCCAGTTCTTAGTCCAACTTAACACATTGGTAAACAGCCTGGAGGGATGTAAACACCGTAGATCCAGTCTTCTGTGTCAAATATACCCTGATGAAAGGCTTTCTTAAAAAAAAATTAAATTAAATTTAAAAAAAAGAAGCAAAAAGCAATACTTAGCAGATCGCAGGAGAGGTTTAGCTGAATAAATGGGGATTGAATGGAACACGCCTACATATTCTGTGCCTTCTGATGAATTTTGCACATTTTTGCTGTTATGAAAGATTACTCTTTCCTTTTTAAGTGCTGAACCCTATTGCTGCCTTCCCTACAAGCGAGTTAGGTATGTTTACTTCTTCTGAGACATTATCAGAATGAAATCTCATGGAGTATCCAGTGATTGGAACATTAGAAAATAGAGGTGTAGCAGTGATTAAGAATAACCACAATCCCTTTGTAGTTCATGTTGTCGTGTATTCTGCCTTGCTCGCTTGCTTGCTTGCTTAAAATAGAGCTTATAAATCTTGGTGATCTGTTCTTGCTGGGAGAAATGGCTTTTGTCTGTGAACATTCAGCATAGCTAGGTGGAGACTTTTCTGCATCTTTAGAATGACACAAGGAGCGCTATCCTTTGCTTTTAGGGAAGCAGGCTGAAGTGTCCTTCCTCTTCCAGTATTTTCTTCAGTTAGGTTTATTCTTTGTGGGTTGCACGACATAACACCTCTGGGGTGCTGGCACTCAGGCATGGTATAACTGTCTAGTGGTATTCATTGCCAAAGCTATTGCTGGGCTTTGCTGCTTCATTTTAGATGTAATGATAAATGTTGTGTCCTTGGAAGAAGGCTACATGGATATGCGTGGAATTGCAGCCTTGATTACATCTGAAAAGGTTTCTTACACCTTCTCCAAAGCCTGTCAAGTCATTGTCCTGTTGGAACTGGAGCTGTAGTTGATACAGTGTACTTGAACTTCACTGTTGCCAGTTCCCATCTTCTCTTCCTATGGCTGGGCAGTACTGCAGTGCTGTGTATTAAAGATTAACATAACGGTCAAAGTGCCATTGCAGAAATTGAGAAACAGTATTTTTGCATAAAATAATCTGTCCTTCAGTTTGTTCTGGTCCTTACCATAAGCTGTCTTGAGTCTAATTACTGTAGCGATGTCTGGAAATGCAGAAGAATTTGCTCCCATTTACTTAGAATTACTTTTGAATAACCTTATAAATGCGTTAATCTCAGCATGTTTGCAAAAGTTCTTTGTTGGAGTGTGTTTATTTTTCTAAAACCATCTTTCAGTTTCCTTGGCTCTTGTGTTTCCTTTTCTAGCATTAGGAGGCAAAGGAGGGAATATTCACTGTGGAATCCTAGAGGATCTGTGTTTGCCAGGGCCAAAATCCTGACGAGTCTAATTGGAAAGGGATTTCAACCCAGGAGTTGAACCACCACACGATGCACTTGGTTTGGTGGTTTGCTCTGATGGGAAGAAGGTGGAGTTTTGCCCCAGCTTGTGTTTTCTCTGTGAGCACTGAGCTCTTTCTGTTGGTCCCACCAGTGTTGTGACAGGCACAGGCCCAAGTTCTGTGCATAGGTAGTAGGGCAGAGGCCTTTTGGCAGCCTCTTCACTTTTTATCTGTGCCATGCTAAGGACGGTGTGATGCCTGGGCATCGCAAATCTGTTGAGCTGTGTTTGCTGTGGAAAACATCCAAAGCCAAATTGAAACTTGCTAGATGATGAAATACATCTTCCTCCAGATGGCAGGGTTGGGTCCTTGGCCAAATGTTTCCCAACAAGTACTACTTTCACTGCAGAGGTATCCTGCCCTGGCCTTGCCATCCTGTGCCATGGGCTATTTCTCCATTTCCCGCGCTTGGTACTTGATATCTTGTTATGAATAATGTCTGGAACGTGGCATTGCTACATGAATATGTCAAGTTACTCTTCCCCTGGAGGAGAGAGGGGCAGCAGCCTGTTGGATCCAGATCTGAGGCATTCCAGCTTTATCAGCAATCTGCTTGGGGCCACATCCAGATGACTCTTGTTCTGGGTGTTGATCACAGGTCCTGATTTATGTGATTCCTCAGGATATGTCAAGAGAAATCTACTTTAAATGTGATGGTATGCAAAAGCGTGCATTCCACCTACTGAGAAAATCCTTCTACTTGACCTTACCATTTATGTGTCTTCCTAATCATTCTCCAGCGTGTGTCCTATTAGCATTTCATGTGGTTCTGGAATTATGTTTTGTTTTGCTTTATTTCCTGCCTTTCAATAAGATCTTTTTTTCTTTTTTTCATACCTAGAAAAAATCCTGTGAGTCTGGCAACTAAGAGGTGTTCTTAGTACTGAGCTTCAAGGCACTCTAAGTGGGATCACTTCAGTTGATAGAGGCCACAGCCACCTTTATTTCAGGACTCCTGTGATACCAAAATTGCCTTCAGTGATTAAAGACTGATTAATAGCTTTCATTGATTCGTCTCTGCCATAAGAGATTTTGTGATGAACTTCTGCTTTGTGTGAATGTAGGTTAGTGCTAGACTGCAGCAACTAATCTAATATGAAAAAGATCTTAACTTCCCTTATGTTTAGTGAAGGATGGATTTCCAGGGACTAGAAAGGGAGGCTTTTCAGCAGCAGTGAAATTGATTGTTTCCTTTTCGATATGAGAAAAGGTGAAAACTTGAGTTTTTCCGAGAACTCAAGCTCAAAGCAGCAAAACTCATTGCCATACAATAGTCGTGGTTAATTCTGCTGACCAGTGCATTTGCTAAGAACAGGGCAGGAGGACAGGAGAAAAAAAATGTAACTCAGACCTATTTACACTTAAGGAAGACACGGAGAAACCTAAGGGGTAAACACCATCACAGTAATCATGCATGTTCCCAGGACTGTGTGGAGAGGACACGGAGAGAATGGTGCCCTTGTGAGCAAGCATCCGGACCACGATTAGTGATAGCCTCTCAGGTCTTCATCGTTCTTATTAATTAGGATTCCAGGTTGTTTCCAGCCAAAGGCAGCCACCTCTCCGCCACAGAAATTTAGATCATAGAATCATAGAATGCCTTGGGTTGGAAGGGACCTCAACAATCATGAATCTCCAACCCCCCTGCCACAAGCAGGGCCACCAACTTCCCCATTTAACACTCAACCAAGCTGCCCAGGGCCCCATCCAACCTGGCCTTGAACAACTTCAGGGATGGGACATCCTCTCTGGGCAGCTGTTCCAGCACCTCATCACTCTCTCTGTAAAGAACTTCTCCCTGACCCCTTAAGATTAACTTTAGTCTTCCCTCCCTCAGCTTAAAACCATTTCCCCTTGTCCTGCAGTTATCAGCCCTTTCAAAGAGTTGATTCCCCTCCTGTTGGTAGGCTCCCTTTAGGTACTGAAAGTCACCCCACAGCCTTCTTTTGTCCAGGCTGAACAAGCCCAGCTCCCTCAGCCTGTCTTTGCTGGGGAGGTGCTCCCAGCCCTCTGATCATCTTCGTGGCCTCCTCTGGACCCTCTCCAACAGCTCTCTGTATTTCTTGTATTGGGGAACCTAGACCTGGACACAGTGCTCCAGATGGGGCCTCCCAAGAGCAGAGTAGAGGGGGACAATCACCTCCCTGTCCCTGCTGGCCACCCCTCTTCTGAAGGAGCCCAGGATACCATTTGCTTTCTGAGCTCAAGAGCACACTGCTGGCTCATGTCAGGTCCTTCTCCACAGGGCTGCCCTCAAGGACCGCTCCTTCCAGTCTCTATGGATGCCTGGGATTCTTCCGGCCCAACAGCAAAACTCTGCACTTTGCTGAGTTGAATCTCATTTGATTCACCTGGACCCACCTTTTGAGTCTGGAGATCAAGCTCCAAGGACTAGTTGTTTTCTTTTGAAAATACAGAACAAGGTCTTTAGCCCCTTTAGACTTAGGTTGAACAAGTTATATGTCCTGGAGCCATCCTGCAGGAGACCATGCCTTTCTTTTGCTTTTGTCTTTCCTACGTGTTTTTTTCTTTCCAAGTACCTGCTGGCACTTCAAAGCAGGATGCACTATATATAAAATAAGAATATACTTGCTATTGTATAACATGTTTAAATTTTGGGAGGATTTTTGAGGAGGGGGATAACACAAGTGGTCAGTGATCAAACTTCACATAGATTGAAAGATTTTGAAGGCATTTTAATAATTTTACTAAGAGTTCTGAGGGCGAAGCAAGCCAAATGAGTTGTAAGAGCCTGGTAGTGAAACACATTTAGATCCAAAATGATCAAAACCACTTTTTGATGTATTTTAGACTAATGAGAAAAGCAGTGGTTTTCAGGATTTAATCAAGTAAGTTGGAACTCTTAGAAGTAATTGTTTCTTTTCTGTTTTAGTAAGTTTGCCGTCCTGTTGTAAAGATAGATATAATATAGCAAAGAGATACTACAATACTCTTCCAGGAGAAAAAAAACGGAATTGCTTTTTTTGAATTTGTCACATGTGTATGTGTGAATGCACACAGGTGTGTTTCAGTGGGTGTGCGTGTGTGCATTCCCGGTGTGTAGATAAGCACAGATACATGTCCTGAGCTTTCCCATTGAATATGTATTTTTCTTGTGCTATTTTAAGGGGATATTTCTAACAAACAAGTGCTTGATTCCTTTTCCTCCTACATGAATCAGTGTTGTTTGATTCCTTTTTTAATGATGTCAGATGTGTCTTAGACTCTTTTTGTTCTGTTTGTTATTAAATAAGTTGCAGCTGTAAGAGAGACCGACTGGAAGAGAGACCAACACTAACTGTTGTAGTCATTAAAAGAACACCAGATTATTTTTCACATCAGTCCTAAGTAGGTGAAGCTGTAAAATCCAAATATCATGAATAAATGAAATGTAATCTTGAGGAATATTGTGAAGTTGTTTGGAGTCTATCTCTTTGGACAGAAAAATGCAGATGGTATTTGTACTGCAGGATGAAATTTCCTGATAGGCTCATAGAAGTTAGAGACAGCCAAGATCAGTCACAGCTGATGATCCAGCTTCCACGCAGCCCTCTGGCACTGGGTTGACACCAGGGGAAATGGAGCAGATGTTGGTTGGCCATGCAAGTGGCCCTCCTGGTGCTCTGCTGGCCTGCTGTCCTCGCCCACCATTCTTCAGGCTCAGGTAGCTGCATCGCGCTCTGCCGCCGGTTCCTGATGGGATGCCCCAGGTCAAGAGAGATGGGTGTCAGCAAGCCAGCTGAAGGCAGAATTTCATCTCCTGACAGCAAAGCTAAGGAGCCTTTGTTGAGTTTTGTAGGTCAGGAAAGAAGTGAAGGCCTGAGAGAAAAACGGAAACTGTCTGCTGCATGTGGACTTAGCTGGGAGTCAGGGGACCCGTGACACCGCAAGGAGATGGGGAAAGTGGGATGAGTCAGCTAGAGAGCTGAAGGGGAGCAAGCAAAGGGAAAGGAGGTTAAGGATAGCTGTGGGATAGGTTGGGACCACATGCTTCTGGACTTTGGGTGTCTCTGATGGAGCTGAAGGTTAGCATGTTAACTGGTGGATGACTGGAAAACAGCTGCTAAAAGGAGCTGAGAAGCTCAGCAGAGCTGAAAGAATCCCAGTGGTGGGAATACCAGGATGGTACTCAAGGTAGCGTGCGAATACTGTAACATGGGACAGATCTGCTGCCATGCAGAGTTGCCCATTACATGCTGGATGAAGAGGCATCCTGGTAAGATCAACAGGAAGAGGTGTAGAATCTTGCCAATGGAGAGGAACAACCCAATGCATGCTGGGGGCACCTGGCTGCAAAGGAGCCTGGCAGGAAGTGACCCGGGGTCCTGGTGGTCACCAAGATGACCGTGACCCATCAGCCCTCCCTGGAGGCAGAGACCGAGGCATCAGGGCTGCATTACACAGAATTAGCCCGACTGTTGTCAGCAGGTTCAACCTGGAGATGCTAGTGGGGCATCCTCAGGTATAAATACCAGGTGTGAGGAGTGGAGAACAGAGCCAGACCTTTCTCAGTGGCATCTAGAAGAATCAGCAGTTTCTAGCAGAAACACTGGACCCAAAGTGAAGTACAGGAAATTCAAACATAAGGAAAACCTTTGTTAGTGCTGTAGAACACCGGTGCAGGTTTCCCAGAGAGGCTGTAGGGTCTCCATCCCCAAAGATACCAAAAATCCCACTGGGTACAGCCTCAGCAACCTGCTCAGTGGCCCTGCTCTGGGTGTGGGCTGGACTGGTGGCCTCCAGCTGCAGTGGTGTGCTGGTCACAGCATGACGCCATCAGAATCTGCTCTGTTGCTGCCATTTTGAGCGTCCAGGCAAGAGAAGACATTCACTGTCAGGGGAAGGAGCTGCTTCTCTGCTGCATGCAGCTCCCTGGCTCATGGAAGCCACTTCCTAGGCCAGCTGAGGAGTGAAGCAGCCAGGGGAAGTGTCACAGCCAGCCTGCACTCCCTGTAGCACTGGGAGTCAGCTACGTCATTTCCATCACATATGCAATGTGTGGCACTCCCTGCTGCTGCACAGCAGGGGGCAAAGCAGAATTCATCCTCCCTGTTTTTCACGTTGCTCTTCATGGTCCTCAGAGCCAGCATAAAGCAGAAGTGATGCAAACTCAGCAGGAGATGCTTCAAGAAACAGAGAACTCTGCCTGATTAACAAAGTAGTTTTGACATACAGCAGGTGGACCTCATGAGTTGAGCCCCTGGATTGTGTTTAATATATCACAGCAGTTAGAAGCAATACAAGTAAGTTGGCTGGCAATCCAATTCACACTTGGTGCGCATGTACCATTAGTAGCAAAGTGAAAACCAACGTTACTCACATCCCTAAAAGCCACATACCATGTAATTACTGGCCATTCAGCAACAAATATGACACAAGGAGTGGTGGTAGTTAGAAGGAGGAGGTGGCATCTCATTATACGGGGAGTAAACTAAGCCCCTCTCCTGCTACTGTATGGTATCACTATCAGGACTTGGGCCATGGAGTCCTCCTGGAGCACCGGGAAATCCTGCCTGGCCAGTCAGCTCTGCGAACCAGGACACCTGTGTGTTTACTTCAGCTTTGAGCACCTGACACATTAATTTCTGCTATACAACGAGCAGCAACTCAGCTGCCTGCTGAGAGGTGTTGATCCTCCAGAGTGTGAAGGGAGCAAAGTGTGAACACAGCCACCTCCACTGAAGTTGGTGCATCTCACAGTGTGGTGGCAGCCTCTGGCTCAGTGGTGCTACCATTTAGACAATGCATAGGACTAAGTGTTTTCTACCTTTCCTAATGGAAACAAGAATCAGTTCTACACCCACGTGTAAGATCTACTGAGTTAAGACCCAGAATTAAACCACCTCTTCTCCCATTTGCCAGCACACTAAACCCAAAGTGGGCCCCCAGCACAAGAAAGACACAGAGCTCTTGGAGCGGCTCTAGAGGAGGGCCACTGAGATGATCAGAGGGCTGCAGCACCTCTCCTATGAAGAAAGATTGAGGGAACTGACGTGCGGAAAATCAAACCCTATAGCCTGTAAGGATATAGAGAAGGTATGTTTTATTGGCAACTGTGCAAAAGCCCTGGTGCAAGGGGGATAATTCCTCCAAGCTTCCACACTGTCTAGAAAAACTGTGATGCAGATATAGGCCAAACTAATACATAATCAATAGTTTCCCAGAATTTGGATACACATTTATTACACCCCAAGGCATGCAGACCCTCCCCTGTTGTGCATGTGTAGTGGGTCGTGGGTTGAAGAATTTGTTATCTCTCTCGTGAAGGCTTCTGACCTTCCTCGCCATAACTCCTGACAGAGGAGAGGGGGGCATCCCCCAAACTAGTTTTGTCTTACTCTGTGGACATCTAATCACCTCCCTGCCAGATGTCTCAAACCTTATCAGCATGGCCTTCATCCCCCTCACTATCCCAGACTGTGTCTGCTATCCCCCCTTCTCTAACAAGCTCTACATTCCTGCTTCTATAAACTATTCCTAACTATCCCCCTCTATCCCCTCCCCTACTCTCAGTTACTGTGAAACCTTCTTTTTGCTTTTTTCTTATGGGGCCCCTTTTCCACCTTTCAGAACTGGGCTCGTTTAGCGTGGAGAAGGGAAGGCTCTGGGGAGAACTCATTGTGGCCATCCAATACTTGAAGGGAGCATATAAACAGGAGAGAGAAAGAAGGTGTGAATCATGATAGGAAACGGGAGAATGGTTTTAAACTGAGACAGGGGAGGTTTAGGTTAGATATCAGGAGGAAGTTTTTCACTCAGAGGGTGGTGAGGCACTGGAACAGCTTGCCCAGGGAGGCTGTGGATGCCCCAACCCTGGAGGCATTCAAGGCCAGGCTGGATGTGGCTCTGGGCAGCCTGGTCTGCTGGTTGGCAACCCTGCACAGAGCAGGGGGTTGAAACTGGATGAGCGGTTGTGCTCCTTTTCAACCCAGGCCATTCTATGATTCTATGATCATAATAATCATGTTAATACTGTATGTAATTAATCTGCGTGCTCGCTTAATTTTTTAGGTAGCTATGGCATGATCAAGCACAAGGAGAAAAAAAGCATGCTTAGTAGACAAAATCTTCAGAAAAATAAAAAAGGGGAGAAACAACAAAATCCTATTCATTTAATGCACTGCATTTATCTTACTCACACACCGCGGTATGACAGTGAGTTTCTAAGCTGATGCATATAGCCTTGAAGCAGAGCTGGTGTTCTTAGTGAGCAGGTTTCAGTGACAGGCCACCCTCCAATACAGGTTTCAGTGCTAGGTAATGCTAGGTATGGTTGTGAATTCCCCTGTTCACAGCTGGTGTGGTAGCAGTCTCTGTGACCTGCAGGCAGTACACAAAACAGGACACTGAGCCAGGTGAATACGGCAAGCAGCTGGGAGGGAAGTTCAACCCTTTACAGAGGCTGGCAGAACCCCTTTCCACAGATTCCATGGAGAAGTTTGTGTATCTCGAAGTATGCATAAGGGGATTCTACATTTATTTCAACAGAAAAACTGAGTGTAGTGTGTTCCAAAACCAAGGGGAGCTAGGCCTAGCTGGGGGATGAATTTTTGGCTAAAAGTGCCTGGGTGAGTCAGAAAAAGGTGGGGAAAGGTGTATTTTCCCCTAGTTTGTTTATTTATTTATTTTTTAACCCTCTCAATCTCCTAAAAGTAACCAAAAGCTCATGAACTGACACTTCTGCAAGTTGTCATAAAGCTTCTGTCTCAGGGCTATGAGGCGAGAAGTGAGCACAGGGGCACCCCATGGTGCCTTGTGAAAGCAGGGGTCCTGGCTGCCAGAGCAGGGATGGAGGCCACATCCTTTTTCTCAGTAACTGTATGCAACACTGAAGAACATAAAATCTCAAGTTTGCTCTCAAATACAAATACTGATCATGTTTTTTCTAAGCTTTCCCATGAGCTAGTAAGTTGATTCCTATGGTGTGGCTAGCAAGGCACCAGGGGCTGGGAGCACCAGTACTTGTACGTGGATTTGTAGATTGAAGTTTAACCCTCGATACAGATCTTGGCTGGATGATGGTATGCCAATAGCATTTATGTACCACCTTCAGAAAAGGCTTCTGCTTGCTCAAAAGGAACAAGAGGGGTACAGAGCAAGCAACCGGTACTGCCAGCGAGTGAAGGGGAAAGCTTCTTGTTGGAGCCAGTGAAAGAACAAAGGTGAAAAGTGAAATGCAATGTTACTGTTTGCAGTTATATAATTAAAAACTGAATTATCTGATTGATGTTCAAAATGAAGCAGAACTAATAGTTTTCCGAGCAGAATTATTTTTCACAGGTTATTATGAAATTCCTCACAGTACTTTCTATTTCTTGAACCTTCCCTAGTACTGGTTTTGGGCAAGATCAGGTGAGGACAGCATTTGGCCTGGGAATGCACTCCATGGGTGGGGAGGAACTATCAGCTCCACTGAACACTTGTCTGGGCCTCTTCTGCAGAACTTGAGAAGTGTGAAAAACTGCAGAGCTGGTCCTAAATAGAACATGCTTTTATGTCTAAGGAGCAATACGTTTTCAAAGGCCATGACATAAATTTAACAGGCTTTCTCTCATTAACTTCAATCGTGTAGCAATGCTTATCCATTAAAATGACAGGCCATATAATTATTTCATGAAAAATGAAAATGGAGTAGAATCTGTCATCTATGGCATAGTGACAATGAGGCTGTTGTAAGCCAATTGCAGGACAGCTAAGAACAAATGCTCTGAAATTAAGCCTATTAATGCAGACATGCACACCTCTATTATTTTCTGTAAGGAAGCAAAATGCATATGCCTGGCTTTATTTTCAGTATTTGTTGTTAATGCTAAAAGATAGCTGAGCATGTCAGCTTTGAAAATAATGGTGAGCGCCCCTAGTTAAAGGGCAACACGAATCTTTTCTGCAACTGCAAGCAGAGACCTGCATAGTGTGTCTGCCAGGACTACTGCAAGGAAATGGAAGGTACCTGAAATCCACTGTGTGCAGCTGCCACTCACCGGCTGTACCGGCCGTGCGTGCACACAGGTGAAGGCGCTGGCACAAATGCTGTACCACACATTTTCAGTAGATGACATGCTCCAGGTCTGCTCAGTGGTGTCACACGGGACAGCACATCTGAGGCAGGCCAGGCACCAGCAGCCTCTCTGCATTCTCTCACCAACATCTTCCAAAGCCTTGGTATACACTCATACAGGTCCCCTCCTTGTTGCCCCTCCCAGCTGCCTGGAGGGCTTGTTAATCTCCTGACAATGTAGGAGAGAGGTTGAGCTTCTCTTTGTCTCTGGAAAGCAACGCTCTTCTCTATGATGTCTTTTAATGAAAAGCCTTCAAGCGATCAAGAGTTGAAAACTGGCAGCTATTGCCCTTTGAAATGAGTGCCTCCCAGAAGGGTGACTGTGCTTAAGATTCGTTTCACTCGGCCGTGAATGGCCGAAGCTGCAGGCTGGGACTCTGTGTGCCGCACCACAAACACCCTGAATTCCTCCATCAGCTTTGTAATTCTTGCTTATATGAGTAGTGAGGGTCAGTTGCACGCCACGTGAATGTTGGCTAAATAAACCAACTGTGAAATTCTCTTTTCCTGGCACGCTGTTGTGTTAAGGCTTAGGTTGTTGTTGTTTTTGTTTTTTGTTTTTCCTCTTCACGGTTTTGTTTTGCAACACTTTCCTCTCCATGGTCTTTATTTACAACACCGAGCGACGTTTCCTTCTGCAGTCAGCAGAGGGAGATACGTCCCTTACATAAAACCACAAGTCAGGCCGGCGCTTTTGCACGGAATCGTGCTCAGTCCTGGCAAATTCGCAGGGCCCTGCGCAGCTCAATCTGTGGTAACATCATCGGGTGCCACCTTTACACCCGTGTAATTGTGGGGCTTCCCCACCCAGCAGTGCAGATCTCGCCTGATGATGTCACAGTCGGGGGGGTGACAACAGGGAGCAGCTGAGGCCCCCTGGAGAAGCAGCTCTGTGTCCGCTATGTGGCTCATACTGCTCTTCGTGGTGCTCCCTCTCCCTTTTTATGGTGTGTGCCAATCAAAACCTGTTTCTGGTAAAAGTGATTAGAGAGGCTGTGTTCAGCTAGGTACAAAGAAAGGCAAAAGGCATTTTTCCTCTGACTGCTAAATGCTGGTTTTCTTCAGAGAGCTTAGTAAGGCCATTCCCTTCCCTTACCGTTTTGCAAACTTGCTCTACAGCTAGACTTGTTCTGCTTGTGTGCAAGTACAGGAGTGCATAGAGCTCCTCCAGCACCTCCAGCAACCTCACAATGCCACAGTGCCAGAGCATATGCTCCTGCAAACAGACAGCGTTTCAGTGTCAGCACATGCACACAGCTGGAAGCAAGCTGTACTTCTAAAATGGGGATCTTATTAAATAACAAGTCACAGCATTTAGGAAAAGTTAACTATATTGCTTTATAATTTATCCCACTAGTTTAAGTCATCTGTTGCAGCAACTGATTTTGTAGCCTGTCAAACCATCAGTGAAAACAGGTTTAAAAATATCCAACATTTGATGAAGCGGTTGTTTCATTTTCTGCATAGCAGCGCTTCCTGAAGATTGTTGGGAGTATGGTAAGGAAAATTAATAATGATGATGGTAAAAGAGAGATGATAGAAACCAATGAAATGAAGTATAGCTGAACTGACACCTTAGGGTCAGGAGTGCAAAATTTAGAGGTGGAAAAGCATTAGATGTGGCCTTCAGAACACTCATCTTGATCGCATCTTAGGCAGAATACCAGAATCCAGTACTGAAAAAGAGAATTGGAAGTAGCAACCTTCACAGGGGCTGTTTTTGCTTTGTTTCGTTTTTCTCTAAAAGTGGCAGCATTTGATGACCCACCGAACGATTAGAGCACAACTGAAAGCCATCTTTTTCACTTGGATATGAGAGTTTTTGTCATATTGCCATTGTGCTCTTGAGAAAACGCCAGACTTACAGGGCCAGAGTAAGAGTCTAACTTGGTACGCACTCATTTAGACGTCTCTGTAATGACACCTGTGTTCCACCTAGATGATGGGCAGGATCAGTCAAGGAGGCGTTTCCAGAACTTGCAGGAGCATTGTAAGTAGAAGTATATGAAGTCACATGAAGTAGTCATAAAGTCCGCAAGAAAGAGACTGTCTGGGCAAAGTTATCAGACAGTTATGCGTCTTAAATTACATCCTGTGCCCCATTCATTTGCCACCAATACAACTATTCTAAGAAGAGGATAAACTGCTTGTGCCAAGCTTGTGCCAAGAAACCCTAAGTCCAAACAGCTAAACAAAATTACAGAATGGCAGGTGAGAGAACGAATAGCCTGCCTGCCTCTCACCTTTCAGCAAAATAAATGCATCGGTATTATTTGACTTGCAGTGATAGATCAGTCCTTACAGGGCTCTGCTTCTTTTTCCAGGTTTAATAATCTTCCTATTGATGACCTTTGTGATCATTCAGAGTTCACAGTCAGTGGTTATAGAGTCCACTTCTGAATTAACTGTAGAAAAGAAGTAAGGCCACAGTACTGCCAACACACAGTATTGTGCATGGCCACTCCAGTGCTGGCTAAGTCATAGCTTTGAGGCATTTCTGTTAGGCACTAACAACTGAGAATGAGAAAAGTGGACTCTAACAGCAATGCATTTTTCTGCTGGGTGGGCAGCTGTAGATAGGAAGTAACATATTCATCATCGTTCTCAGTCAGGAAGCAAAACAGTTGGTCTCAGGTGAACCACGCTGTACCACTCAGCACACCACAGGCAAATTATACACTGCTTTCCACACAGGGCCATGAAAAATCAGACACAAAACTGGAAAACACTCCTGCAAAAGCAGCTGTGCTTTAAAATCTGTGTGTAGAGATGGGGATTTTTGTAAGCAGATTGTTTCTATCCGTATGAGATTTTTCCTGCTTAACTGCAGCTTCTTTATTATTACTGCTTGTAGCGAATTTCCTCTCCACTGAAGGAGATGATGATGAGAAGATTTCTGAGGAAGCAAAGAGACTAGGTAACAACTAATTGGCATTTTCTTTGGGGTTGTGTTATCTCTTGTGCGTTTAGCACTAGTGTATCTATTGTGCTTCTACCACGACACTAAACAAATCTCTTCTGATCTGATTATGACTGAGCTCAACATCAGATATTCTTCTGTTGTTTGTAAGTTCCTAATATAGCTATTTTAAATGCTCAGTTTTTTAATCACTGCAGAACTGCAAAACCCAAAAGAATAAAATGATTTTTCCTTATCCTAAAGGAAGCCATCTTACCACTTTTCCAACTAGGTCTTCTAGAGAAATATCTGATTTCTAATTTTCTGTCTTTTAAACTTTTGACCCTCATGAGGCAGTTTTTGTAGGCACGCTTCCTCTGCTTCCCTTTCCACTCAAATGTTGAACTTTCTGATTATCCCTGAGACAGAGCAGTTGGCTGCTGTTTTTCTTTTCCAGAATCCAGATTTGGACCCCAGTATCATAATGCTGCCCTACAGAACTACAGTGAGGAGCAGGCCTTGAATGGTATGGTAAAGAATTCAGCAAAGGATTAAATATGACTTGAATTTACCAAACTAAGTACTGTAAGAAATGACATCAATTCTAAATTTGATGAGCAATAATGAAATCAATAAGAAACCTTAAGTCAAGAGTCAAGAGTCTTTGTCATACTCTCATCCTACAATCACAGAACAGGAAAAACGTGAGGCAGACCTCACGTCTTTAAGGTACACACATATTAGCAGGTAGAAACATCAGAGCCAGTGGGTGATGAAACTTAATCCGCATTGACAAACTATGGAAAGCACAATGCTAATAAGTACTGAATGTGCAGAAATGCTTGTATCCACGAAAAGTGCCTCAGATTGTGTACCTTTCTTTTTTTACCTGTCTTTGTTTCTTTCTAACAAGGGGCTAATAAGCAAAATTTTTTGTATGAAACAAACTGTGATGAAAGAAATTATCCTAGAAGCAGTGTCTCTGTGTTCTAAGTTCCTATATAGAATCATAAAAGGCAGGATAAAAGGTTATTGCTTAAATGGAAGGTTTTTCATATAATCATACAGAATCCTCTGAAGGCCATCTAGTCCAGCTCCCCAGCAATAAACAGGGACACCACACCACCGCTAGATTACGTTGCCCAGGGCCTGATGCAGCCGGGCCTTGATTGTCTCCAGGGATGAGTCATCAACCACATCACTGGCCAACCTGTTCCTTTTCCATGTAATACTGAACTATTACTGTATCTTAAGCATTTCAGACCCAGTAGCGAAATTTTTGAATGCTTATGTCACATACATAGAATCATGTGGTTCTATCATTCTGTGTCCCTTAAAGAGATGGAAGAGTAAAAACCTGGATTAGTAAAGATGAAGATTTTCTTTTTAAACTGTGAATGGGTCACCATCTAAAAACTCTACAGTGCTTGTAGCAGAAGATCTGGTGCTGCTTATTAGGGAAGTCAGCTCATACATTCCAATTTTTATAAGCAGACACAGATACATCATTTTAAATCCTCATGGAATATTTCGCTGCTTTTAAGTGACTCACAATAAATCTCCCTTGTTTCTGTTGAAACAAACGAATTAGCAGTGGAAAATGAATTGTTCTTTTTATTGCACCACAGACCTGATTGCTGACTGAACAAGGGCGCACAATTTCCCTATTTCAGTGGCAGCAGACACCATCCAGGTCATGTCTTTCTCCATGAGATGCCAACCAGAGATGCAGTATAGCAGCCTTGCTGGATTTTGCACACAGTGAGGCAAGAATGTGCAGAATCCATGACCCCAAGATGACCTGATCTCCAAGTAGATACAAAAATGAATTGTCATGAAGCTCAAAATACTGACATCTCTATAGCCTCTGGAGCTGCTCAGCTTCTGTCAGAACTACCCTCCGTGCGTGGAAAGACTGGAAAAGATATAATTGGGGCTGAGTTATTTACAATTAAATGAGTTTGTGTTTTTGCAGAACAATTCATTATACTAGAAAGCTTTCATTTTTTGTTTGCAGACTGTAGAGGTGCAGTCAGTTTGCCCTGCGCATTGGCTGTGTGAGTACTGATGGTGTGATGTGCTTTACCGTTGTAGTGTCGGACAACGCTGATCTGACTCAAGGGAACACAGCTGAAGAAACCAGTGAAGAGGATTTAAAAGAGACTGCAATTCTTGCTGTGTCATCTATAGCTCTTGCCATCTACCTGATATTCCTGGTCTGTTTCTGCGTGGCTTTTAGAAAATGCAGAATGCAAAAAGGGTGAGTTTTCCAGTCATGAGCTGTGTCCATGCTGTTTGATCCCTTTTCTGCACCTCTGAGCTCTCTGCAAGTGGAGGCAGACATGATAGTAGGACTCAGGCTGTGTAAGATCATGTTAGCTGCTGTGCTGCATATTTTTTGAAAGGTGCTCCCGCTGACACCCCTAGCCCCCAGTACATCAGAGGGCAGTAGGTTTTTGAACGATGAAGAAGGGTTCTGCTCTAAATGTAGAATTACAAAACTATGCTAAACGTGGTAAGTACGAGGAAGGGCTGCACTTGCAGACGAAAAGGAAAAGCAGGAATTATAACAAGGTATGAATTATATTACTTCCAAGAGCCTCTTACTTCCAAAAGCCAAGAGCCTGAACTGTGGTAAGATGAGATTCTCGTCTTCGTCAGTTGAAATCTTAAAAAAGATAAAATTCAGCAGAGCTAAAATCCAGTCATTTATTATCCATATATATTTGTGGTGTCTGTTAAGTTTCCATCGAATCCCTGTAGTCAGAATCATAGCATGACAGAATCATAGAATGGCCTGGGTTGAAAAGGACCACAAAGATCATCTCCTTCCAACTCCCTTCTGTACGCAGGGTCGCCAACCACCAGCCGCCAGGCTGCCCAGAGCCACATGCAGCCTGGCTTTGAATGGCTCCAGGGATGGGGCGTCCACAAGCTCCTTGGGCAAGAATGACATAATTATTTTTGTTCCGTGGCTCAGGAATACTTGTCATGCCTTTGGACGCTCATCTGAACAGCAGAGATCAGCAGAGAGTGGGATGAATGCAGACGGCTCACACGAGGAATCCTCAGACTCAGAAACTGTCCCTCTTATGAACTCAGTTGATGAGCTCGTCGCTGCTATTGCTTCACGTCGCAGTAGAACCTCTTTGTCTGAAGACCCAAATTAAAGGTGAAATTGAATATAATCTTAGTGCCAGCCACACCAGGGTTTAAGAGCTGGCTTATGAGCAACTATGATTCTGGAAATAGTGCTCGTGACTCACTGAGCGTGTAACTGTTTCCTGACGGCATGGAATAAACTTTATGTTCTAATAGGAGATATGGTCAGCTGAAACCGTCACAATTCCTTCCTGACACGAATTCAGCCACCATCAGTTGGTCATGATGAACAGGGATGGAGCGATGCCATCTCTAAGGAGTACTTATTTTCTGAACAGATATGTTCTGAGCTAAAATTAAGGAACAGGATTTTGAGAAAAGAAGTATCCTTTCTTTGGAAAAGATAGAAAAGGATGTGTGCACTTGGAATGTTTTGTCATTAGCAGCCGTGTGTGCTGTTTCTACGCATACCATAACGTGCAGGCCCAGGCAACAGTGAGGCAGATATTCTCGTTGGAAAAACACCTCTTGGCAGATCTTTCTAGGGGAGGTTTTCTACTGTATTTTTCTCTTTCTCCTCTCTTCTGCCATGACATGACATCACACTTTGCCTCCCCTACCCAACAGCAGCAATACAGCTGATGACACTGCTGACATGGGGAAGAAAAGTGCTCTGACCCAGAGGTCAGAGAAGGAGAGGTAGGTTCTGCAGAAATCTTCCATTGAGAAATTTTAAGAACCGGAGCATGAAAAACTGGGGTTTCCGGGTCACAGACTAAATGCAGCTGCTTGGCTGCGGCCTCCTGAAGCAAGCTCACAATGCAGGGATCTTTCGATTCATTTTCACCATCTTTCATATACAAGAAATTATCCATTTTGAAGTTAGTTCTGTCCCACAATATTGAAATACAAAGCAGTTACGCAAGTTCTTCATTCGGATATCCAGTTATTAATAGATTTATTTTTTCCAGCCACAGTACTAGCCTGCAGGCGGCTGTTAGCAGCTCATTTCCAGTTAGTCTCTTCATTCTTTTTATTGTTGGTACTTCCCATGTTTTCAGCATTTTGAAGTTGTCCTCGACAACCTGAAATTAAAGTTGCCTTGGGGACAGCACTCAAGCTCACTCGATCTCTGTGTGGAAAAGAGTGCAGAACAGCATGTGAAAGTGATGGTGCTTTCGTAGAATCATAGAAGTTGCAACAGACCTCCAAGATCACCAGTCGTCCCATCACCACCATGCCCACTAAACCATGTCCCTCAGTGCCATATTTACCTTCTTCTTGAACACCGGCACGGACGGTGACTCCACCACCTCCAGGTGGTGCAGCCTGTTCCAATGCCTCACGGCTCCTTCTGAGGTTTTTCCCAATATCCAACCTGTCGCCTTTGTTTCGGCGACTCTGGCTGCAGTCCCTTTGTGAAAGTGTTCCGACAGCCCTGGTCAGTTTCTCACGCCTTTCATGACACCAACATGGTGAGCGGCAAAATGGGTTTGCTGCAGGGAGCACATCCTTCTTAAAGCTTGCCCCATGCCTTAGGGCTACTACCGTTATCTCTGACCAATGGACACGTGGCATGTCTTGTTTCCTCCTTATCTGGTCTAACCTGTTCTTCACTTATCTTCAAGACGTTTGTTGCCAAGGTTTCCCAAGGGCCAAGGGGCCCCTGTCGACCCTGGCGACTGCCACAGCCCATTCAGTGGACTACATTTCCCCCTCCCTAAGCACAGGGCAATCTACTACAACCTGAGAGGACCCCGATCGCGTACACCCCGCAATCCCCGCGTTACGCCCATGCATGCCATTGTCCTCTCAGTTAAGCGTTGCCCCGTTACATCGCAGTGCGCCAAATAATCCTACCCTAATGACCCTATAACCTATTAATATAAAACCTATAACCTAATAATCCTAATGTCGTAAGCGTGAGTTCTAACTAAAGCTAAACACTGCATTCTTAGACGATGCTGATTCCTTCGTCTTAGCATTTGCCATATGAGTCATTCGTCTCAGCATACACCATACTTATCTATGTGATATACCTATATACCTATATGACTATAAGCGTTAAGCATATCAATATTAGACCTAATACAACTATAACTGAATACAGAATAGAGTTAAACAGAGTTAAACATCCGTTACAGCGCGTACGCTACCCAGTTGCATTCTTTCCTGAAGCCTATGGTATTCCAGTCGTTGATTACTTAAACGTTACTGCAGACAGTTCATGAAGCATGGTGCGCAAACCACGATGCAGGTCTCACACGGCTGAGCAGAGGGAGATCCTATCCCGTCACATTCCGAGTCCTCGCCTTCTTCACCTGCTGCGACATCTCTCCCATGCTCAGGGAAACCCTGCTCTGTTATATCGCGAAGCGCATGATAGTTCTACCCTAACAGCCTATCAGCCTACTGGCCTTAAGATGAGTTACAAGAGGCGATGCAGTGTATCCTCAGATAATGCTGAATCGAGTCGGGACACTTGCCTCAGCAAGCGCCACATCTTAATATATATTATAACTATCAGTAGTAAGCACAGTAATGCTAAACCTAACGCAACTACGACCAGATGCAGTGCAGAGTTGAATATCCCTGTTGCTGTGGGGGACCATCCAAAAAGAACTTCCCACCAGTGGTGTTCTCTGTCCTTCTTTGCTCTCTCTAGGACACGATGTATCTCTTCCGTGTCATGGTGAACAGTGATCAAGGTTTTCTGTCCATTGTCTCTGACACGTTTCAGCAATTGGTGCAGGTCATCACGTTGTAAAAGCTTCCTTACCAAACGAGGTTCATTGCACTTGGAGCAGGTGATAGATCTTTAATCACCGTGTAATTAGCCTGCAAGAACTGATGTAATGTCGCCGACACTTAATAATTAAAGCCACATCCTACAATACCAGTAAAGTTATAGACAGAGAGATTAGAGATTAGAGTGATTGCTGATAGCTCTAGTGGCACTATCTGTGAGTATGAAATTATAAAGGTCCTTACACAAACTTCCTAATATATACCAACATTGTCTCAGGTACCCGTTGGAGTGTACCTCCAAAATGACAAACATTTGTTCAATATCAAGGCAGATGTCTCAAGCCTTGAAAGCACTGCTCTCACAAACCAGCTGTATGGAATTGCTTGTTCTCCAGGCCTCAATCTGGCCACCTGTCCGTGAAGGGAACCCCTTCTGATGCCCACAATGTATACTGCACTGGCTTAAGCACCATGCACATCAGATTTGTTATATGCGGAAAGAGAAGGCCTAATGCTGTCACGACTTCTAATGCATTTAAAGCGAGGAGTGATTTCAATTCTCGTTTCTCTGCACAATCTATCAGGTGTGTGATGCCTTTCGGATCAAGGAGTACCCTTTCTGGGTCTCTGTTATCATTCTCTACCATCAGGAAGGTCTCTAGTGCTCTTCCTTCCTCTATCAGGCTAGATCTAAACTTCCCACAATCTGTCAGTGCATCTCTCTTAACTCCCAAATGCAAATTCACCTCTCTCCTTTCGCTATCCTTTTCAGTCACAGCTGGAAGCTGAGGGCTCCGCACCGCTCCCACTGTGCCCATCTCCCTTTGATCATGCACTGACTGTTGTAGAGGCTTCTGATTGGTTGCATACACACTCAATCTTGTAAAAGGATGTGTGGGTCGAGTCAGTGGGTCTGAACACTGTGGCAAAGAGTAGGTCCGGAGACTATCGTTATTCCTTTCTCCGTCGGGTGCAACCTGAGCAGAGGGCGCCGGCCGGACGCCACCTACACCTTCAGGCGCAGTCAGGGTGGACAGTGCTGGCCGTACACTATCATTCGAGCACCTGTAACTTACATCGCTTCCCTTTCTCCCTGCTGTTTTTTCTTTCACTGCCTCCTTAACTTTTGACCAATCCATACCCGAGCCATGCCCGCAGTCCCCACCCCCCTGGGTGTTACTGCATTCCACCTCCTGAGAGGAGACAGCAAGTGTCCCATCTCCGCTCACTTCTCCCCCTGCCCCCACAGGTGGCGTTAGATTACACGGAGACAGCGGTTGTCGTGGATACAGCGGAGGGGTTTCAACGACCTTACATTCCTGCACTTGAGCCGTTTTGCAAGATAAAAGCGCAGACAGTTGAACGCCTTCTTCTACTTGTTTATGCGGAGCTGAAGCCGAGGGGGGAGTGAAGAGGGGTGCCGAAGGTGCGGACGAGACGTTAGTCGCTATAGCTGAGGGCATATTTGCGGTGTTCTCTTCCTCAGGGGACCTGCAAGAAAGTACGCTCCCCGCACACGTAAGCATGACCCTGCCCAAGGGGCGCTCTCCCATTCCCATGGTTAACGCCACTGTGGGTGAGGGGCTCACTGAGGTGCGGGACCCCGACCTTGGGTAGGCAGAGCCGCATTGTCTGGCCCATCTGGTGTTCCGGGGGAGGGGCCCTGGGCCTAAGGCACCCTCCCATCCTCGTTTCCCTGCGGCACTGTGACAAACTTCCGACATTGGCGCGCGGCGTGCCCTGATCTCCCGCAGGCTTGGCAGGTCTGGTCTGGCCCTGCTTCCCCTTTCTGTCTTCCAGGGGCTCGGCATTGGGCTCTGAAGTGACCAAAGTGTCCGCACTTAAAACAAGGTCACTTACTTTGATCCTCTCCCATGGCCATTGCGGCTACTAACGCTGCTGCTAATCCCTCATTGGTGAGGGGCGTCGTTCTCTGTTTCTCCAGTACATACCTAATGATATCTCCCGGAGTATTGAGGTCGTTGGGAGCGGCTCGAATAAGATCCTTAACATTTTTGTGTGATTTCTGTTTCAGACAATCCATGATTACTGCATTATGGGCAATCTTCGGCAGATCTGAGCCTTCTACTGCCCGAATCAATCGATTGGCAAAATCCGAGAATGACTCAGATGGACCCTGGGCTATCTCTGCCCAGGGAGCAGAAGGTTCAGCTGTCCTGGAGAACCTTCTGAAGGCTGCCAGAGCTGCTTCTCTTTGACCACCATCAGCTCTCCCGGGCGAAGGCGTCTGAACTGGCCCTCAGGGGACCCAGTCATCCCTTCCCCATACCCTAACAGCCGTGTCAGATGAGTTACCTCTCCCTGTTCCCTACCATTTGCTGGGTGTCGTGGGTCACGTGTTGCTGGAGCGACTATGGCCCTGAGCTGTGCCGACCACTCTTCCTTCCATAACGTATACTGCGCTGGCTCCAGTATCACCTGCATGAGGCCCTCTACATCCCCGGAGCCATAATTGCCTCCAGTGCAGAGAATGCGGCGGCCGATCGTAAACCCTTCTTCCTTATTGTCTCAGCGAGGCGAGTTATCGCCCTTGGGTCTAAAGGAATCCAAACGGGTCCCTCTCCCCTGATCTCCACCGGGAATGCCTTATAATCATCCAAAAGCTCCGCCGCTCTCATCTCCTCCCTTACCCGGCCCCAATCGATAAATAAAGTCCCTTTCCCCAGATTAGCCGGGAACGTGGCCGTTTGGGAGGGCGGAACGGGTGGCGGGGGCAGAACCGCGGCCAGCAATCGCTCGGCCCTTTCCCCTCCCCGTGTAGGATCCCCTGCTGAAAGCCATGCAAAGAGGGGTACTGGAGAGGATACTGGGGGGGAGCCGTCGGCAATGATGGCGACTCTTCCTCCTTCTTTTCCGATGTTGACGTTTCTGGCGCGGTCGGTGCCTCCGGCGCCGTCTTGTCTTGGGGCAGATACTTGAAGGGTTGGAGTCTCCCGGCCGCGGTGACCCCTCCCCCGCCCGGATCCAAACCCAACAGATCTCTGGCAAGGTTTCTGGCAGTCTTTTCTTCCCTCGCTGCCTTCAAAGTCCCCCGAATCAAACCCCAAAATTTAAGCACCGACGCCCCTTGGTCAGACGTCGTCCGTGCGAGCGCTAATGTCAAAGAGCCCCACTTGCCGGAGTCATAAATCTCATAAGGAGAAGTCCCTCCTTTTCAAGAAAAGAGAGGACCGCGGCCACCTCCTTACAAGGGGCGGTTTTCCCGCAGTACGTTTTACAAGCTTGATGCAGTACCTTAATGACGGATTCCATCGTCGCTGGGGAAATCAGACCCTCCGCGACCTTCCACCAGCTACCGTGGTGGGATAACTTTGCAGCGCTGCTCTTAGCCCCAGCGGATCAGTCCATCCGGCTCTTCCGCCGCCTTACCGCGGCAGGCTCCTGCGTCCGCCCCGCAGCCAGCTGTCACACTTTCACAAGTGAGGCTTCCTCACACGGCGCACCATTTGTCCCCTATGTTTCGGCGACTCTGGCTGCAGTCCCTTTGTGAAAGTGTTCCGACAGCCCTGGTCAGTTTCTCACGCCTTTCATGACACCAACATGGTGAGTGGCAAAATGGGTTTGCTGCAAGGAGCACATCCTTCTTAAAGCTTGCCCCATGCCTTAGGGCTACTACCGTTATCTCTGACCAATGGACACGTGGCATGTCTTGTTTCCTCCTTATCTGGTCTAACCTGTTCTTCTCTCTTATCTTCAAGACGTTTGTTGCCAAGGTTTCCCAAGGGCCAAGGGGCCCCTGTCGACCCTGGCGACTGCCACAGCCCATTCAGTGGACTACATTTCCCCCTCCCTAAGCACAGGGCAATCTACTACAACCTGAGAGGACCCCGATCGCGTACACCCCGAAATCCCCGCGTTACGCCCATGCATGCCATTGTCCTCTCAGTTAAGCGTTGCCCCGTTACATCGCAATGCGCCAAATAATCCTACCCTAATGACCCTATGACCTATTAATATAAAACCTATAACCTAATAATCCTAATGTCTTAAGCGTGAGTTCTAACTAAAGTTAAACACTGCATTCTTAGACGATGCTGATTCCTTCGTCTTAGCATTTGCCATATGAGTCATTCGTCTCAGCATACACCATACTTATCTATGTGATATACCTATATACCTATATGACTATAAGCGTTAAGCATATCAATATTAGACCTAATACAACTATAACTGAATACAGAATAGAGTTAAACAGAGTTAAACATCTGTTACAGCACGTAAAAACCTGGATTAGTAAAGATGAAGATTTTCTTTTTAAACTGTGAATGGGTCACCATCTAAAAACTCTACAGTGCTTGTAGCAGAAGATCTGGTGCTGCTTATTAGGGAAGTCAGCTCGTACATTCCAATTTTTATAAGCAGACACAGATACATCATTTTAAATCCTCATGGAATATTTCGCTGCTTTTAAGTGACTCACAATAAATCTCCCTTGTTTCTGTTGAAACAAACGAATTAGCAGTGGAAAATGAATTGTTCTTTTTATTGCACCACAGACCTGATTGCTGACTGAACAAGGGCGCACAATTTCCCTATTTCAGTGGCAGCAGACACCATCCAGGTCATGTCTTTCTCCATGAGATGCCAACCAGAGATGCAGTATAGCAGCCTTGCTGGATTTTGCACACAGTGAGGCAAGAATGTGCAGAATCCATGACCCCAAGATGACCTGATCTCCAAGTAGATACAAAAATGAATTGTCATGAAGCTCAAAATACTGACATCTCTATAGCCTCTGGAGCTGCTCAGCTTCTGTCAGAACTACCCTCCGTGCGTGGAAAGACTGGAAAAGATATAATTGGGGCTGAGTTATTTACAATTAAATGAGTTTGTGTTTTTGCAGAACAATTCATTATACTAGAAAGCTTTCATTTTTTGTTTGCAGACTGTAGAGGTGCAGTCAGTTTGCCCTGCGCATTGGCTGTGTGAGTACTGATGGTGTGATGTGCTTTACCGTTGTAGTGTCGGACAACGCTGATCTGACTCAAGGGAACACAGCTGAAGAAACCAGTGAAGAGGATTTAAAAGAGACTGCAATTCTTGCTGTGTCATCTATAGCTCTTGCCATCTACCTGATATTCCTGGTCTGTTTCTGCGTGGCTTTTAGAAAATGCAGAATGCAAAAAGGGTGAGTTTTCCAGTCATGAGCTGTGTCCATGCTGTTTGATCCCTTTTCTGCACCTCTGAGCTCTCTGCAAGTGGAGGCAGACATGATAGTAGGACTCAGGCTGTGTAAGATCATGTTAGCTGCTGTGCTGCATATTTTTTGAAAGGTGCTCCCGCTGACACCCCTAGCCCCCAGTACATCAGAGGGCAGTAGGTTTTTGAACGATGAAGAAGGGTTCTGCTCTAAATGTAGAATTACAAAACTATGCTAAACGTGGTAAGTACGAGGAAGGGCTGCACTTGCAGACGAAAAGGAAAAGCAGGAATTATAACAAGGTATGAATTATATTACTTCCAAGAGCCTCTTACTTCCAAAAGCCAAGAGCCTGAACTGTGGTAAGATGAGATTCTCGTCTTCGTCAGTTGAAATCTTAAAAAAGATAAAATTCAGCAGAGCTAAAATCCAGTCATTTATTATCCATATATATTTGTGGTGTCTGTTAAGTTTCCATCGAATCCCTGTAGTCAGAATCATAGCATGACAGAATCATAGAATGGCCTGGGTTGAAAAGGACCACAAAGATCATCTCCTTCCAACTCCCTTCTGTACGCAGGGTCGCCAACCACCAGCCGCCAGGCTGCCCAGAGCCACATGCAGCCTGGCTTTGAATGGCTCCAGGGATGGGGCGTCCACAAGCTCCTTGGGCAAGAATGACATAATTATTTTTGTTCCGTGGCTCAGGAATACTTGTCATGCCTTTGGACGCTCATCTGAACAGCAGAGATCAGCAGAGAGTGGGATGAATGCAGACGGCTCACACGAGGAATCCTCAGACTCAGAAACTGTCCCTCTTATGAACTCAGTTGATGAGCTCGTCGCTGCTATTGCTTCACGTCGCAGTAGAACCTCTTTGTCTGAAGACCCAAATTAAAGGTGAAATTGAATATAATCTTAGTGCCAGCCACACCAGGGTTTAAGAGCTGGCTTATGAGCAACTATGATTCTGGAAATAGTGCTCGTGACTCACTGAGCGTGTAACTGTTTCCTGACGGCATGGAATAAACTTTATGTTCTAATAGGAGATATGGTCAGCTGAAACCGTCACAATTCCTTCCTGACACGAATTCAGCCACCATCAGTTGGTCATGATGAACAGGGATGGAGCGATGCCATCTCTAAGGAGTACTTATTTTCTGAACAGATATGTTCTGAGCTAAAATTAAGGAACAGGATTTTGAGAAAAGAAGTATCCTTTCTTTGGAAAAGATAGAAAAGGATGTGTGCACTTGGAATGTTTTGTCATTAGCAGCCGTGTGTGCTGTTTCTACGCATACCATAACGTGCAGGCCCAGGCAACAGTGAGGCAGATATTCTCGTTGGAAAAACACCTCTTGGCAGATCTTTCTAGGGGAGGTTTTCTACTGTATTTTTCTCTTTCTCCTCTCTTCTGCCATGACATGACATCACACTTTGCCTCCCCTACCCAACAGCAGCAATACAGCTGATGACACTGCTGACATGGGGAAGAAAAGTGCTCTGACCCAGAGGTCAGAGAAGGAGAGGTAGGTTCTGCAGAAATCTTCCATTGAGAAATTTTAAGAACCGGAGCATGAAAAACTGGGGTTTCCGGGTCACAGACTAAATGCAGCTGCTTGGCTGCGGCCTCCTGAAGCAAGCTCACAATGCAGGGATCTTTCGATTCATTTTCACCATCTTTCATATACAAGAAATTATCCATTTTGAAGTTAGTTCTGTCCCACAATATTGAAATACAAAGCAGTTACGCAAGTTCTTCATTCGGATATCCAGTTATTAATAGATTTATTTTTTCCAGCCACAGTACTAGCCTGCAGGCGGCTGTTAGCAGCTCATTTCCAGTTAGTCTCTTCATTCTTTTTATTGTTGGTACTTCCCATGTTTTCAGCATTTTGAAGTTGTCCTCGACAACCTGAAATTAAAGTTGCCTTGGGGACAGCACTCAAGCTCACTCGATCTCTGTGTGGAAAAGAGTGCAGAACAGCATGTGAAAGTGATGGTGCTTTCGTAGAATCATAGAAGTTGCAACAGACCTCCAAGATCACCAGTCGTCCCATCACCACCATGCCCACTAAACCATGTCCCTCAGTGCCATATTTACCTTCTTCTTGAACACCGGCACGGACGGTGACTCCACCACCTCCAGGTGGTGCAGCCTGTTCCAATGCCTCACGGCTCCTTCTGAGGTTTTTCCCAATATCCAACCCATGCTGACTTGATTTCCCAAACTGAACTTGTTTCTGAAACTGCTAGCCATCTCATGAATTTGTTTGTGAGCTTAGAATGCTGGCACTGCTAATGGGAGAATTTCTTGTGGAGAAGTTGCGTGCAGGCATTTCTTCTTTTTAAATTCTCTACTACTTCTGATTATGTTCCTGATAATTTCAAACTGTAGGTAACACTCAACTGTAAATGGTTACCTGCACATTCTATGTCACATCCAGCTCCAGTTGTCTGAAATGCTTTTTTTTCTTTTCTCAAGCATAAACTTACCTTGAGTATGAGCTTGAGAACTGTTTTTGATAAGAGAAGATTAAGGATGCAGAAGTATCAGAAGCAAGAAAAGAGCTGAAGATACTGTCATTTTGTGTGTAGAAGTAGGCAGGTGTAGATTAGTAAGGATGTACAAAGGGTATTAGGATGTGAGATATTTGGAATAGTAATAGTTGGGAGTTGGGAGCATTGAGCTCTTGATTAATAAACAAAGACACTCTGGGGCTACGGAATAGCTATTGTAGGTGACACTGAGATGTTCCCTATTAAAAATAGGTACAGCGTTGAGGAAACTGTCAGGGTGGAATACAGTGAATGTGCAAATAATCTGTTCCTTGATGGTTCCCTGGGCAACATGACTGCAGCCTTAGGTGTTAGCAGCACCAGGGGAGCTGAATGCAGACTGGAGGAGAAGCAGCACTGTGGGTGGAGTGGACTAGAAATAATGTCACGAGGCTCCATGGTGACAGTGCAGAGATGGGAACTCAGTGGTCCAGTGGAACTGATAAACTGCATAGCTATTAGTTTGAGCCACTAATTTTTCCTTCTTCTTGGATTTTTTTTTTTTTTTTGGTTGAAAACACATCCCTGGGTGAGCTTTCCTCATTATTCACTGTAATACACCAAAGCACACTTCCATCCCACACCTCTGCAGGCAGTGCATGTATCACTGGCAATCCAAATTGCCATTCTGTTGCTTCAGTAAACTGAACTATTCACTAATCTAGCCATGCGAGCCTATCTGATTGCAACTAGATGAGTTGGGCACTAATAGTTCATATACTGAATGCAACCAGACGTACAGTGCCAAACTGGGCATCTCTCAGGATGTAATCCCAGCTGCTCACAGCCCAGCAGGTATCAGGACAAGCTGGAATGCAGGGGGGTTTATCTTCCACCAAGCCTTTTGACCCTTTAATGCAACATGAAGGAAATGTGTTCTAGTGTGATGTACTGTGGAGTCAGAACATACAACCACTAACAGGTAAGCCAATGCTTACCATACTCTTTTTGTCTAGCCTACAGACCAAATCTTTCTGGCAGGCAGATGTCATTGTTTCAAAGCCCTTCACTAAAGTATTTTACAAGGTCATACAGCAACCTGCAAAAGGGGTAAAATAAGGAAAAGTAAGTCCTGCTTGTATATAACAAGTAGCAATTTATAATTGTGCAGTAAAATTAGTAAATGAAATACAAATAGAAAAAAAAGTCATGTATATCCCCAATAACGTAGTATATTCTTCTGTCCTACGCTTTGTGATGGTTTCTGGATGGTTGCTTCACGTAGCATCAAAGACTTAAAAATATATGCTTAGTTTTTGGAGTTAGGCAAACAGTGTCAAACTGGACCATGAAAGAACAATATTATTCCTTGTATCTTTCAAGCGTCAGCAGACTTTCCAAGCAGATAATTCCTACCACCTTACTTTTATGTTCAAATAGCAGTCATAGTAACTAATTGGTGAGAATACTGGATTGACATCTGCTTGCACGTTTCCATTGTCACACTGAGCTTAGCTTTTCTTTTGAATCACAATTAAGATGTATATGAAATACTGCTACAAGATACTGATTTTGCTCTCAGTAACTCTTGCTATGTATTTAAGATGGCAAACAACAGGTGATGCACTACAGTAGTTGTAACATATACATTTTGTCTATGTGACTAGAAAAAAGAATACCCTGCATAATTGACAGCAGATTTTATGACTCCAGTCTATTCCTGCTCTCAGCAGTATATACAGTCCTACAGCCTGTGAAGCAGGGATTACTATGTGATGATACCTGTAGTAAAACATCACTGTATTGTATACAGTTAGAGCTAAACAGCACACCACATCTTGTTCTCCACCAGGCTGTTTTGGTTTTCTTTAATACATCATTTTTGAATGAAGCTTTGCTCCCGTCTTAAGCAGCTTCTTCAGCAGAGCAGTCAATGCCTGCATAGGTGAACTTCTCATATAGGGTGGTGTTCACATAAGTCTGGAAAGGAAGTAAACAGAAAGAGTGTGACACAAAACAAACGCACTACTCAATAATCCTAAGCGATACAGAAATTACTGATGGCCTAATTTTTGTCTAGGGATTTGTTCTTACCTTTCTTTCTTCCAGCATCCTGTTCAGTGACACCAGTATCTGAGCAAATGATGGTCTTTCGTAAGGTTTCTCCCTCCAGCACTGTCTCATTAGGTCATACCTTTAAAATCGAACACCAACACATGCTGGTTTAGACACATGGGTGAATGCTATGAGTTCATGTTTTTTGGAAAACTGTACACATTCCATTACAAAGAAGCCCACTTCTGCACTCAAAAAAAAAAAAAAAAAAAAAGTAACTTTATGTTTTTTGAACAATTCTGCTATTAGTTTATTTCAGACGTTCTCCCCTGTACCAGATGTGTTACTCTTCTTGTTTTGTTTGCTCTGGGAACTTACACTTCATCGTCACAGTTGAGAGGCTTTTCCAGTCTGTACCCTTGAGGCAGTTTTTCATAGAGTTCTGCACAGGTCATTCCACAGTACGGTGTTCCACCTGAAGCAGAGTCAAAAATTGTCCTGAGTGGTATCTTTTTTATAAAAGAAAACATTATTTCGTAACAGAAATGAAAAGCAATGTCTAACTCTCATCCATATCTAAAACAAACCCATTAATTCACTTAGTAAGGAAATCTGGTAATAAATTAGACCAGAATTGTTGTTAGCCCAGTGTGCAATGTGCACCTTTGTCAGTTTGTACCTCTTGGCCTGCAGACCACATGGCACATGCAGACAAATGAAAAAGTCTGCGTCAGACAGTCAGAGGCTGTGTCACTTACAGCATGAATAGAGACATGAAAAAAACTCTAAATTTGGCTAATGATCAAAAATTTTCTTCAGCAGTGCTGGAATAGGAGGTGTGGCAAAAAACAAACAAAAAAAAAGAATCTGAATTTAAAACTCAGGCTGAGCAAAAGGTGCTCATCAGCCTTACAGCATTTGGAATTAGGACTACAGATATGTGATGTGCTAAATTTTGTGTTTAGGTTAGGCCTCTGTTTTGCAGTGCAATGAAAACATGGTCATTTTGACTGTACTCAGGCTGAAAATGTGACAGTTGTAGTTCCAAGCACACTGAAGCTATCTGTGATTCTATTAAATGAAACAGAATAAAAATTAAATATGCTGCAGAGCAAGAAGCTTTAAGCAGGCTGAATGGATGGAGTGGGCTCGTCCCATGTGGGTTTATGTGTGCAGAACAAAATTTGCATGCTTACCTAAGCTAACGATTTCCCATAATAGGACACCATATGACCATCTGCAACAAAGAAATACTATTGAGTGCCACCAGAATACAAGATGTCACATATTAAATTGGTAGATGGTTTTGCTAAGATGCAGATAACATAAGGAGGTGTGATTCGTTCTTTCTTTTTTTTTTTTCTTACAAATTTTTCTAAAACAACAGAGTTTGTGGAATCAGAACGCATAGAATCAGTGAAGTTGATTCCCTGAAAGTCCACCAGCTGGAGTCCTTTTATAGACTGAAAAGCTCTCAGCATATAATACTGATACAAATTGCTCTGCTGTGTATCTGTTCTGGTTGCCTGACTAAAACACTGAGTCTCTGAATCTCTGGAGGAATCAGCAGTTTTTAATTTCAAGTGGGAAATGTACCTCCATTAGTAACCCAAATCTAACCAGTTTCCTGCAAGATTTACTTTTTTCTTGCCATTTGCTTGCTTATGCTGATACAGCATGAATTCTTTGATTAGATGTCACTGTCCTCACTGTCAGACTTTCTTTGTTATGAAAACATCTTTAATTAAAAGGGACCCCTTAAAACATACTTACACATCACTGTTAGTGGTGTAAACACTGTAATTCAATGACTCAATTGCCATCCATCTCACTGGAAGTCGTCCCTGGAAATTATTTCATGGCGGTTAGTTTTTGGGTGGTTGAAACAATAATACAGAATCAGAGCTGTAGCATAGTTTGGATTGGAAGAGACTTTCAAAGATCATCTAGTTTACCCCACCCTGCTGCTATGTTTATTAGGCATCACCTTCTTCCACATCATTCAAAGCACTAGCTCTGGACAGCTATTTTGTCAGCTCACAGATCCCAGTGTGCTGTTTTTTACCACCTTGTTAACTCTGGCCTTGTTAAGTAGAATTAGACTAATTTGCCCCAGCCAGATAAATTCTGGGAAAAAAAAAATTATAGTGTTCAGATATCTACACATCCATACCTTGAAAGTAGATTCTCTGTATTTCTGTAGTGCAATTGGACTAAACCTCATGACTGTCTACAAAATTGGTCATTTTGCTGTAATCCACATTCACAGAAATAATTTTCAACTATATTGAATGTAACAAAAACCTGGTATAGACTTGATTTACAAGTAATGTATGTACATTAATAGTTAATATAAATCTTTATGCATATCAGTGTATATATATATATATGTATAAAACAAATCAGATATCTAGCAATTATGAGTCTTCATTTTTCTTTACGTGAAACAAGAAAACAAGAAACAAGAAAACAAAAAACGGAAACAACAGCTTATACTCAGACTTGATCCTTACCATGGTTTTCTTGACATAGACCTCTTGACCCCTGGATAAGCCAAAGTCAGCTATTTTTGCAACATAATTTTCTCCAACCAGGATGTTTCTTGCTGCCAAATCTCGATGGATAAACTAAAATGTAGAAATCAGAAGTCACCGCAGTATCTGTGAGCTTTACATTTGTCATTTCAGTGCTATACTGAAAATTTATAAATATTTGGAGTAAAAATGAAAACTAAACCAAATAGCTTCACGTGGCACTACCAGAACATTTTACACTTTAGCTGAAGATTAAAGCAGTTAGGTTCCAAGTCATTTCTGAGTTTTAATGCTTCTTTCACAATTCCTAGTGGCAAAGTATTTCACAGGGCTGAATGAGCACAACAAAATAACAGTCATCCAGTGGGTGCTATAGGAACTAAAACTAAAACCTCATTTTAATGAAATTTTGATTTCATTAAGATGAGTGGTTCCTGAAAAATGAGTGCTATGCTTTCAGTTGGTAGAACATTTAGGACTGACCTGTTTCTGGCTCAGGTAGTCCATCCCCCTTGCAACATCAGCTGCAAAATGAAGAAGCTGCTGAGAGGAAAGTGTAGATGCAGTGCTGTTGGCAATAGCAAATGCTGGGTCAGTCTCTAGCACCCTGCTTTTACGAAGGAAGTCCAGCAGATTCCCATGAGGGGCATATTCAATAGCAAGATAAAGATATCCTAGTGAAAATTCAGATAGTTAGCGTTATCACACAGTAAAAGTTGGACAGCAATAATATTTGGACACTTACATTACTGTATATTAAAAGGAAATAAATCAGATTGTAGGGGAAATATCAAACAGTGTAGCTCCTAGGTGCCATAGAGAACTCAAAACTATTGCTGACTAATCTCTGAAGGATTACTGTGGGCATGTAGCTCCAAAACCAAGTTTATTTGACTTTTGAACAGAAATGTTGATTAGAAAGGCCTGCTCATGATTTTTTTTTTTTTTTTTTTTAAATGGACTGTTTGAGTTGTAATATGCTGGATTGTTTTTTTTTTTAAACTGATTTTTAAATCAATTAAATCAGTGTATTCAGGAGTCTCTTACCCCGATGTTCACATGCTCCTAGAAGATTTATGATGTTGGGATGATGACCAAGTTTACAAAGCACTTCGAGTTCTCCAGCAAAGTCTCTGTGGTCATCTTTTGAAGCATACTCTGAAAATCAAATCAGCATGCATTTATGTTTTCCTTTGAACTGAACTTACAACTATTACTAATTATGAGGACCCTAGGCTGCATGAGGCACTACTGCTTCATCTCTAACAGAAAGAGGAAAATTCTGTGATACATTAATATTTATTTACAAGAATACAAGTTTTCAAAGGAAAAAATAAAAGGAGAAAACTTAATGTCTGTAGCAACCATCTACCAAGAATGAAAGCATCTTAACATATTACATTTAGTTTCCCTCATTTGAGAATTTAGAAGTCATAGCAGATCATATGGCTACTAGTTGCCTATGAATCTTTCCTTCTGTGCTCTTGTTCCTACCAGCATGCAGACCTTGGCTCTTTTTATAGTGGTCACCATATTTAAGAATGTCTTCCAGTTTGCCTAGATAGTCATCTAGTGAATTGTAAGAAAATACATACATTCTTGCAGTATTCTATGTATTGTAGTTCTCTCCAGAATACTGCAGTAATGACTGGTGAATACAAAGAAATTAGTCTCACAGTGTATTATGTATAGATACACAGATGTGGTCATCTGTGTGTGAATAAAGGAAGCAAGACATTGTTGTGACCAAAGGCTAACTCTGTGCTCCTGCCTAGCCAATGAATGTTTTATTGGTTCCTCCTTTGAAGATAAACACACAGATGAAGTTTATACTAACCAATGAATTGCAGAATACATAACAGTTAATGATATTAACATTTAAAGAGGAATGTAGGCCAACTTGCCAGAGCAGAAATGGAGTTTTTGGCAGAAACAGTTCCTGGTCTAGTAACAGCCATTACGTCATTAGTAATTTTGAATATTTGTTTCAGTGTGAAGAGGCTACTAAGCACTTCTGAAGAGAGAGAAACCTCTGAAGCAAACAACCAAGAGAAGTCTGTAGTCTCAGAGTCTTTGATCTTTACTACCTTTCATCCTTTTAATTGCAGCATCCATGCGTAAGCCATCCTTCTTAATTCGTGCTTTCAAGACTTGCCCAAAGTTACCTTCCCCAATCACATCTTGAAATTTGATGTCATTCCACTCGAGAACAGGGTAAATAGTGGGATCTGGGCTGTTTTTGGCTTTCCTGCTCAGAGTGAGAGTACCTGAGTTAAACTGTACAGCTGGCTCTTCCCTCTGTAACAGAATAAAGCAAACGACAATGGTTTCTTCTTTATGGAGAAATCCCCGAATGCATGTGTGCTCACTCATGTACTCACACACACAGCCTGATTCATCTCCTGCCAACACATAAATGAGTGCAGTGGAAAACTACTGCATCTGGAACTTGTACCTGGATCCGTGAAAGTAGTCGGGATCCTACTTACACGTAATAAATATTATAGCTTGGCCCATTGAACAGTTTTATAATCAATGGAGATGAAGGAGATGAACAAAAATAATTTGGTTATACTGACCTTAGAACTAGTTCTAAGCCTCAGTAGGATTTATCTCTACCAAATTTGACTAAATTCTGTGGTAATCAAGCTCAGCAGTAAGACTGAAGAAAGAGGATGCAGGGAAAGGAAAAAGAGAGGAAATTAACCACCTCCATACTTGAGACATTTCTACTTCAGCCACACGTGCCCACAAAACACTTCTGGAGAATTTTCAAGACGAGCAATTGCATGAGACCTGGAGACACAGGTCATCTTTTTGAATATGCTCCCTTACTTTATTCCCTGTATTTAGAAAATAACTGCATAGGTCTTTTTGAAGGAATTCTTTAGCCCAGCTTCACTCTCCTTCATGGATTCCCCTCTAAAGGCAGAGATGTTGCTGGAAAGCAGAGTGATGCAAAGAGTACAGCAGGGGCAAGCATATAGAGAGAGAGAGAGAGCATAAACTCCAGCATTTTCCTCAGAACTGCCAGAACTGTGATGTTACCATTGTCCAATCCCTGTGCTGCCTCAGCTCAAAAAACCTTGGCAGAAATATCACTGATGCTAAAATCCAGGGTTAAAGATTTTGTAGTTTCAAAACAGGACAAGCTCCTCCATTCTGTCTGGCTTGCTGTTTGTGATACATGGCTATAAGGAGATAGAAATGAAAAGGATAAACTGTGTCTATCTTTTTTCAAGTCAGGTGTAATTAAGCTTGCTTTAGCTCTCTGTCACTAAGAAGATTGTATTTGAAAACACTAAAGAAAAGTAAGCGAAAAAAAAAACCAACAATCCAACAAAAAGCAAGGAAAAAGATGATGCCAAAATAAGTAGCCACACTGACTCAGGAAAACAAGAAACCCACCACTACATTTTGGAAAGCCTGAGCCATTCTGCGCTGGAAGTTGGCTCGCTTCAACTGCAGCATGATGAGAAAGGCCAGGAGAATTGTTACGCAGGTCATCCCTGCAGAGCCAAGGATAGCAATGAGCAGCATTTTACCTCCTTTTGATTCATATGGAGCTGTAGAGGAAGCACATAAAGAGTTTATCATTTCCAGCTAATCCTGAAACAGCCATGAGCAACAACATATACAACTCCTATCTTACAAACAGTATAAAGACGGAGTTACAACCCATTTGTTTAACAACATCACAGACATTGTATTGTCCAATTTTCAGGTGTACAAGCACCTGCAGGTTGTGCTGAGTGCAGGCAGAGTGGTGCGGAGGTCACATTCAGTGATCTAATGTAGCTTCATTAATTTATGAGCTGTGGGGCACTCTCTAGTGAATACACAGAAATGTTTTATGTTGTCACCTCACCAATACCACAGTGGACTGAGAAGAAAATGCCAGCGTTGCTGTGTTGTGTGTCTAAATTAAGATAAAAAGGAAACTGATACAGTATGACTTTGCTTTAGCTAACGGGCCCTGTTTTGTGCATGTCCAGCATGCTGGAATTACCAACCTTTCATTTCTGGAAGAGTCTTCAATTCAAAGGATGTGTTCGGGTTGCTCAAGCCGATGTTGTTTTGAGCATTAATCTGAACCTGGTACACAGTGTTTGGCTCCAGGCCTTTGAGATGGTACTGAGTAATGGTGGAGTTCTTAATGATAATGTCAATGTGATTGTACTCAGCCTTGCCGTAAATTTTGTAGCTGATGATGATGGAGGAGATGGAATGGCCCTCGGCAGTTGTCCAAGAAATGACTGAGGATGTGTCTGTGGTGTTAGAAAACTTGATGTTGTATGGTGCAGGAGGTATTCCTGAGAACAAACACAAACACACAGAAATGTTGGAGTGAATTTCCACCTCTTTCACCTTTTCTCACTAGGACAAACACTTCGCTCAGTGCTTTTGTTGTGCTAAACAGAAGATAAACTTTGTTGACAAGCCATAGTAACTGAAGGCAACTCTTTTATAAACTTCATGCAGTCACCCATGTTGCAGTACTCCGTACTTCCAGCAGAGGATTTCATACAACTGTAGAGTGTTTAAGTGCATTGTATGTTCTTTTCCTTCCTTAAATGTTGACTCTTTCCTCATTGACACAGCTCAATTACAATGCCAGTGTTTTTTTGTTTGTTTGTTTGTTTGAATTAAAAAGGAGCTTGGACTATGGAACTCAATATGCTCTTCATTAAAAGAGGAAAGAAATGCTGTACATGCTAAAAGTATGAACAAGAATGTAGAAGAATGAAACACACTGATATTAAGAAGATGTGGATTCCTTAGTTTTTCATTTATTTTCCCTTTCTCCTTCTTCTTTTCTGTGTTCCTTTTTGTATTCCTTCTTCCTTTTTGTACTACTTCTCTGAAAGTATCTGAGAATACTGATATTCAGATAGATATCTGAATCTATCACCTCCCGTGGAGATGTGTAAGGAATGTTTGGATCTTGTGTTGAGGGATATGGTTTAGTGAGAACTGTTGGTGATAGGTGGATGGTTGGATTGGATGATCTTGTAGGTCTTTTCCAACCTTAGTGTTTCTGTGATTTTTTGGCAGAGAGAGGATAAATTTTCATCAGTTCCTGGCAATTTTCAAGGTAAGAATTTCTTTGGACACTGAACTGTCTTCATAATAATAGTAAAAACAACCACAACAAGTGGTCATTCAGAAATGAGAGTTACCAGAACAAAGGATATCATTTAATGTTGTCAATAAGAAGCAGTCGTTCTGATTGCTGGGGGAATGTGGAAGAATTGACCAGAAGGAAGTGAATCAGCTACTTACTGTCACTGAAAGTCCATGCGTACAGATAGTTGCTCCATTCTCCTTGGGACCTGGTGTTTACCCGTACCCTGCACATGTATTGCTGTCTGGGCTCAAGATCTTTAATGATCAGATTGGATGTGTTTCCTGGCACTTGGGTGATAACACTGCTCTCATCACCATTGTCATTCACACTCTTCCTTTCCACTTCAACACGGATGTCATCATCTGTCCTCAGAGTTAAGGGATGCCAGGACAAATTCAATGATGTCATACTTTTTGGAAGGAGCGTGAGACCTTCAGGTGGTGGAAGACCTTGGAGAAGAGAAAGGAGAGACAACATTTCATGTCTGGTGTATGCACACTAAAATATGGTACCATTAATTCCTTTCACTTGCCTTAGCTTAGAGTGACAAAAGGCAATACTCAATTTTTAACCTAAGCTGATATTAAGGGAAAGGAGCGATCCAGTAGTATTAGGAGGAAGGGCAGGCACACAATACAAGAGAATTCTATCTCCAACTCTGCTGCTCGTAGTATGCAAATGTTCCTTTCTCAGATCCCCCGATATCTAAATAAGGGAGAATAACTCTGTCTGATACACAAGGTGCTTTTCTTCACCTGTGATTTTTTTATTTTATATTTTTTGCTTTGCTGATGTTATTTCAAAAAGTTTTACATATTTTTCACATCTAGATGCTGCTTTTCCTCAAAGGAAAGTGCAAATCAGGGAGCAGACCACAGAGATAACCACCTGAAATAGGCCTTTTCTGAAAAAAGACGATGACTTACCCAGTGCAGCTGTTGTGAAACTTGCCTGTGGTCCAGGATGGCCCTCCCCACCCTCCCCTTGCCGACTCAGCTGAACACAGAACTGATATTCTGTCTTTGGTTCCAGATTGTCCAGTCTTTTGGTTGAGCCCTTAACTGAGAGGCAAAAAGAGAAAGGAAGAGTGAAGCTGAAAAACGTTAAAGAAAATATCCCTGAATAACTAAACACAGATAGCAAGATATTCAGGCTCCTCTTTCATTCCTGACCTACAAAAATGAACTATGTAGGAATACGTAATATATATATTTTTTTAACATAGGAAGTGTAATCCCACTGACTCTTTCTGGCCCAGCCAAAGGAACGTTTCCATCCATCCTTCCTCTGTCTCAAAGCAAGACTGGCTCCTTAGGCAGTTTGCATTGCGTAAGCAAATCACTGTTTATTATGAACTAGTATAGCAGTTTACTTGTTGAAGTTCCTGTAATGCTTCCTGTAATATTTTAGACCTTGCCTAAAATATTAAAGTGTCCATGTCACTCACAAGCGAGCTTCATCTTACCCATACAATTCCTGATCAATATTTTGGTAAGATATCTGTCTCACTGGTGGGCACAGTAGACATTAAGAAAGACAGCAAAGTCTGAGGACACCTCCATATGCCTCACTCCTTTTGAAAACCTGCTATTTGCACAGATTTCAGGAGCTGAGTCCAGCAATGTTCACTGTCTTAGGGCAGGAGAGGGGAATATTTTGGTTGCTGAAAACTCACTGAACATGCACTTTCAATCACTCTTGGTGTATCACACTCACATTAGCACTGTACAGTACTGTTACATAGTCACATGGCCCGTGACAAAAGATTTAACCTATATGGGTTGTAGAATCTTTTGAATCTATGTTAAGAGCAGACATAAGACATGTTTCAGTACGTAGCTGATGTTTGTGGTTGAAGGAATTAGAGACCCTTACCTTCCACCGACATCCAGGACTGATAACGCTTTGCTGGCTTGTATAGGAGCTTTGTTGACACCACAGGTCCATCTCCAGTGTGTAGCTCAGCATTGATATCAATAATGAGGAAATTATGTCCACTGTTTGTCAGCCTTGGGGCATATTGTGGCACAGGAGGAACTGAGCAAGAATGCAAATATTAAACCAGACTTTCAATTCCTGCATTAAACTCTGGTATTTTCCTAGTCCTACAGGAAAATGGGAAATGCTCATCCAAATTCTAAGTAGACATGAGTTTAGACCCTAAACCTGATAGTTTAGGTCTTTAAAAAAAAAAAACAAAAAACTTGGGTGTTCTTTTAACCCTAATGATCACGTTTTATTTTCCCTGTGCACTTAATTAGGATGCTGTGTGTGCCAGGGTTCTGTCTATATTCTGAGTGTAGACATTAATTCAGGTACTTTCCTACAGTGCAAGAATAGAACTCTCTGCCATGTTAGAGTACAAAGCTTGCTTGAAAGATAGAAAGGCAAAGTGAAGATTTTTGCTCTTACCTTTAACTGTAACCTGAAATGGTTTCTCTGCCATTCCCGCTACTGTCTGCACACTGCAGACCCAGGTTCCTGTGTCACGGGGCAGGACTCGACTAATTGTAAACATAGCTTCAGAGCGATTACTGGTGACAATGAGGGAAGGCTGAAATGACAGAAGACATGGGCCTGAACAATGCGGGCATTAAGGAATGTTCCCATTCCACCTTTCTCAGAGTTTAGGAACTCTGACTAGGGTTTAGTGATGACAACTGTGAGGCCCTATAGAGATCATCTCCATAGTTTCATATGTGCTTCAGACAATGAGTTCTGCTCCTGTGATTCAGAAAGCTCACATGGTGACTGTGCAATTTGATCATGTGCCTCATTTTCTTCTCATTAAATCAAAGGCATTATTGTTCCTTGCCTGCATCCTCAATACACGGTGTGGAGTCAATAATTGAAAAGTTATAAATAATTATTCTAAAGCATAATTAGAAAGTTGAAAAGTAAACAATCAAGTTAATATTTCAGAGACAGTGATTAATTACTACACTATTTAGTAACAAATTTTTCATTTTTACCGGTGAACCACAGTTGAAAAGCATAATTGAAATTAATTTACTATTTCATGTTTCAAAGTACATTTTACTTTTTTAGCAAAAATTAACATCTCCTTCACATTTTCAAGAATTTCATTATGCTCTTATTTTTTGAGCAGTTCGTAGCCTATGTGGTATCCATTCATCTGTATCACTTCTTTTTGCTACTTTTATTTGGTTGCTTTGTTGTTTTTGTTGCTAGCCCACATGGATTACTGCAATGTTTTAAATATTTTGAAACAGGAACATGGCAAATAAAGGACACTAAGCAATAATCAATGTGATCATCTCAGAATGCTGACATTTCTCAACATGTTTGAAAAGCATAGTGTGCATTAATTACAGATTAAGTCAGCACAAATACCAGACATAATTGGAAGCAGTTAATCAAGAGCTTACCCTTAGGACAGTTCCATCTTGCTTCAAAAGTTTAAATTCTTCAGATTTAGGAAGTGGCATTCCAGTAGCTATGCAAGAGGGCTTAAATTCTACACCAGAGTTGAGTTCCACAGGGTGTAGTAAGTTTTCTATCTGAGGTGAAAGGTCTGCAGAACCTACAGAAGATATACAATACTTTAATGCCATCCTTCAAGCAGAAGCAGCAAACGTATTTAGGCATATAATGCACATATACTCTGGGCAACATAGGTATCTGGTTCTTCCTTCACTTACGCTAGGACAAAGACAACCAAAGTTAAAGCTGTTATATCAGAGTAAATACGCAAGAAGAAACAACCTTTGCATTCATTTCTTTCCTCTCCTTTCCCCTCTATTTGTTGCTCTTTCTGATATTCGAAGAACAGCACACACTAGTTGTAATAACATCAAGGACACATTTTGTAACAAATGTTCAGTAACTCCATTATCTTTTCGTAAGAGCAGCTGGATCACAACTGTATGGTGTAGCTGGTTAGATCATGGGTCTTTTTTCTCTGCTCGTTTTTGTTCTTGAAGGCTTTTAGATGGCAGATTTGCTGCTTTATTTATCACGAATAAATAGTAGTTGCTGAATGCTTTTTATAAAATACTGTATGCCAACCTTGCCTGAATCCAAAGAGATTCTGAAGTACACACAGCTTTGTAACTCTGTGTAAGAGAGACAAGGTTGCTTTAAATACCAAAGTTGTCGTGGTGTCTCATTGATTACAGACCATGACTCAGGCGGTATAGAAGTGCATGTAGCTGAAGAAGAAAAAAGTAAAGTAAAAAGTAAAAGTAAAGCAGCATGAACCTATTTGAAAATCATACTTGTAGGATGTGCAAGTCCTTTCACTAACTGATATTAGGGTCAGAACCAATGTCTATAGACTAAAGATTGCAAATCTACCTCTAAAGAAAGCAAGTCACAGAATCACAAGGTGGGTCCAACTTGTGCTCAAACAGGGACGCCTAGATGAGGGTGTGCAGAACCCTGCTGTTCAGGTGTGCAGCTGTCTTTTGGAGGTTTTCAGTGAGAAGACTCAACAACCTTTCTGGGCAGCCTATGCCAGTGCTTCATCATCCACACAGAAAAGAAGTGCTTTCTAATGTTCAGAGGGAATCTTCTGTGTTTCAGTTTGTGCCCATTGCCTCCTACCTTGTCAGTGGGCAAAGCTGGAAAGAGCCTGGAATCATTTATAGGGATACTGATAGTGACCATTAGTGATAGGATGAGGGGGAATGCTTTAAAACTAAAGGAACGAAGGTTTAGATTAGACATCAGGGGGAAGTTTTTTACTGAGAGTGGTGAGGTGCTGGAACAGATTGCTCAGAGAGGGATGCCCCATCCCTGGAGGTGATCAAGCCCAGGTTGGATGGGATATCCATCCAGTCTGATCTAGTGCTTGACCTAGGGGCTGGCAACACTGGCTGTGGCAGAGCATTTGGAACTTTGAGGTCGCTTACAACCCAAGCCAATCTATGATTCTATAATTTCCCTTGGACACTTCCCTCAGATACTTATATACATTGATGAGGTTGCCTTTTTCTCTCCGGGATGAACTGTCTCAGCTCTCAGCCTTTTCTCATAGATGAAGTGCTGCAGTCCAGATTTGTGGACATCTGTGGGACTCTGCAGTTCATCCAGGTCTCTCTTGTACTGGGGACACCCAAATTGGAGCCATCATTCCAGATGTTGCCTCACCACTGCTAAGCAGACAGGAAGGATCACCTACTCCTACCTACTGCCAGTACTGTGCCTGATGCAAACAACAGATAAATCTGATGGAGTCTGATGCAACTGTAGCATAACAGCCTACAAAATGCAGCCTATGTGGCACAGACTTAAAGCATTGCAATAAAGGTATACAGATACCTTTATTGGTCTGGGTCCTTGGGATGCAATTGACAGTGTAAGAATCCCAGCCTGGAGTGGAAATGCTATACCAGCATGAAGATCTGTTTCAATTACACTGGGGAAAAGTCATTTACTACCGTGTTACCTTGCTTTACCTTCTTTTTCACATTGCAGACCGTGCCACCCATAGGAGCAGATACAGCCCTTATATCTGTCACATGTCCCTCGATTGTGACAATTACATTTGAGTTTGCAGTCTGACCCATAAAAACCAGGTTTGCATTCTGCAAGAACATACATTTCCAGTTAGTGTAATAGTACAAGCAAATGTCTTTCTTTCATTTTCAATTTCATCAGTTCTCCAGTAGGATTTCGTTCCCTCAGTTGGGCATAGCGGCACTCAGTCACCCTCAGATCATCCAGAGAACAACTAACTTGGCAGTCGAGAGCACTTTTGTATCTGTGCCTGTCATCTGTAGACTAGATAAGAATGCTGAAGCTTCTTCAACATCCATGTTGTTTCACTTGCACTGCAATGGTGTTCAAAGAGTTCATCAGAGTCACAGCACCATTGAACAAAATAGTACATACATGTAGTATGTAGTACTATTAAGATGTGCTTCATGACTCAAAGAGATTGCAGTCTAATTGAAAGGGTTGAGACTAATTATACTTAGTATTGTTTAGCAATGGATACATGATTGGCAGTGAATTGCTCAGTGTGACTTGTAGACATCCAGCAAGGCTCTAGCTGTTGCTGGATTTTCAACATCTCAGTGTTTAATTACTTTACAGAATAATTTGAATAGTTTGAAATTTTACTGTATCTCTCCCGAGGACTTGAAAAACTCTTCTGAGGTAGATAAATATTATTATCCCTGTAATAGAGAATGGAAAAATTCCAATCTTTTATTGTGCTCTGTTAGACCCCTCCCGTATTTCGTAGGTGCAGCACAGGAATGACTTTTCACTGTTATCCCTATTTTTGACTATACCTTTATCACATTCCAGTCCCATCCATCCTGTGGCACATGAACAACCATATGGATCTGGCAGGCAGAACATATAGTTTTTGCAGCCATAGTTTTCTTTACAGCTCTCTTCACATGTTTTGCCAAATGTATTGGCTCCACAAGCTATTAGAGAAGGAAAAGAAAAGAGAAACCCAAGAGTAATTAATTTGTAGAAGAGCGGATTTTTCCAATTATACAGGTTTAGACAACAGAAACCTTGAATTAAAATGAGAAATAGTCTTCTCACCATTCAGGTACTAGATCTATTAAACTCCATAATATCTTAAGCTGCTAATGCTAAGTTCAAGCAGCTAAAACAAACAGCTTTCTGCCATGTGAGAATCTATCAGCAAAGTATTCATTACTTTAGGTATTTGAGTGTAGAGCTGCAGTGATAAATTCTCTTTACAAGCCTTTCTAATACCTAATGGATGAACAGTGCCATGAAAACAAAATCTTAGAGATCAGTGCATATGAAGCTGCTCAAGGTTTTGTTTCTCCACTATGATCTCTACTACAGTAGAGTAGTTCAGATGTCAGCTATTCCTTAGCTTACCTCTAATACTTGCAGTGCAGCACTATGATCAGAATTTTAAGGTATGTATTTAGCACTGCACTCACAAATTGTCTGGAGAGATCAGTGTGCAATGGGCTCCTTCATTTCTCCAGAATACAAACTAATTGTCACCAACATGGATGTGCACTAACACATGTATGTTTCTGGTATGTCTTGCAGAGACAAATGTGAGCCAATGGCAACTTGTTTAGAAGCAGACTGGGAATCTCTTGTAAGGGAACTTCACTTCCCTGTGCCAGTGTATGTGCAGTAACTTGTGATCTATCACACATCTGACAGTCCACTGGAGGAACTGGAAACATTTATCTTTCCTGACAATATCGTAGTGTGAGGAAAGAGAGAGAAGGTAAACCACAAGAATAGCTACACTAATTAAATCCTACCCAACACTGTCCGGTGTCCAGCACTGGCTCTGACTGCTATATCCATAAGGATTCAAACATGGTTATTGCTGAGTACAAATTAGTAATTAGTATTTGTAAAGAATATTTGCTTACCTTTCTCACACGTTTTTCCCATAAAACCTGGAGGACAGATGCATTCCCCAGTATCTTCATGACAAATGCCATTGTTCATGCAGGAAGGGCAGTGGGAGCTACAGGAAGGGCCCCACTTCTGAGCTTCACATCCTTTCGTGAAAAAATATAATGACATATTTGTTGTCTTCTTATTCAGTAACCAGTAAAATAGTAGTGACTGTATGATCCGCATGCCACCCTTCCAAATTATGGCTGTCTACCCTCATGTGAAACATTCACTTTTTTCACTGTGGAAGTGCCTGTATTTCTGGAGCAGATCTGTTGTGTAGTACAAAGTAATGTTGCATAACATTTTCATAGAACAAACTGAGGGAGGCTTAGTTTTCGAAATTAGATTTTGATCCAGGAAATAAGTATGGAAGTTAGCAAATTCGTTACATGTAATATTTATGTTCTCCTAGCACGGATCTGAGACCTACAAAAACACCAGTGTTCACTCAGATTGGGTCATACCAACAGTAAGCCAGTGGGTGCCAGCTTGGCATCAGTCCCACCATACTACCATTTGGCAAGTCACGGTTTTATTCTGCACTAATAGACAAAGTTCACTGCTGCTATACCTTTGCTGTCTTCAATCACCTGATGACCTCTTTCTTGTCAAATAAATCAGCTTATATGTTGGATTTTAATGCCTGTTACGATTTTCTTCCCCACGTCATAATTTAAAAAAATGCCAATGCCATTAATGGGTACTTTATACAAACTGGTGTAGTTTGTCAAATTACAATGAAGTATGCTAAAAATTGCTCTAGGATAATAAATGGAGTTTTAATTCAGTTTTCCACAAAGAACAGATACATTTGAAAAATTTATTTTTCGCTCACATCCAGATCTCACAGTCGTGAGAGACACTGTGCCACCCTTCTTTGTTCCCTCTTACTTGAAATTTTAAATATTTGCTTTTTGAGAAAAGAGCTATCTTTTCTGGCAATAAGATGAACTGAGCCTAAATCTGCAGATGTTTTTTTCTCTCTCAGCTGCTTAAATCAATACCAGCTTATCCCAAAAACTGCTGGGAAAAAATTTCTTCTGACATAATCTGATGGCAACCTATGCCAATAAATATTCTGGCCCGTATTTGGACACAGTCTGTTTCATATCACATTCATTACAACATCAATCATTAGCACACATTAATGGAACTTACGTCTTACAATAAGCCTCGTGTAAGCAGAAGTAAAGAGGTTTCCTCCTATGTATCTGGCAGAGTAAACACCCGCATCCTGCAGCTGAACTTGGGGATAGGAAACTTCCAGCTCACCTGGCACCTCATGTCTGGGCACCGAGTGGATGAAGGAACCTGGAGAAGGAGCACAACAGGCAGAAGTCATTCATCCCATACAAGCAGAGCAAGGTTGAGCTGATTGCTGAGGAAGGACAGCTGGGATGAAGTAAGCAGCAAAATGTATTGTTAGTTATTGACTTGCTGGCAGCTCTTTAGCTGTGCTAGTTCTTAGTAATTAGAGATGTACAAGCAAAGAGGAAGCTGGATCTTGAGAAGATGCAATAGGTGAATGACACAAACGTATCTGAGTTTAGCACTGCTTTACTAGAATGTAGCTAGGAGTTGTGGTTGGAAGATTTTGTTTTGTTCCTTAGCCCTTTGGCAATGAGGCCCTTCTGCAAGGAGTCCGTTGTGACTGGGAGGAGTCAAACAGCAAGCCTGGATAAGTCCTCCACCATCTCACCAGCTCAAAGATTGACCTCACAGACCGAAGAAGGAAGAGTATATTGCAGCTGTATCTTTTCTTACCAGATTTATCATGTTTCTGCCTCTTCTATGTTTTCTTACCATGGGAGCTTATCTATGTTATTATGCAGTTGGTCATACATGTTTGTGATACCATTTAGTCTTTGGACCACCCAGCAGTCATATTTCAGGCATATTTGAAACATGAAAACCTGTTGAGGATCACCATCAAAAAAGCAAAAAGACTTTTAGTCAGATAAGACCATGACAATACGTAACAGCTCTTCAAGAAAGCAGGGCCAAAGAAGAAGAGCAAAAAATGACAAAGTTTTGTTCTGAAACTGTGTTTTGTTTGCTTACATGTCTTTTGAGTTACAATCTGTGAAAAATGACAACAGCAAAGTGCTATGAAAGCCTTATGCTAATATTGTGTTAGAAGGGTTTGGCTTTTGTGACTCATTTTCCATGGCAGCCTGTTATGCCAATGTCTTATAGAAATTCTGTTCAGGAGAACAGTTGCGTTTGCTGGATGGCCTTGTGAGCATCTGCAAGGGGGAAGTGTTATTTTAAATGCCTGAAGTGAGAGACAGCAACAGTTAAATAAGTCAGGATAAGGTTTTTCTATTCACTGCCCAGTGCTGTATCAGGACGACATTTCTGCTGCAGTCTCAGGTGGAGAACCTGACCTACTGTCTGGAGTTAATTTGAGGCTTTTTGCCCAACTTTCAGTTAGAGCTCCAGAGAATGCAGCAGTGGAATGTAAGCACTTCTGCTCCAACACATCAACTGGTTCTTATATGGGAAAATGCTGATAGAGGGTCACAGAATTTCCTTGGGGACAATGAAGGCACAAGTGATGGCAACTTTCCCCACTGTGCACTGTCATAGCTGAATCTCTAGTAAGAAACAGATCTTTAATAAACTCTGCTTTGTGTGTTGCCCTTTCTAAAAGACATCTTTTGCACTTGCTTCCAAGCCTAGTGTGCACTTGAAAAGCAGTAGAAATGCAAAGAAAGATGTGATAAATAAGCATGCACAGAGGTACAGAAAAGAGATAAAAACTAAAATGAAACAGGCAAAAATAGGAGGAGATAGGAAAAGAAATGAAAAAGGAAAACTGAGAAATAAAGGAAAGGTGTAGATAGGATTTTGCATTCTGGTGGGAGGGAAACGATTAGATCAGTATCAATATTTAAGTATGGCAGATGGCTCCTTTAAGGGACATTGGATGCATGAGGAATTATGCCTGCTCCAGCTCCACAGTGAGGACATGAGCAGTAACATTAAAGCAGTTAAGTGGCAGATGGCTAAGACAAGGACAGAATGAGGAGACAAGAGAAAGGTTAATTACCATTCTTGTAGATCACCGCATCTTCCTCTTTTGCTGCCATTCGTATGAAGGAAATATTCACATGCTCTCCCTTGTTTGCTGTAACTGTTAAGGCCACTGGGTGGAATGAAGCTACGAACAAAATAGGACATAAGTTTGGGATAAATTGCAGCAGTTGTTATCTGTACCTGGTGTCTGGGCTGAAAGCTGAGATTAATTTATGAGTGTGACCTATCTCTGATGTTTAAATGTCCTCATTGCACGCACAAGCTATTTAGCATCACCCATCCATGCCATCCCTATGTTTGGCAAATACTGAGAACTCGCCAATAACCTCAAACAGCAGAATGCTACTGGAAACTGAGACTTGGAATTATTTTTTTTAAAGGATTTTGGCTGAGTAATTGAAAACACTTCCCAGCTAGGAGCTCCAACTGGTTGTGAAATGCTTTCCTAAATTTCTTTATCCCTTGAGACATTTTTAAAGCAGGCTGGATACCGAACTGGAAAATATCTTGTAGGAAGAAGCAGACATGCGGCCTGCATGCCTCATTTCTCCTCTGGTTCAGTTTTCTAATGGAGAACAGTTGAGACAGATCAGATTACAGTCACGTAGGGGCTGGGGGAGATAGCATGGCCTGTGCTGATCATTCATTCACCACATCGTCTGTAAGTACTGGGAGTGCTAGCTTGCACCAAGAACAAAAGAATAAACTGTATTTAATAAACTGTATTTTGGGAATAGCAACTCATTGTTGCTTATCCCAAAACAGCCCCATCTGAAAAAGTGGAGGCACTTTCTACATGTAGGTTAATGGTATGTTTCAGTTTTCCCTTGGACTTTTCCACTGGATTTGTACTCAGCTTTAATTGTCCTATCACTATCCAACTTTGTAAACAGCCGTTCCCTCTCCTCCTTATATGCTCTCAAGTAGCTCTGACGAATCTGCAAGTGTTTTTCAACTGATTTCAGCCAGACTCCTCCTGCATGGTACAGCAGGAAAATATGAAGGATCTGACATGTTATTAGGTAACACAGCAGATATGGCACTGGTATCTCAAGTTACATCTCAGAGAATTCCAGTATAGAGTAATGTAGTCATTTCTCTTTAAAAACAAGAAAATGAAAACTGAGAGCAGTTCCAATTTACAGTCAGCTTCTGAGCTGGACATCATTTGTGAATAAAACAAACGCATGTTGAACCTTGTGATCTAGTCAGGAAAAATCAACAGCTTTCCCAAAGACAAATGGTTAGATACAAATGATCCTAAGAGAGGTATTACTTATTGGTTTAGCAAGATATTAAACCTTTGTATTCCCATTTTCTTTTCTTTGTATGGTGTTTAGCTTAGCCCCAAGACTTTTTCTTCACAGTATTGTTGCAATGGAAAGGAACCCGTGCTCTCTGGTAGACTCTATTCCAAACTATTTTTACACTGTGGCTTGTGTTTTGTGATTTCACATCTGGAGTGTGCCAATTCCTTATAGAGACATCATGAACTGAGTTGCAGGGCAAGTGCCATAATATTCTTTCAATAGTGTTTCCATAATTGTCTGTATGCCTGCGCTAGAGAGTTTCTGGGAGGGAAACTAAATCATATATAAGAAAATACACATCATTTTGTAGAGAAATCCAACAAATTTCAATAGAAGCAAGACAAGGGTTCTATTCTAAATATGTATTCTATATCCAGTATAATAATCACATATAAAAAGCATAGTCTGTTCCTTCTTACTGCATGAGTCAATGTTACGTGTGTAACCGTAATGCTAATATAGAAAGAAATGCAGGAGAATAGATGCCTTACTTTCAGAATGGCACACGTATAGAATAAAATGGGAAAATGAGCCAGTTACCTTTCCTGTTACATGGCAAAAGTGCTCAGTGTATCTACGTATCTGACAGCAGGTACATAACAGAGCAGAAGACAGTGGGGCCACCAAACATTGATACTTAGTGAGTGTTTCAGTAGCTTCTTGGCTTGAGGCTGTAAAACAGTGGCTGGATTTTCAAAACTGCTGCTCTTTCCTGTGTCTTTTGTATGGGAAACTGCTCATTTCAACTCTTGCTGAATTTTTATTGTTGGATAACACTCTCTGCCTTTAGAAAATATTCAGGCAGCAACAGTAAAGGGCAGTAAGTCCTGTTTTCCAATTACAGATGCTTTGCCAAACAGCACAGTCCTTCACTGACCTCTTCTTCCTCTTTCTGTGGACTCAATAGCTTTGAGAATTTCTGTTGTAACTCTTTCTCACCAGTCTACACTGTTTAGATTATACACATTCACTGATGAGTTCTTTGCTCAAACATTTGTCACTCAGAACTTTCACAAAGAAAATTCAAGAAATAGATTTAAACATAGAAAAGATTCGTATAAACCTACTTAATGCTCATGTGAATGCTGTGTTATTTCTGGTTGGAACAACTTCTCCCACACAAGGAGCTCTCAAAGTTTGGTTACTTTAAATTCTCTATGCCTAGGTGCAAAGATGCTAATTGCAACACACTGAGGGATTCAGAGGACCCTCATTCTGCCATGGAGGTTGCTGCACATGGCACCTTTAGCTCACTGGTGTTCAGCCAGAGGCATGGTCAAGTTGAAGGAGCCTCCTTCAGAGCCTTCCATGGACTGTTATCATACATCCTCCTCCCCACTGCTGCCTCCTTTGAAATAACAGTTGTTTGCCCTGCAAAGGATGTGCACATGCAGACCTATCTTGGTGGCTATCATGAGTCTTCAAAGAGCACATTTGGTCAGAGATGACAAGAGCCCAATAAATAGGCACTTGTCCCACTCACTTTTCTTGGAACATTTCCATACTAAACAAAACAAATGGACACTAGTTGTAGCTCATGCAAAAGAAGAACTTTTTTCTAGGTTAGCTGTATAATTATGAGGGATACCAATAAAGGTATTTCTTCTTAGAAAAACATACAAAAACGAAAGTGTGAAAGTGCCTGCACAGCCTAGCTGCCATGGTGCAAAATGTTATAGCAAAGCAGTAAATAGTGACAAACTGCTGAAATTTTGAAAACATGATTTGCTGCAGAAAACTGGACAAAATTGTCTAAATGTATAGTGGACTTTTGTGAATGATTTTCTTAGATTCAGAAGAAATTCTCTGGGTTTTTCTGTTGTTTTTGTGATGTTTTTCTTTTCTATACTGACAGAGAATCCGCAAATCAAAATTGGCTGACATGGCTTCCCTGGACCATAGGCAGTTATTTTACAGGCTCAGGTTGCCTTTTAAAAAACAAGGATAGCAATGTTTGCCTGTATAGATCTAGACCTGTGAAGGAGTCTCACAGTGAAGGAGTTTCCATTTGTAATGTTTTATGGCATCATTGAGGCCACTGCCACCTAATTTTATTCCTAGCAGCAGCCAAATACAGGTAGAGTACCAGTAGACATCTGATCGGCTTCCATCAGGAAATGACTAGCAGCTAGTATCAAGCAGTTGACCCTACACTTAAAAAAAAACACGGAATTGAGCCCAATCTATTTTAGCTGACTGCAGGCTGCCTTGCCTGCTGCGGAGCCAACTTTTGTGACCACATCCGTGAAATAGGGATGACTGCTAGTATGCATGCAATGACATGCAGAATTCAGTTTTGATCCTCACACAGTACCTCCCCGTGGCATCTTCATGGTGTGTATCCTTGTCACCTCATCCTTCAGCTTCCCTTCACAGTAGTATGCTCCAATGGTCTCGCTGGCCTTTTCCCTTTTCCACATCACCATCTTGGCTGTGGCTCTCTTTGAATCTTCACTGACCTCCAGAGGCTCTCGATGCTGGTTTGTCACATCCTCCTGGTCTCGGTCAATTGTGATAGATTCACGGGAGCGCCACTTCGAAGTGATACAGATAAGTGATGTCTCTGAGTTGCCCACCAGAGGGAATGAATTGATAAGGATGAGGTCCAGTGCTGCTTCCACTTTACCTGGGGAAAAAACAGCAAGTGGAAAAAATGTACAGCAGATTTTGAGTATTTGGCTTGTCAGATCACCAAAGAAGCTATTTCACCCTATCCTCAGGCTTTCTTTCTTGTTTGGTCTTATGCAGCTTTACAGCAAAATAAAAAGCAACAGATTAGGCACACAGTTCACTCTCAGCAACTTTGCTGATGTTGCCAAACTGGGTGGAATGGCTGACAAACCAGAGAACTGCTCTGCCATTGCACTGAGAGAGACCTCAACAGGCAAAGAACATCGTGAAGTTTAACGAAGACAAGTGCAGGGTCCTGCATTTAGAAGGAATAACCTCATACCAGTAGTATGGGGGCTGATCTACTGCAAAGCACCACTGCAGTGAGGAACCTGGGAGTCCTGGTGGACAGCAGGTTGACCATAAGCCAGCAGTCTGCCCTTGAGACCAAGAAAGCCAGTGGTATCTTGGAATGCAGTAAAGTAATTGTGACCAGCAGATCGAGGGAAGCAATCTTCTCCCTTTATTCTGCCCTGGTGAGGCAACATCTGGAGTGCTGTGTCCCATTGTGGGTTCTCCAGTACAAGAAATACATGGAGATCCTAGAGCAAGTCCAGCAAAGAGCTATAAAGAAGATAAAGAGGCTGGAGATTCTCCAGAACAGAGAGCTGGGCCTGCTTAGCCTATGCTTATGAATATCTAAAGAGAAGGTGTCAAGTGTATGGGCCAGGTTCTTTTCAGTGGTGCCCGGTGACAGAACAAGGGGCAACAGGCACAAACTGGAACATAAGAAATTCCACAGACAAATGAAGAAGTTTACTCTGAGGGCGACAGAGCACTGAAACAGACTGCTCAGAGAGGCTTTGGTGTCTCCTTCTCTGGAGATACTCAAATCTGATTAGATGTGATCCTGGGCAATGTGCTCCAAATGATCCTGCTTGATGTAGGGGCACTGGACTAGATAATCCCAAGTGATCCCTTCCAACCTCAAGTATTCTGTGATTCTGTGGTTAATTGTTCTAGTAGGACTTTAAAACATATTTAATATGTGAAGAACAAATGGGCTTTGCTCTTCTTGGAGGAGGAAATAAACCTTCCAGACTTCATTGCTTCTTTGAGCTGTTGCAGAAGCCCAAGGAAATCCTAGCATGTTGCTCTGTGGATACTTGGACAGCAGTGCCTCGAGTGTGGTTCTTTGCCATTAAGAGTTGCCTGACATTTTGATAATTTCTTTTATGTCCTTGACATGTATTTAATATGTGTGAATTGACATGAGGTGGATATGTCTTTAGATTTAGTAGTTAGCAGTATTTTGAGCACTTGGAATATTTTTTCAGTTATTTTATGTGTTAGGGTTAGTGATTCCATAGCTATTCACATGGTAACCTGTCAATGGACTTACAGTAAGCAGCAGGAACCATGGCACTCAAAGAACAAGTCTGTGGCAGAAACGGACCAATTATTTTAGAGTATCTTATTAATCAACAGGAATACAAGCATATTTTATAAACAGAACCACTAGAAATAGATGAAGCTGGAAGTTCTTTCACAACGGTTGTCATGATCTGAATCTCTCACAGGGTGCTACAGATTTAATTTTCAAATGTGTGTGGTAGCAGGGAAACACAGGTCTCCTATAGTCAACTCTGCAAATAATAAGCATTTCCGTTCATTTTTTAAATCTACGGTAAGGAGAAGGGAAAATAACATTTTTTTCTTCTAGCTGAAGCAGGAAGAATAATTGATTATTTTATTCATCACTTCTATATAATTTTCCTGCTCTGGATACAAGCATCCTTTGTACTTTACAGAAAGACCCAATATTTAGAGCTGTTCTGCTTCCAAAGTTTTCTTCACTGAAAGAAGTGAGTGCAGCCCGAGATACAGGGGGCCAGAAGGTCTGTGTGCTTGCTGCAGGCTGCATGCACCCTGCTGGTGCACAAGGCCAGGGAGAGTGCCTGTCCCTGCTCCCCATGCTGGGGATGGAGGAGTCATTAGTGACTTCACCACATCCAGCCCAGTGCTGTGCCAGCCCAGGTAGTTCTTGATCACACCATGGAGGAACAAAACCTTGTGGAGAGGATGCAGCAGGCCTTAAAGTAAGTACTGCATAAAGGTGGAGATCAGTAAAATCAGTTCATCTTACTGTGCAAGTACATCCTCCCCATGTACTCTGTCCTGTTTAGAAAGGCCACGTTTAGAATACTGTATACAGCTCTGGGCTCCCTAGTTCAAAAAAGACAGAATTCCTCAAAGAAGTCCAGCAAAGAGTCACAAAGATGATGAAAGGCTTGGAGCATCTCCTGTATAAAGAAAGACATAGCAACCTAGGTCTGTCTGTTCAACCTGGAGAAAGGAAGACTGAGTGGGGAGTTGATAAATGTTTATAGATATCTAAAGAGAGGTGGGAGGCAAAGCAATGAGGCCTAGCTCTTCTTGGTGGTGCACAGTGATAGGAACAATGGCCTAAAAGTTGAATTGCATGTACTATAACTGCATGTTACATGGGAAAGTCCACATTGAAAGGTAAATAGTAACTCTTCTTTCTCTGCATCTCAGTCTCTCCATCTGCTGAGAAAAAGTGGCAGGAGAAGTCTGAGTCTTGAGGCCTAGTTTTTGTGTTACCTTATGTCCCTATATATGATATAGCAAAGAAATATCATATTAGATTCAGGGTATTTGCTGCATAATGGTTTTTTTCTCTGCAGTGATATAAATTGTGTAAATCAAGGTATAGAACAAGCATGTCACAGGCCTATTGCTCATCTATACCTGTGACTATTCCAGAGGAATATGAACCCAGCCACCAGCGGATAGTCTTTTGATGAACTGTCTAAGCAGAGGTGTCTTGTCATATCACACACTGCAGAGCAACTCAAACGCAAGACACTGACAGAACAAGGCAGATGTTCTGGAGTTTTCTCCAGAAGACCTTTCTGTGGCTAAAAGGGTGTAAGCATAAGCACTGACTGATTAATTCCCCAGATATGAGCTAAAGTTTCACAGCTGAGGTATGTTGCAAGCAGAAATTAAAATACATCCTGGTGAGTTCTGCACTAAGAAAAAGGTAGGCTTTAATGTATCTCAAAAACCAGCTCTCTAGCAGCAAGTCTAACTGAGGGTGTTTCACTTGTGAACTCAGGGACCTGGCAGGACTGGCCCTCTGAAGACAGCTACAGGCCTCAGAGGTGACAGGAAGGCTTTCTTTGTCTCCACTGGGAGTTAGTGATTACGGAAAAACAAAACAACCAATCAGAAAAGTGTAAAATCTGCATGTGCTTTATGCTTTGTGCTTCCTACAGCGTATCTTCTTGGCAATGCATCTTGGGCTAACACAGCTGCCCTTGCTGAGTGAGAATGGATTTTCATTACCTGGTGGCAAAAACGGCAGGTCCCACCCTTGGTATTAATGAAGACTTTGAACATGCAAGGACCAATTAAGGACAACAGGATTTGACTCTTTGAGAAAAGTACAACAAATAGAGACAGGAAACAGCCTGTCCCTGTGTCAGTGACAATACTCTGTGTTTCCTTGGAAAAGTCCTTTGACTCCTGCCACAGTCCTTGGGGGACTGACCTTATCAGGAAGGCAATTTGCTGTGTGTGCAATTAGATTTGCAGAAGAGAGAAGAAGGCTGATGTAGAAACTGGGAGAGGATTTGCTGCCTGATATTTCTGACACAAGCTCATTGCTGCACAGGGCTTTGTGTCCTCCTGGCATGGAGAAAATGGCACCATCTGAACAGCATCCTCTAAAGCAGTAAGTTTAACTCATAGTGTGTCCACTGAAATCTGTACAGCGAAACACTTGGAGGTAGACCTTTTGTCCCACCCTGAACTACAGGACTGTGCTCTCTCTTGTGTTAAACATTATTTGGCAGTGCTGAGCTGACCAAAGGCCATTCATTCAGACAGTTTTGTTTTCAGTGCTGTGTTGCACCAGTAAAACTCAGTTCATAAGGGCAGAAGAAACACTTCTGAGAAATTCCCTGGAACACATCCCATGCTCAAAGAACAAGACGGTCTGTAAAAGTTTGAATTATTGCTTTCTCAAATCAGAATTGGTGCTGGAAAAATCATCTGGAAACAGCATTGGGCAATCTCTAGGTGAAACAGCTTATTGCTGTAGATTAATGCAGTCAGCAAGAACCATGAGAATGGAAAAGTGTTAGGTTTTGTCCTTGCATCGCAGAAAGTCACTGCCTAAATATCTTGTGATCTATACTTAGCACTTGTCTGGTCCCCAAGAAATCATGGAAAGATTCAAGACAATTGCTGTCTAACATGATGCCTTTACAAATTTCCCTCCTAACTGGGAAATGGTTTAATCCCATGATGTAGTTCATAATCCTCCACCACAGCAGGAATAGTCAGCTCCATCATGGCAAAGGATAGTAATAAACCACGGCCCCCAAACAAGTATTTATTAACCAGCCCATATTTCCAGAGTTCATTAAGAATGTAGAGTTCTGAGTGGTTGTTTTAGCTGTTAATTAATGCTGAGTAGTAGTGGAAAGAAGTGGTTTAGCTATTATAGTATTTCATTTCCTTACATTTAGAGAGCTTTACTGTTAATTGCTTGATGTGACTATAGGATGGAAGTCCTTCCCTTTGCATCTGGAGTATAACAAAGGAAAAAAAAGAGCTGTGGTAGGAAATGAGTGGAGACATTAATTCTTTCAGAGTGTTACTTAAATAAAAGGGGAAGTGAGGGCAGAAAGGAGGAAAGTTTTATTCAGTAAATTTCATCCTTTTCTTCATCAGATTTAGTGAGAAGAAAGAAATATGATATAATTCGAACTGCCTGCTAGGAGCTACCTGAGAATGTGAGTATAACCCATACAGTGCTGTGCTGCAATCTGTGCTTGGGGTTTTGTGTTACACTGAGAGAAAAACAGTTTCTTACTTTCATTATAATACTAACCACAGAACTTAATTTTTTTGAGATTGGAATGTGAAATTTCTGTGGAAATGTATTTCAGACTGTCAAGTCATCAGCACTCCTCTCTTTCATGTCTCCTAAAAAAAACAACCAAAAAAAAACCAAAAAAACCAAAGCACTTCCTCTGTTTGAATGAATACAGTTTTGTTTTAAAGCTCTGCAGCTTTCTCATCCTATCTTGTTTTGTACTTGGCTATTCATTGGTACCCTCCTTGGTTTTATTTTTTTGTATAAAGTACACATCAAACTAAAATAATGTAATTAATCTATTCTGGATTACAAATGGCAATAATTTAGCAATATTACTGAAAAAGTGTAGTGTCCAATTAACTGCTAGCGAAGTACTGAATAAATTACACTGAAATTTATTAACTAATTCACCAATTTGGAAGGTAATCAGGATTGATTCTTTTTCTTCTTTTTCTTTCTTTTTTTCTTTTCCTTTTTCTTCTCTTTTTTCTTTTTCTTTTTCTCTTTTTCTTTTTCTTTCTCTTTTCCTTTTCCTTTTTCTTTTTCTCTTTCTCTTTTTCTTTTCCTTTCTCTTTTTCCTTTTTCTTTTCCTTTTCCTTTATCTTTTCCTTTTCATTTCTCTTTTTTCTTTTTCTTTCTCTTTTTCTTTTTCTTTTTCTTTTCCTTCTTTTTTCCTTTTCTATTTTTTTCTTTTCAGTGCACTCAGTATTTCTCTTATAAATCTTGGTTATTTTTTTTTCACTATTTGAAAAGTAAACAATCTGGGGGCATGGATGGCTTTGAAATAATAAATTCACTTCATAAACTCAATAGTCTGTTGATATCCTGGAAACTTCTTCTGAGATGCAAAGACCGCAGCAGGTTGAGTAACAACTCACTGTGAGTCAAATTCTCCTCTGACAGCTCTGTCCTCAACAGGAAAACAGCGCTGAAACTATTGTTAGCCCAAACAGATTGAGTGCATCTGCACCAGGATTAAGTGAAGCAGCACCAGGGTAAAAAAGAGATGCAGAAATGATGCTCATAAAACAGTTCATAAAAGACCAAAAAATCAAGTTTGCCAGTAATAATTTTTGTTGTCTGTGGAATTAATCCTACTGGATGTCCGTGGATGCTAACAGGAGGCTCTGGAATGGTTTATTGCTCAATCAATACCGCTCACTCTTAGCAACAGGGCATTATTTTGGGAGTGAAGACACTGTGAAGTGAAAAAGGTACAAGAGACTAGTGACAGAACATTGTTTTGCTACTTGTAGTGGGAAGATGTGAGAAATACAACTGCCGCCAAAGCTACCAAAGCTCAAGTTTTCTCATGGGCCCTTGGGTGCATCTGGAGAAGATGAAGGAAATGCAACTTCCCTCTTGTAAGGGGAAGCAAAATCATTTCCTCTACATTCCATTTATTTCATAACCTATCAGAGTAATCTTTTAAGATGAAAGTGATAATGAAAGGCTGGTGCAACTGAGTTTGCTCTTCCCAAGTTGAGAGTGCCTAAATGTTTGCGTGTGAGTAACTTAAGCACAGAAAGAAGATGAAAGCTTTCTCATGACTTCTCCTTAGAGATGGTTTGCCATAAGCAATTAAAGCAGGAAAAAAAAAAAAAAAAAGTGCCATCAGGGACTGCTTGAGCAACCAGCTGACAATGTGCTAGGTAATGCTGAAAAAGGATGAAGAATGTGGGAAAAGTGGAGCAGAGCAAGCCTGCAACTCAGCTAAATCTAGCTTGATTTGTAGCCAGCCAAATATGGGTACTACCACCAGGAAAGTACTTGCAGGCAAGAATCAATTTGTCCATAACAGCAAGAGTTGTTTTTTGAGGCTGCTGTATATACTGTGCATGTATGTGGTTTGTGTGAATGCAGTGAGATGACATATGCAAAAGAACATATGCAATCAATTCATCTTCACAACATGATCAGAGCATACAGCATGCAAAAGATTCACAGTGTCTAGAAGTGTCTCTGGGCTTTTGCTGCTGAATATGCAAACTCTCTTCTTTTACAGTAGTGTACCCTCAAGCTGCTGCTTACTGATTTTTCTGTGTAGGGAATTTTGCTGGTGTTAAGTATAGTTTGTGATTCAGGAAGCTAACAATGCTGTGCAGTGGCAGGTCAGGAATGAACAGCTCGAAAATAATTAAAGAGAAAACCATCAGCCATATCAGCCAGAAGTTGTGTTTGGAACTGCACTGTCTTAGAGAAACTTCTTGTGCTCCAGGAAATTAACCATGCCACCTCATCGGTCAGGCTGACGTGACACAGAAAGTATAAAAGTAACAGACAAGCAAAAACTGGCTTTGAAGTAAGAAGGTTGAAGTACATTACTCTTGAATAATGGGTATCTGTCTTTCAAAGGTCCTTTCAAAATTTAGAAAATATCTTTTATTCTTGAGCCTAGGAGTTCTTGTTATTCCCAGTGGTGAGTTAGAAAATGAATTCTGTTGGGGGTTTGTTGCTACTTTATGGCACTTAATATTACTAGTTCATGTTCTTAGTCTGCATGTTATCTGGACAACAGTTGTCAGATCTACACCCTAAAGAAACAATCAGCATTCAAAACTCGCCACAGGAAAGCCTCCATTTCAGATATATGCTGTTTCCTTTCTGCGAGTGTCCTGCAGTGGAACAGCATGCTCAGTAAGATCTTCCCACTGGCACAGGGTAGCTCCTTCAGAGAATATCTTCTGCTGAACCTTCTTTAAACACTTTTAATTTTCACCCCTTGGGTTCCAGGTGCATTACACAAATACAGAAGATGAGGCTTGCAAGGAATTCTCCCAGAAGTAGATCTTCTGGGATGGGCAGATCTGTGTAAGAAAGGACTCAGCATCCTCCCTGATGAGCTCAGTAATACATGGTATGTATTGTAATATATGTTACAATGTACATGTAACATATTCCCTTGTGAATCATGGTGAGAGCTGGCCGTGGAGCTGTACATCCATCCCACAGAAGTGGTGGATGCATCCATTTTTGGTATATTTGTTCTGTTCCTTACACAACAACTTCCCCACCACAATAACTGCTGTAGAAATCTGTGTTAAAGAGACAGGCCTGGGCCAAGCAGACTCAAATGTGCGTGATCAATAACAGAGCAGGTTTTCCATACAAGGAGTGTGGAGATATGAAGGACCAGCTCTACAGTCAGCATCTCTGACATCTGTGCTCCATTTTCTCCACCAAAATCCTTTCAGATTAAATTTACATAAGATCAGTAATCTCAACAAAATATTACAATTTTTTTTGCTCCAGATGTGAAATTACAGCAAAAAAGTTGTCTACCCAACCAACTTACTTATGATCTCCAAACAATCTAATATATAGCTGTATAAACTGTATCTAAAGCAATGGCACACGTTAACAGATGTGGATGGTGGATTATTTCATTTCACCCTTTTAGAAGCTATTCCCTTGTGCCTGCTGCAATGCCTCTCTATTCCTGACTGCTCCCAGCTGCTTGGAAGGCCTTTTGGCACACAGGCTTGCTGAGAGATGATACCATGCCTCTCCTTGGGGCTGAACCAGGCACATACTGAAAGCAAATTCTAAGGATAAAAAGAAACAATGGAAGAGAATCAGCACCTTTTCACGAGTCCACATAGAGTAGGTGCACAGGGCTGCCTGAAATTGTTTTTGGCTTCTAGAGTCAGAGTCAGGGGGCAGTAATAATGGTCACTGCTTAAACTTTTTTCCTTTGCAAAACTATAGTCAGCAATCTCAAGAAGAAAGATCAGCTCTCCTTTCTCCCAGGATTTAGATGCACTCATTTTGTAATCAATGACAGTCTTAGTGGGCCTGTGCTGAGATAAAAGGTGTCAGCAGGTCACAGAGGTTCATTAATAATACATGTGACAGAACTATCACTTCTGGAGTCAGTGGCGGCTCTATCTCAGCAAGAGTCTAAATTCTGTCTAAACTTTAGGCTCCTGAAAAAGATAACAGGATCCTCTGCATAAATGATATAAGAGGCAGGCAGGTGCAGTTCCTGGATCTTACAAATGAAATACATTTAAGGAGTGAAAACCCTTCTTCCACTTTCTCCTGCAATTCACATTAGAAGGTATTTGATCACTTTGGTGACTGAAATATCTGGCATCAATCTAATATCTAGTCGGAGTAATTCTAAAATTCCTGAGATAAAAATTTCAGATGTGGTTTGTGTCCCTTAAGCTGTCAGAGGCTCAGAAAGACAGCACTCTGAGTTGTGGTCAAAGTTCAGGTGCTTTTTCATTCTGGCAGTAGCATGTCCAAAGACACATAAACCTGGTCCTTCCTTTAACTATGGGAAATTCTTTACTACAAGTGTGGTGAGGTGCTGGCACAGGCTGCCCAGAGACACTGTGGAAGCCCCATCCCTGGAGGTGTTCAAGCCCAGGTTGGATGGGGCCCTGGAAAAACTGGTCTAGTTTTAAATGTGGAGGTTGGCCCCACATGTGGCAGGGGGGTTGGAGATTCATGATCCCTGAGGTCCTTTCCAACCTGGGCCATTCTGTGATTCTGTGAGCACAAACATTTTGAGAAAGAGTACAGTAATGTAAAAAACAAATGTAAAAAATGTAAAAAATAATTACAAAAAACAATGTAAAAAAAAAAACAAAAACAATAAAGCACAAGAGAAAATGTAGGTTTTCTATAGGTTAAGTCAAGCTTCAGGAAGAAGAAACAAATCTTGAAACAGAGTTGTTAGGACTTTCTATTCTGCAACCAGAAATTACCATCTCTTCGTAGCTCTGAAGAGCATACACCATCATAAATGTGCTTCTGTGAATTTGGTAATGTATGTTCAAAGCTGCTTTGTTTTCTAAACATGTAAATGAATCATATAATAATGATGACTTTTATAATTGTATCTATAATTTTCACGATAACACCTACTGATCCTAAAGAAAGCTCAGCCACCTATGGGGATTATACACAGGTCGCATCAAATTCAACTGCACTGTTAGTTTCACTGCTACCCTTTAAAAGACTAAGGTAACCTTGTTAGTCTTTACTATATACGGATTCTGAATCAAAACTACCCCCAAAATAAGAAATCCAGTATTTTTAGCAACCTTTTGCATTTAACGTTATTGGTATCATAGAGCTGTAGCACTGAAGATTCTTTCTCTCTTTGAGAACAGAGAGATTTGACAAGCCAGAAACAGTCAGTGAAAAGTGCTTGAAACTCATTCTGACTATTGCTGATTTCTACAGACCTCTTACCAGAGGAGGCCATCTTGCTAAAGCAGCACTCACACATCGCTTTTGACAGCCAGCACGCTGCAAGAAGCTGACAGCAAACATCAAACCATCTGAGGATGTGTTCAGCAAGCAAGAGACAAACTATGATATTTGTTCCTTGTTGCAGAACTGGTGGGCCTGCTACAGGAAAGTGTGCTGTGGAATAGGCGAGCACTTCTGTGGCGTGCACTCAGCAGAGGCTGCACTGCAGCACTGGTAAGCAGGTACTGAATATCACCACCCAAATCAGGCCTTCAGATCTGTCTGCTAATGGGGTAACGCTATTAAAGTTAGGAGATAAACCAAAGGCCGTTCCTTGCAGCTGGAGCCTCACAAAGGCAGGCCCAGGGCAGCCCACACCGCTGGGAGAAGGCTGCAGCACCTCTGCTGCTGGGCAGCGTCTGCCCGCCTTCCTGAGCTCCGCCTGTGGTATCTGGAGCAAAGCGGGCTCGCATTGTCGTCCCGCGCTCGCCCCAGGAAACATGATATCATTCTCAAACAAAAGCGGGAAAGCGGACAGATCTGTTGAGACGGGTGTGACTGCGATACACACCTAACCCGGAGAGCCCCTGTGGAAAAGGCTGCGCCGGGCGGCTCCTCGTGCCCTGCGGTCTGCGCTGCTAATCTGCATAGCCAAATTTTTGCTTCTCCCGTGGCCGTGGCTTCATGAAAATTACTTGCTCTCTATAGCAAGCAGGGAAAAGGGAAAGAGCTGGGTGAACTGGGCTTTCTTTCCCTCTCTGCCCATAATGGCAGCAGCACCAGTGCCGCCTGAGCCTCCTGAGGCTGTGGCCGTGCTTGGATCAGTGAGCACTAAGCGGTCATGAAACTTCAGCTGGAGAACAGGAATTAGCAAAAAATACACAATCTACTGCAGCAGTGGCTAAAGATAAATACTCACAAACATGCATTCAACAGATTTTAGGCACTTAATTTTTTTGCCTGTGTTAATCTCCTGCATATTCTCACTGCCAAAGTAATTAAAAATTCAGTGACATCTCAAAGAAACTAGTTCATCATGTCACTTAGCTAGTAAGATGGTGCTAGTTGTGAAAATTTGAAACTGTAAAGTGAGTTACACTACAATGAGGACTTCTGCCTTTTCATGCTACTTTCTGGTTTTCAGTGCAGCTTAATATGCTGTTTTACAGCATCTAACTTTTTTACTTGGAGATGGACTAGAAGGACCTATGGGCACCTTTACATCTTAAGGAGTGAGCTCAGAGCTATTGTATTTTTGTTTCGCAGATTTTCCCTCGCAGATTTCCTTGAAGAAACTCTCTAGAGTATCAAAATATGGGTGGAGATAGAAATGCTTAAAAGTTGAGCAACTGGCAGCAGCTCAGGAAGGGGCAGGCTTCCTCAGTACTCTGTCTTTGATGGCTTCAGCAGCAAATCTCTAACATGAGTGTTCCAAGTTCTACAAGCAAGATTTGCTTTAGAGCATATGTCTCTTGTGACAAACTGCTGATTTGATAACTAATCATATTTGCTGATAACACTGAATTGTTCTTCAGTTGCACTTAAAGTTCTATTGATTAGTCTTAAACAACATGGGTATTTCCAGCCTTTTTGTTCACTGACTTCCATCTAGGTTCCAACTGCAGAATCTTGACTGAAAGCTTATCTAAAATCTAACACTGGAATAACTGCAAGTGCCAACATTTCCTGCTGCACAGCCACAAAGTAAGACACAGAAAGAGTCAACATCTAGATTGCAGTGTGAGCGTGTGCGTCAACAAGTGACTTCAGTGTTTAGGAAGAGACAGCCACAGATTGTGAATACAGAGCACACTCCCTGATACCTTGCTTCCAGCCCTCCTCCCTTTGCCTGCTGTGGGAACAACTCACAGAGATAAGTGATCATACTGGAGCAGACGCGGGTAATTAATCAATAAAGTGATTCCCAGTGTGAGGAGTGGGGAGTTGTGTGTTTTGCCCACCCATTGCTTGGGAAGCAAGAAGGGCGTGACAGGCCAGCTGTAGATATTAAAGCAAATGCTTACCTGAAATAATCAGGCTGAATCCATAGAGAACCAGAGGTGCCAAAGGGTCCATGCTTTCCAAAATATATCCATCCAGTTCTTACAGCAGCTCATGGAGTATCCTTCCCCTGGTCAAAATTTTACCAGTGGTTCCGCTCCGGCATGCTGGACTGCAGCGTGTTTACAAGACACGGGCAAGGAACTGCAGCAACGGAGCAGGCTGGAACAGTCTCATTGCTGTCTGAGTACAGGGAGTTTAAGTTCCTTTTTCCTGTTTCCTTTGTAGATTAGGATGGGAAAGGCAGGATCTTAAAGGCATTTTTTATATCAGCTGGACTACAGGGCAGTGCAAGCCCAGTCCATCCAGCAGTACATCAAAACAATTACCAGGAGCTGCTGCAGGAGCAGAAAACAGCGGCTAGTCGCAGCCAGCAAAACAGGAACAGTGATGGCATCCCCCGACAGGCGAGTAGCATCCCAGCACTCAGTAATAAAGGCATGAAGCAAACCCTAACGAAGCAACCAGTTGAATCCAGCACAGACCAACACCAGCCCCAATCCAGCCAACTAATCCTTTAGTCGGTGTGCTTCATTGGAAACTATTTTTCTCTGCATCTGACTATTGGAAACAGACTGAAAACTTGTCATGGTAATAAATCATAACCAGAGTTTTTATGACTTCACAAATGCCACATCACTCCGGGGGGGCCTCAAAACTCAGAAGTAAACATGAGGAAAAATACAAAATAAAACCACAAAAGCTACGTATAATTAATGAAATACATGGAAAGGCAGCACCAGATAAATTGACTTATTTCAAATAAATGGCAATCATATTCGCCAGCTAACTAAATATAACCCTTGACAATGTAGAATTTGAAAGCCCCGTAGCTCTGCCAAGACGCTAACACTCAGAATGACTTTTACACAAGTATGAAAAAAAAAAATGTTTAGCATCATTTTGGAAATGGAGTGTGGGTTCATCATACCTTGATTTAATTTCCTTACGAAGATACACTCTGCAGTTGCTGCAGATTTTACAAAGGAATTTCTTGGCACTGAAGACTGAGTGACACCTGGATAGCAGAGTAGCACCCACAGAAGATTCAATATTCCTCATACCCAACCAAAAATAAAACACAAACCAATCCATATAGGAGTCCAGATTGGGTGCAAAAAACAGAATGAAGTCTGCACACTACTAAAAATCCATTTAAAAGGTTTAAGGAGACAGAACACAAGATGTTTCCTAGGTCTGGTTCCTCTGCACACATGCATATTTTCTCCACACTTGATTTCTGAGACATTTTCTTCCTCTATTAGACACAAAGAGGAGGTGATTATTCAAACTACAGTTGCAGGTTAGCCAATATAAACCTTCTGGTATAGGTCCCTCCTGTGGCACAACACTTTGTGTACTGCCAGGCACTGAGTATAATCACATTTCCCATCTGGTGCGTATCTCTGCTCTGTCACTCATTTAACCTTCTTCTGATTTGGCCTTCCCTCAGTTTCTTTTTTTTTAATTGCCGAGCAATGAGGGGTCAGCCAACATTAGTCAAGGACGTACATCTGCACATCTCCAGGCTGTCATTCTGAATTTAGTAGACTCTCTTTCTTGCTTTCTTGCTTGCTTGCTTTCTTGCTTTCTTGCTTTCTTGCTTTCTTGCTTTCTTGCTTGCTTTCTTGCTTTCTTGCTCTCTTTCTTTCTTTCTTTCTTTCTTTCTTTCTTTCTTTCTTTCTTTCTTTCTTTCTTTCTTTCTTTTGTAATGAACATAGATGGAAGAAAATGCTTGTGGGCTGTTGTTGACATCAATTTTTAAATAGATGGATCAGCTACAGTGGAAACCCACTTTTTAAAAAATAATTATCTTGAGCCTGCTGGTCATTTAATATCCTATGGCAATGTGGCTAACTCAAGCATAAGAGCAACCAGCCCAGATATGCAATACTTCATATATATTAAAAGACTGCAGAGTCTTGCTAAAGCTGGAAGAGAGGAAAGATCTAGTTATCTGAGTCAGAATTTGACTGGGATATCAACTTCAGCTGGTTCATGTGTTTGTTTGTTTTGGTTCATTCTATCATTCCATTTTTTAAGACATGCAGAATAGCATCTATTCATATATATATATACATACGTATTAGTTGCTGAAAAGATTCAGCAAACAGCAAACAATTACATAATTTATAATAAGAGTTTAATCTTATATTTGTTTCTGTTTGGAAGACATTTAAATCACAGTTTGATTATTGCTTCCACTGAAGTTAAAATTAATCAGATTACAAGCTATTGCCAGACTGCAGAGTTTAAAGGATTCCACTGTTCTATCTTGATTTACTCATACGTGTCTGCCAGCCCCCCTTCTATGGTTTGATACTTACACTTCAGGTAATTAGACACTGAGGGTTCTTGAAAGTGGCTATACTTGTTTTCTGTCATGTGCTCTGTTAACTCTACAGTCTGTTCATCCCTCTGACTACTGAAAGACACAGAAATGGTAGGACTGTCTGTCCTCCTCAGCAGGCAGCAGTAACGTGACAGCAGGATCCCCGGTGCTTGTCCATCCTGTACTATCCAGTCCTCAGCTGAAGATGATGATCTACAAACAGGAGGATCTTAAATCTCAGCCTACAGCCACAGTTAAAGAGTAGAACTAGAAATAGCCTTCTGTCAACACCAGATCATCAGCAAAAGAAAATGGGCTGAAAGTGAGGGTATCAGTGAGTCAAAAATACAGCACTGACTTACTCCATGTTTTGTTGCACACTGAGTCAATTGAAGCTGTTAACTTCTGGATGGGTCAATATAGTGAAGCCACAGGCATGTCCTCACTGAGTCTTGTAGCAGTGTTAGCACCCCGTAAGCTACACCTTTCTGCTTTTCTAAAGGTGTCTGGAGAGACTCAGAATGGCTTCCTGCCCATGTGGTTTCTGAAGTGCTTCCCTGGGGATGTTGATTGTGTTGGTGGTTAGCTGTTGGTTTGCACACGAAGAACTGAATACCCATCAACATAGCATGCAAGAGTTATTAAACTATTAAAGCAGGAAAACAAACTGTCTTTGAACATGTAAATATAACGCTAACATTAAACATTGGTTTTCATAACTCTGTTGAAGGCTAATTTTACGATATGTCAAGTGCTGTGAACTCCTGACACCAGGCTTTCCTCTTTAGATAAGCAGCACGCTTGTCTCAAGGACAGCCCATTCATACATGCTGCAGCGCATGGAGATATGCGAAGAGGAAAAAGAAACAATGCCACTCTGCACTTCTTTAATCAGGTGGATGTGTTAGCAGAAAGCACATATCCTCTTGGAGTGTCTGGCTGCATTATGCTGTTTTGGAGACAAGCCAATGCTTTGTCCTTGACTTGATGTTAATATGTGACAGTAAGAGGCGGTAAAGCACCTTCAGGAATTCTTACTCACGGTAATCAGCTAATGTGAAGCAGAAGGATCATAAATTACAGAGCTCGGGCTTCTTTTCTTAAACAGACCCTGTTTTGCTCCATGGAACATCGCACACCACTGCGGTTAACCACAGCCATTGCTGCCTTGTCCTGGACTTATCCTGGAACACCTGGAAAGGCCAGCAGCAAAGGCCAGCCAGGCATGAGCATTGTGCTGCAGTCCAGAGGGATCTGTCTTCATACAGTGTGGAAATTGGAGGTGCAGACTTCGGCAGTATGTAGTTAAAACATGAGCAATACCAGTGTGGAAAGTGTAGAGGAACTGGTCATATTGTAGTGGTGGTTGTAGGGAAACTTTAAGGTGGAAAGGAAAAGTAGCAGCCTGGGTATTTTTTTGGCAGTTCTTTCTCTTTCTTGGGACCTGTGCTGAGGAGGTGCCTTGATATCATGCTTTTTTCTCCTGTTTCTCAAGTTTATTTACATAGTTATGATGGTTTTTTTTGCTCAGCATTTTTGTTTTCTTGTCAAAAGTCCTTCACTATATACAAAACATACCTTAGTCAAAGTGATGTTTTGCTTTTGTGACTTCCTTGTGAATGAAATGAAAGGACATTTTCTACAATGGATCTGTGGAAACCTCAGGTTTTTCTCAAGTGTTAGGAAGGTTCAAGTGATGAAAGAACACAGCAGTCCTTCAAAGCCGCAGTATCAGTATGTTGTGAAAGACATCAGCTTGACTAAGGCCAGATGCCTGTACTCTGGATGCTTTGTGAGCCTCCTGTATTTTGCTGAAATGGGCTCTGTGCAGGTTTTATTGCGACCACTTGTGCGCAGAAGAGAAATTAATTCTTGTTTCTTAATTCTTTGCTGATAAAAGGGACTGACAACTTCAAGACAATTTCAATATTTCAAGAACTTCTTGGAGAACAAAACTATGAGTAGTGAAGAACCAGCATAAGTGAGAAGTAACTAAGCTCGTTATATTCCAATGCCTGTGTGAAAAGGAGAGAACTGCACTCTTGATGTCAGTGCTTTGCAACACAGTTGTTTTCTCCTTTGTTTTTTATTGCTGTTTCTCTTCATTTTTCTTCATACAGTGTGGAAATGGAGATGCTATGATACATCTTGAAGGAAGAAAGGAATCCATTATTTCCCACTGAAATCATCTCACACTCTTAATGTGATTCTCAAGAAAACTTTGATTAACTGCGTAACTGAACTTTACACTGACTTCACCCAAGATGTGAGTCTATGCTTAGCTCATTCATTACACTGCCAAACATTTTTCCCAAAATATGAACTCTCCCTTTTTCAAAGTACTGTATTAAAAAACAACCAGCACAGGTCATCTGCCTTCAGCAAGCGTAACTTAGTGAGGAATTGGCTATCTATGTGAGAGAACTACACGTCTCTTCTTCAGAACTTAAAATCTAATTTATGTACAGAAAAAGGACTTCAGTATTTCATGCTTATGTCAGTGATTCTGAAAACGATTAAATACAGCAGATCTGAGCACAAGTCCAAGCCGTTAAACATCCTCTCTTCATTTTATTTAGCAGAAAAATAATGAACAGGAAGGGAACTGAAAAATATAGGCTTTAATCTGGAATTTTATCTATTGCATATGGTTATTGGGGTGAATACCGTACTGTTTAATGCTTCCTACTACACCTATGCCCTTTTTTCTCTTCTTTTCTGGTTTTCAGATGTGCTGAGTCCCCCTCGGCCCATCAGTAGTTTCTATGGCAAATTCATGTTTTATGACCAAGAGAAACCTGTTGCACCTTATTTGCTCTTTGCTGCTGAGCAGAAAACTTGAGCCTGATCCAAAGATGGTAGTGGTCAGTGAATCAAGATCAGTCAGTTTTAATGAGTGCAGCTTTCAAGGAATTCATTTCACAAGAGGAAACTGAGCAGGTCATTTTACATTTCTGGCTCATTTTTTAAAAATGTGGGAGGCTTCCTCCATTTCACAGATTTGGCATCTTGTCTGGTTACTTCTCCTTCCTGAAATGAAAACCAGCAATGCAAGCAGCAAGTAAGGGCAAGAACTTTTTTCTCTGTTCCAAGTGTCTGCCAATGCCAACAAATGATTGATCAAAGCTGGGATTTGAATTCTGATCATCTATGCAGTTATGTTGAATGGCTCCCTTCCTCCTTAACGGAGAAGAAAATATGAAAACTATTCATTTTGGAAATCATTCAGATCTCCTTCAAATTGATTAACCTGCATTTTGTAATGCTGCTTTGGCTGGAGCTGCCATCTACTACTGTCTGTAGTATTCAGCTGGAATATACTGTGGATGTATTCATCATGCAAACTTTGGTCTTATCATTTTTTTCAGGATCCCTTTTTTTCATTGCAGACAATTGCCATATTCAACCCACCCAGGTGCCTTATCAGTATGAGGTGAATATGTTTCTAAGGAGCTCACTCACAGCAGGTACCTAGCAGAACCATGTAAGAAGGACATAAAAAGAGAGCATCCTAAGGAGGGCTATAAAGGGTCTTGAGGACAAGATGTTGCAAGATGTTAAGTTTGAAATGGCTGTTTCCATGCAGTGTGTCACCAAAGTGGGATTTGGAGTGAAAGACCATCGTTCCTAGTGTCCTAACATCCAAGTGGCATTTCCCTGCAGAAGGACCAAATTAGGAGGAGGATTTTAAGGAAACTGGATGTCCACGAATCAGTGGGGCCTGCTGGAAGCACCTGCAAGTCATGGAGAAGCTGGTGAATGACATTTATTTCACGGTGACTGAGGGAGGCTCTTGGGGTGCACAATGGTGCCAATACCATCCTTTTTTAAAGTGTTCTCTATGATAGGACAGAGTGTACCATCAGTAAGTTTGCAGATAATGCAAATCTGGGAGAAATGGCTGATAGGCTTGCATGCTTCTGGGCAGAAACACCTTGATGGGCTGTAGAAGTAGGCGGAGAGGAACATCAAGAAATTCTAGAAGAGTAAATGCTCATTTTTGTACCTGAGGAAGAGCAGCCAAGGCACCGGCACTGGTTGCGAGCTGAATGGCTGGAAAGCAGCTTTGCTGGGGTTCTGAAGGACAAGAAGCTGGCCAGGAGAGAGTAGTGTGCCCTCACAGCAAAAAAAAGCCAACAGAATCCTTGGTTGCATTAGGAATACCATTGCCTTCAGTGGGCTCAGAAGGTGATCCTTCCCCTTACTCAGATCTTGTAAGACAAATGAGCAGAGTAGTTTTTACATTTCTTCACTGCATAAATGCTGCTACTTAATCCACATCACCTCACTGTGAAGGCATAGCATAAAATAGACAACAGACAGTCATATAGCAGGAACCATGCATTGAATTACAAGACTTGATATACAAGGAGCTCTGGAGGAAAAAATGCTGTGTGTTTGGTATTTAAACTTGACTGCAAAGAACAGCAAGGTTAAGTGCGACATTAGAAACAAACTAGATATGGGTGCAGTGATCTCAGGTCACAACTGGGAATGATTTCTTAATGAGTACATTTAATCTCCCACCAGGAGATAAAATGCTCCCTTTGTGGCTCATTCATTCCAAACCTGTCAGTTTTTTCAGCCAGGGATATAAGAAGTATGACTAAGACTATAAGAGTGATTTGTTAAATGGAGGAACAATCAAGAAGATTCCCAGACAGAAACAGGCAATCTGGATACTTCCAACAGAACAAGAAACAAATCAGCATTTTAGAGAAAACATTTTTATGACAGGCATCTCCTGGGGAACACAACAAAAACCTATAAACTTTACCCCACTATCCTACAGAATTGCTGCCAAGGACTAAAACTATTCCCTGCCCTGAGTAAAAGGGAATTTAAAGCAGCCTGTTTATTCAGCATGCTGCTTCTTTCCATTGTTCATTAAACCATGTTATTGTAGAACAAGTGGAATTCAGGAGACGATCTCACTGGTTGATGGTTTGATTGGTGAGAATATTAGACTTCAACTTTATCTCAACAAATAACGGGCTCTCTCTGGAATAGCTGAAACTCTGACAGGAAGGAAGAGACATTAGTGGGAATTTCCCCTAGATAACATCCCTTAGTTTATAGAAATCCTGTTCCATTATAACTAAATATTATACAGACATAAATTTAGAGAGCATTTACTGAGCTGAATTTGGAAACACAGTGTTCTCAGCAAGAATCATCAGAATGTTTGTTTTACATACTTCTCCCATATGCTGAAAACAGCAATCACAGATTTGAAGAAATTGAAAGACAAAAACACACAACTTCTATTTTAACAGAATGTTGTCTGCTACAGTTTTATGAAGTAGAGCACACGCTGCACTTCTTTTGCAGGAGAACTCTTCAAAGTCAGTAGTAATACAGCCCCCCCTCTTTTGGTTTGAACTATTCTTTAAGATTACTGTATGACTGGGATTCACACTTAATACTCTTTTTTTCTCTGCTCAGCACTATTTTGCAATGTGCAAAGTAGATCAAATTATCAGCAGTTTATAACTATATTACAGATATTTTAAGCCTCTATTCAACGTGTTTTTTCTAGAAACTGAATTTATGTATGACACTACAGCTTGAAACCTGACAAAGAAAAAACTACACAGAAAATACTTCCTTTATTGGTGAATACCACAAAATCAAAGAGCTCTGCACAAGGTTAATGGTAGCTGCATTTTGCAAATTTTACCACATGTTCTTATGTTGAAGATGTAATAAGGACATGCCTTAGAAGTTAATGAGTTCTTGAGTGGGAAATGAAAAATTGCAGACAGATCCTTAAAGAACATCTGCTTTTATTTTAAGTCTTTAAAACATGAAACAGTTCTGACTTAAGAGGATGCTTGCTGTCCTTAGATGCTTCCTTTATTTTTATAAACTGTATGTAAATAGGGAAGGTTTACTGATATAAAAGATAATTACACACCCACTGTGTAAAGCAGACTGAGGCTTCACATCTGAGATGCAATCCAGCAACAGGCCTCGGTAAAATATTATGGTGACTTCACAGTTACTGTGGAGTATTTCCTTTTTAGTTCTATATGTTTCTAAATCCAGAAGCTTATTTCTGAATATTTTCAAACGTTGCAGAAAGAGTAGAACTATTAAATCTTAAGATTTCTATAAACTTGGAAAAATATTTTTAAGAACATGTATCACAGCAGTGGTGAGCTAATGAGCTCAGAAGTCCATCTTTTTGAGCTGCCTATGCACATCACTCATTGTTGGTCCACTGGGTCAGGAAGGAAGTGCTGGGGTTCAGCTCTTGGTGTTCTGTAAAGCTTCTATGAGTGCTTTGTTGTATTCTGTGACCAGCTTTCTCACGTTCTTCCTTACTGGCTGGTAGTTGCTCTCCTGACTTTTTGTTGCTATGACTGATTTAAAGAATTAAGGAAACAAGCTGCCAGTATAAATATTAGCATAATTAGAGATCATAAGGGAAACATAATACAGTAAGTTTCCTTCTGCAAAAACTATCAAGAGTTGCAAATGATGGAAAAAATTCTAACTGGATGTAAAGGATTTGCACCAATTTACCAGCTGCCATCTCGTGCCAAATATGATAAGAGATGGCAAGTCAATTTTGTTTTCATATACATAGGCAATAGGTTTCATGTGGAAGACTGCCCACTGTTATGCTGCAAACAAAACCGCTCCAAGGCACTTGGCTATTAAAAGCCATTTGTTTTGGCACTTCAGATCTGTGGGCAGAAAAATCCCTGTGCAAGAAAACAGTAGCCGAAGCAGATGTGCAACTCTGTGTAAGAATCTGCTTGCAAAAGCAGGTAATACATTACAGCACGTTAGGAAGAGCTTTTAATATCCTGCATGTTCTTTTCCTCTTAGTTTCTTTTAAAGCTTTTCTTTTTAAAATATAATAGGATCAATGTTTTTTGCCTTAAGAAAATATTCCTGCATAGCTTCCTCCACAGAGGGAAAGGGCTGCAATTCTATTTTGCTATTATCAGCAAACTCTTCTGCTGAGTCCTATGACCTGCCAAGGAGTGACCATGTCCATGCAGAGGTGAGCTGCAGCTCATCAGAGAGCTTCACATCACTAAAAAAACAGATCCTTATTTTATGAGCCTAGGAAAGGTCTGTATACATTTACCTACTCCTATCTCAAAGAGCAGCAGGATGCCCAGAGATCAAAGATACCTGTAATCATAAGGTAGCTAATCTTCTGCAGGAACCTGAAAAGCCAAAGCCATTAGCATTTGGTCTTCACTGCTGAGTAAAAAGAACAGTCTAAGCCAATCTGAACCACCTATTATCAGCTGTTTCACATGTAAAAAGGAATTTATTTTTTCACTCAAATTAAGTCATTCTGCTGGCCTTCAAATGCTATTATTAAACAAATGCATTTTTTCCATATAATATTTTTAAAGAATTTAAAATGCAAAATATAAAGATATATAATAAATTCACCATATATAAAGAATATATTTTTGTCCAAGAACTACTAAGTCTTTCTCTAAGAATTAGCGTACTCATCAGAATCAGGTATAAGAAATAGGATATCCGATATATGAAAAAACAAGACTAAATACAGATCCTAAATTGCTTTTTTGTTGTTGGTGGTGTCCTGACAGCTAGACTACTATATAATTGTCTGAAACACATTATTTTGATATTTTCTCTGGTGTTTAGCAATATCCATTTCCAAAAACACAGTGCTATCTTCTGAAAGTCACTTACAGCAAATAACGCTTTACTGGAGTTTTGGAAGCTCTTGGATGGAAAGGGTTAGTCAGAAACAGAGGAACACACCTCTAATTAGCACCATGCAGTGAGGAGGAGCGCTGAAGTTCTCCCACTTGAATCCATTTAGCAGCTACATCATCTCCTTGTCACACCGTATCACTATTTTACCTCCCATTGAACATTTCCTCTTTTATAATAAGAAATATTTACAATGCGTGAAATCTGTTGTTTACATTTTATCGTTTACCATGCCACATAAATTTTAAAACAATAATATGCTTGACAGATGAATTCAGACTGCAGAGATATAAAAATGATCTTTGTAAGAAACCTGGTGGCAAAACTGACCCCACAGGAAAAAGGTGAGTCTGCAAGATAAATCTTGAAATTTAGGACACATTAAAGTTTCAGGCCACACATACAAGTTTTGCTACATATAATAGCTGCCATAACACCAGATATTTGCAAAGCACAGCCCTTCCCTCCCTTCTCTGTCTTCTGCACCCCATTCCGTCCTGCCTTACTTTGCTGGAGGAAACAGACTTCTTCCTCAATTAATACAATGTGAGAATTTTACTGCATTTCTTAAATAAAAGGATACATTCCTTCATCATAAAGTTATTTTGCTCTAGGTGCTGCCACTTCCTCTCCAAGTTCATAAGCTGAAAACAACAAAAAAAAAAGAGCCAAAAATGAAAATAATTACACATCTACCTTGTACAAAGAATCAGGCAAAAAAGCTTCAGTACTTTGCAGTCTACTACCTGATAAGATCAAGGCTACTTCACAAAAAATGAAAACCAAACCAACCAAACAAACCCAACGGCAAAACGATTTTTAAGCTCCCAATGGTTGACCTGTATATAATTTGGCAGCTCAGACATTTATTTTTTGCTATTTATGTGGAAACATTCCATAGAGATTCAATAGTACCTGGGGAAAAAAAAAAAAACAGACTGAGAACTTGAGATTGTAGTTATGCAGGTAAATGTAAGTCTGAGGTAAAAAGATGAGCACTACAGACAGATATTAATTCTCATACTTTGTATCATTAAAGTGATCTCTTTTTATAATCAGTGAGATCTAAAATCACCAAAGATACAATGTTTCCTGACACTGTCTTGGACTTTGAGCTACAGGGAAGAAACTTCCTTTCTTCCATAGTTAAGTTTCCTGTCTGATGCCAGAAGCTGTGATAAGAACAGATCTGCAGGGAAAAGATTGCAGGAGTGTGGGTTAACTGCTGGCACTTCTTCAATACGTTCAGCATCAACAGGAAGCTAATGTGGACATTATATCGATGGCTGCTTCCTTACAATGCGATTTTATAATATTTGTTTTTCTGATGCTACTGTTCAAGATTCTGCATTTCAAGATAGGAGATGTTATTTCTAAACACAAAAAGCGAAAATCTTTCTCAGACTCAATTTCCACTTCAGTGGAAACTACAGCAAGAGCTTAGGAAACTATTGCTACATTTTACTTCAAAGCTTATTCTGAAGCTAGAGGATCTGAAACAGTTCCTATCTTACTCAAATTTCATAGTGAAGAACTGGTTTTCTAGCGCCCCGGTTCACAGCGCTCAGGGCAGACATTTATTTGCATGGTATTTCTGACTAACAGTCTTTACTGCATCTTTATAGCTGTACCCACCCACAACACAGCTAGGAACAGAGACTAGTTTAAAATACTGCGAGATACACATTAAAGAAAATATTCAGTGCATCTTAGTACCAATTCCTTGAAGGTCAGAACTTAACACTGCTTGCAAAATTACCCCAAGCCTCAAAATATGTAAATGCTAACTGTGCTTCTAAATACTTGGTGCATATCAACTGATCAGCTGCTTCCAGTTTATACCTTTGTCCTTGTGATTTTCACTTGTGTGACATAAAAAGCAAAGAGACAAATCCATTTTGCACAGAAATAGAATGGCTGCAGCCTAACAAACTGGAAAAATAATGTACAATGACCACTGTATATATTTTTTGGTATCACTCTTCAAAAAGTATCTTAAACCTATCAAGTGTTTAAAATCCGATTCTGGTATTAAAAACATGATGTTCTGAAGTTTTGCAGATTTTGGAGATTTGTATCATCACCACAATAATCGCATGCTGTATGTGTAATGTGCATCTTCTTGATTGGAGCCACCTTCATGTCTTCACTTGTTTGATCCATAAAGTTTTTACTTACTCACTTAGAACTTAGTAAGTTCTCAATAACCTAAACAATAAAACTGAGTGAAAAAGAAAATAAACAAGTCCCATTCTCCAGATTATTTTATTTTGAGGTCGTCCATTTCCCTTCTGTGCATCCACACCTGTATGGCAGTACATTTCTTTTGTCAAAATGACAAGAATTAATGAGAGCTTATAATGGAAGAATCAAAGCTGCTCACGAGTTTGAAAACAGCTTCCTTCTTGACTCACTTCTGAAATGTACACATACACTGAATTTGCTTGCGCTTAAGGAAGCCCTAACAAACCCTATAAGCTCAGCATACTGCCAAGAGCACAAGGACTACAAAAAGAAAAATAGCAGTATAGGTTGCAAAGAAAAAACTTATCAGCAGAACTTCAGAAAGGAAAGCGATCTGATCTAACTAATGAGAAATTTTTTTTTTCTTTTGTTCTTTTTACTTTCTTCCTAAATGAGTTCTCAAAACTTTGCAAACAGTGGGAGGGGGAGAGTTCTGAGCAAAACTGATGGCAACACTTAAATAAAGCATTCAAAATTTTTAAGCTTTGAAAGACTCATCCTTAGTAATTTTGAAATCCAAAGCTTACAATAAACTTATTGCTACAGTAATAATTTCTGTTTAAAATTGGAAAATTTGGCTATGCATTTGCAATGCATGCTTCAAATTCTTCCTGAGAAGGAATAAATTGATTCAGTTCATGCTTCATGTGTATGAGGAAATAAAACTGGGATAGAAACAACAGAAGTGACGATCCGTAGCTTGAGCTGTACCTGAGAATAGGTCTCATTCTCCTGCAGCTCTCTTTTTAGGGTCTCGTATTCTGCATTCAAGGTTTCCATTATTTTCTTGAAACCATGGCTAAGTTTTGTTAATTTTTCCTTCTCCTCCTGTAGTCTCTAGTTGAAAAAGAAATACAAACAGATGAATGGGTGAATTCATTTGCTCTAGGCTAGAGACAAATCATTTTCATTCAACTTTCCAGATGGTAACTCCTCCTTCTAGAACTCCTAAAGAAGTCATATTACTTTTCTGTAAACAATGTATGCCCTATCACAGTGATAACATTTAACAGTTATGAACAAGTTGTAAGTCCAAATAGTACTGTATCTGGACAAGTATGAATCCAACCTTAAGAATTTGTAGGAAATTTATCCTATTTCCAGTGAAATAGGAACTGCTCCACACGGAGTTTGTTTCCAAGCAAATCATGGACAACATAGTTATTTTCTTTCTTTGTGCGAGTTTTGTTTAGATTGCTAAATCCAAGCTTACAGGTAGTCAGAAGTTACAGCAGAGAAGATCAGAAGAACCAGTAAAATAAAAGGGAAGTTCTGTGGGAAGGAAGTTATCACAAGGTATCCAGCTCATAGTCTGCCACATGTACCTCATTAGTAAGCGTGGATTACAGTTTTCTAAGTGCCTGTAAACAAAGAATCCCCATGTATTCTGTATAATTCCAAGCTTCACTCCTATTATTACCTTCTTCTTCTCTTCTCCTGATGCTTTCAGAGCTGGCAGATCTTTATAAACCTCCAAATCTGCTGTGGTTTTTTCAATTCTCTCTTTAAGTGAAGCCAGTTCATCAGTCATCTTGCCCTCCAGAAGTTCCATCTTCTGCAGGTCCATTTGCAGCTTCTGACTTTCTGTAACACCAAATGCACAATCACTGGTGAGTTTTGTTGAGCAATAAAATAGGTCCTGCATATCTCCCTGATTTTGACATGCATGGAAACGTTAACGTGAATGAAAGCACAAAGTTCAATCTTCACATTCATCCTGAGCTCCAAACTAATAAATTATTGCATCATATTCCATAAGTGAAGAATAATGGAAATACAGTGATTTTCTGTATCACAGTGTGGTATTTCTATTTTAAAGTTGCTTATAGTATCTGTCAATTTAAAGTTTTAAAGCAGTGGGAATACCTTACCAAAAGCTGACTACAATAATGCGATTTTAAAGATCTGTTTATATTAGTTTTTTAGCCTGGTATTGCTTTTTTGTTTGCTTGTTTCTATATGGTAAGCCTTCCTTTTATGAGATGAAATTGCCAGTTTTTTCTTTGAACATTGACTCAGCAAAGGAAAATTCTTCATATCTCCACAGAAACCAGAATTGCCACAGCTTACAAACTGAGCATGTGAGATAACACACAGCATTTACTTCTGACGGTTAGAAAGGAACAATACAGGTAATGAACAAAGTTAGGAGTATAGAAGGACTAGATAGGGGTAGATGTGTTTTTGGACAGCTGTCTGCCTTCTCATTCTTGAGTCTTCCTTATAGTCTTGAAAGTTTAAAAACATGGATATGCAGTCTTACATGACAGGGCTGTGCCTCACTCAGAATATCAGTAATGCAGATCTTTCTGCATTCTAAAGCATCGGGCAAAGTGAGCTACTGGAAGAGATGAGAACTCCTGGCATAGGCTGAGCATCGTGCTCCACATTCAGGTTTGTGCTGATTTGCTAGGAAAAGAGTAGGAATATTTTTTTCCCAACTTAACCAAGGCAGTAGAGATCACTACAGCAGAAGGAAGTGGAAACGCACGTGTGAAAGAGGAAGAGCTCACTTTTCCAGAAACTCTGGGTATGTTTTCCTTAGCAGAATTATTTGGGAAAATCTTACCTCATCAAAACCTTAATGAAACAAGATTTTGGTATGTATTTCTTCTCCTCTGTAGGTACGCCATATATGCATTTCTTTAGAGTGAAATATTGGATTCAAAATTTTTTGCTCACAATAATAATTAAATAATTTGAAAACAAAAACAAACAAAAAAATAAACCACAAAAAAATAACGCAAGCCAAAATTTTTATGTTGAACATGCAAATACCCAGAGGAACCTAAGGTAAATAAGGTAAAACTGAAAGGGTCCCTTATATGCAAAAGGCATTTACATAAATTCTAAAAAGTTCCATTCTGGCAAAAAGGAGGATTTAAAAATAAAGGGTTGGAACTTCTTTGGTTGTCTTTGATTCAATGTTTATGCATCCTTCCGACTTAAGAAAACACTTTCTAGAATATTCTGTAACTGTCTGTACTTGGTGGTGGCTGGTACTGGTCAGTGCGAGACCCCAAACCCAAACTGAACAGACCACCACACTTTTTCTCGTTTCTATGGCACTGGAGGTTTTAAAACAAATACTTATGAACCTCTATAAACCAGAGCTTTAGCATTAAAACCACCAAAAAATAAAAGTATATAAAGAATTCAAATTGGAGGGAAATAGCTGCAAAATATCTTTAGATTTTAAATACTTACTCAGACCTAATCACAACACTTTCACTTTTAACACAGTTGCACTACTATTAACATTTTATTACTTTCAAATTGTTGACTTAATGGAATTTATTTTACATGTAAAGAGTAATAACATCACATGTGCCAAAATGCCTTGAAGGACTTTCAGACTGTTCTGTCTGTGTACTGACAAATCTAGGGCGACACAGCAATGGGCTACACTGGCCCACTCACAGTTTTTGAGGAAAGGCAAGAAAGTGGAGAGGGCAAATTTTATTCTTATCTAGCAGCAGCCTCAGTGAAAACAAAACAAAACACCAAACTTAAAAAACCTCAAAACTTCTCTCAGGGAAGTGACAGGAAGAGGATGCAGCCCAGTTCCTTCTGATACGCCATGCAGTTGCAGCATCTTGCAGGCTGTGTGTACACAGAAGCAAACCCTGAGACCAAACTATGGTGACCCAGGGAAATGATTTTGGGAAACTATGCCATCAGCACTTTTGTTTACTCTTCATGGTTTCCTTTCTTGCTTTTTTTTTTTTTTTTTAATTACTCTGCTGATGCACCTTTTATATATTTGCTATGGCACAAAAATCCAGGTTTTAATAACAACAAAATAATCCTGAAGATGACTGTGCTATAACCTATAACTCAGGGGCTAATAAGAACTGAAGCTATGCAAACTGAACAGTCACTATATTTTTTACAGAATCTGAAGTTGCTTATTATAGCATCTGTGACTGCTTGCATTCAGAACTTTACTTGTAAGTTTAAATTATCTGCTGAAAATTGTATACTGTAGCCTTCTTTGCTCCCCTCACATAGAATGAACCATGTTCTTCCATTTCTTCTACACTGCTTGTGTTTCCTTATACTGTAAAATATAAGAATTGCTGCTCACGTGAAAGAAAATGATATTAGAAGCTGTGATGTCTGGATCGGTTTTTAAAACTAAGCTAGAGCCACAAAGTGCATATTTGCAGGCAAGTGAATGCTAAATGTACAAATGGACAACAGAATAATCAATTTATGTAATATTTTTTGTGTAACAAATTTACAAATATCTGCTTAGCAGTAACAGCACAGGCTCCCATTTTGAAAATTTCTAACAAGTACAGCATGTAATAGCCTTCTAACAAAATGATTTATGGTTCTTCATTCCCTCCCCTTCCTTTCAGCCAAACAAATAAGGAAAAGCTTGCTGAACCAATAATGATATCGGCAGAGGCTTAGAATTACGAGAACAATTCCACTCTAAACTGTATTAATAAAGAGCTAAATAGATACCTGATGCAGATATTAAAGAAAAGCACCGTCTGCTTTTTGAAACTACAAGCACGGTCCTGCAAATTCCTAAAATTTAAGTGTTTGAGTATTTCCAAAATGAAGTAAAAAATCAATATTCACCTAGCAAAATCAAAGCCTGAGAATGTGAATTTGTGGTATTCACCATTGTTGTCATTGTTAATTCTCCCCTGGGACAGACCCTGTTAGAAAACCACAGTCTGTGTCTAAGTGCTACTAAGAACTACATTTACAAATATTTGATTGTGAATATAAGATTGTGAAGAAAGTTACTTCAAGGTGAAAATAAAATCAGACTTCTAGCTTACAGAACTTTATACATATACATTAAAATGTTTAAAATACACTTGAGCAAACAAGCTGATAATTTATAGACAAGAATAAACAAAATACTTTTGAGAAATATAAATAACTTGTTACTCACATGAGTTTAAATTACAGTGTTTCTCAAGATTTATAGATCACTGATCTTACAATTATTAATATAACAACTTAGGTCATTTTTAGTTTTTAAAGGAATGAATTTGAAAATCCATTACTGATCTCACCTGTAATCAGATACTTAGCAGTGTTCTGTGACTTCTGCATTTCAGTTGATTTGAAAGTGAGATCTTCCTGCATAATCTTCAACTCTTGATTGGTAACAGATGAAATTTGTTTCATGTGGTTCACATTCTGTGTGCATTACCAACAAGAAGAATACACTTTATCTTTGAATCTACAAATGTTAATTGGGCAATTGAAAGCCTCCTCTGTCTATTAATTGGCCTTTCTACTACAGAGACTGAAACGGTGGAATGATTTAAATGTAATGAATTTTCATTCGGTCAGTTTTCAGTAAAAGACGTAGTGCCAGATCAATGAAGATTATACAAAAGTTTATCTTTCTAGTTTTAAGAATACATGTGTTGCCATGTCAATCTATTCTAAAGCATGTGTTACAGCCTGACATATTCCTTACAGTGTACTAAACTGAAACAAGAGAATTAAAGTGTTGATGCAAAGTATTACTCAGCTGAAATATTTCTGTAACAACAACAAAAATCTACAGGAACCAAAAATGTTAACAGGAAAAGTGTTTTGAAAATGCAAAGAAAGGCAGATGGTAAGGGGGAGCATTTTTCAAAGTACTTACACAAAATATTACATAGCAGGGTATATCAGACATAATTAAATACATCAGAGGGACAACAGGAATACTACCAGTTTTACTGGTTAGTGGTGACAAAGCATATCTGAACTTAATATATTCATAGACTTTAGATAAACAAAATACTGCAGCAGTTCTAGTCTGAGAAGTTTATAATGAATAGAATAACATTCATTACAGCACATACAGTACTTACATATGCACTTGTTTTTCTGGTCACAAATATTCAAAAGTTGTTTCCCAGAAATAAAGAGAAATTAAATACATATTTGTAGTACAACTCTATGTGGTAGTTTGTCTTGTTTGGTCATTGTAAGAGATTATTATGTAGATACTTACTGGGAAAAAAATACTAAAAACATCACCTTGCTTTACCCATTCATTCTACTGTTCCATGTTTCTAAACACCTATTTCAGACAGGAAGAGGGAAATGCACTTACCCTACTTGAGTGCTCCAGGAGTGCAATAATACTGGCTTCTATTTGGGCCTTTCGCTCCAGTTCCTGATTCTTCACCTCTTCAAAAGTTTCAAGAAAATCTACATATCAACAAAGATGATAAAGAAGGCCGCTATTTACAGGGATACATCATAAGACCTTGTAGTTCTCTCTTGAAGCTTTATATTAAATTGATATGATGCACATGACAGGCTACTTTGATATTAGCACTCTACTAAAAAAAGCAGGTGGTACAGTCTTTGAAACTTGTCAAGGGGTTGGAATGAAAAACAGCCATTTTTCTCCCTGTACACATATTTGCCTAATGATATCATGTCACCATTAGGTTTAAGCTGAGGGTTTCCATTCCAGAGGACAGGACTTTCATCACTATCACTTTTGATACTTTTTTGAATGTCCAGTCCAGCACTTGCTGGTCTTCATTTTTCTGAAAGCAACCAAAATAGGCAAGCTACTAAAGGTAACAGGCAACTTTACTGTCTCCACTTGCTTGGACTAAATAACAAACTCTGATAAAGACATGAGTCTACTATCCATCTGGCATCATCATTTTCTTGTTGTTGACTGTCCTTTTTCTACTTCTCAGTCTTCTATGGTCACTCTTGTAAGCGTGCACATGAATCTGACAAGACAGCTGTAATGTGTTCCTATGATGTTTGATGAAAAGCTTTGAAAGATGCTCTGAGTATTTGTGAACGTGTTGCAAGCCTTAAGATATCAATTACCTTGTCCTGAGACAGACTACAAGCTTCTATGCAAAGACCAGGAGATAGCTTTTCTTCAGCTCTAGTTTTATTGTTAACAATACAATAAAGCCTGTATTTTAATGGAACTACGCCTATCTGATGTATATTAGGTAACTTACTGTCCATGCTTTCTTCTTTCTTCTTCAGCTCCTTATATTTCCAGTTTTCCTCACCTACAAGAGATTAACATCGAATTAATGTTTTATCATCTCAGTCCTGGATCCCTTTAGGTAGGAAAAAATGTCAATTAAAAAAAAAAAAAATCATAATATGTAAAAATAGAAAATTCATTCGATGTCATTTAGTATTGTCACATCAAGTGGTTAAAAATACATACATTAATATTAAAAAAGAGAATTAGCTTAATAAACCAGTCTCTATGCAGTTTTAAAAATCTTTTGGAAATGAGAATTTTTGATAAATAAGAGTAGGATAGGTACTTGGCTTGAAAGAGGAAGGTGGCAGGGTTTTTCTGAAGTAAGGTGAATTTCAATAATAGAAAAATGTGCTTTCCTGTCCTTGGGTACCATGACTTGTTAAACTTTTTGCAGCTTTGTTTAACATATTGGCCATTTCACTGACACTGTCTTGTATTAAAATGGACTTTCTTTAGGACATGTAGCCTTTAAGCTACAGTGTGACAACCTCAGGGAAAAATAAGCAGGGAAACTCTACAAGCAATGGGATAGGAGAATAAAATGCACAGAAATTTTTCTACAGTTATGTTTAAAAGATCTTTTCCAACAGATCTTCACTGTCCATTAGGCGCAAAGAATACAATACAACAGAAAATTCAGTCCATTTTTTCAGTCTAGCAATTGACTTGAGGTGTGGTACTCCTGAGCTGGAGAAGACTAAGAGGGGATCTCATCACTGCTCATAAATATCTGAAGTGCAGGAGTCAAGTAGATGGGGCCAGGCTCTTTTCAGTGGTGTACAACAGGACAAGGGGCAATAGGCAAAAACTGGAATACAGCAAGTTGCATACAAACACGAGGATGAATTTCTTTACCGACAGAGTGACAGAGCACTGGAACAGGCTGACCAAAGAGGTTGCACAGTTTCCTTCTCTGGAAATATTCAAGATACACCTGGACACTCTCCTGGTCAACCTCCTGCAGGAATGTACTTTAGCAGAGGGCTTGGATTGATCTCCAGCGTCCCCTTCCAACCCCTACAGTTCTGTGATGCTGTAAAGAATACTAATAAAATGGAAGACCCGCGTTTTGAAATATGCAATTTAAATACTGAGCCAGAAATTGATCTGGGGGGAAGAGGGAGGTCAGGAATTTCAAGGACAAAGAAGAAGACAAGAGAGAATCTGAAGTGCCTTAATGCATAAAAGAATTATTAGTTCTGCTACCAACTTATGAATGCATTGGTTATTCTTTTTGTTGCCATGCACACCATTCACTATACACAATTGAGTTACATGTTATAAATTTCCATAAATTTGCTATAGGCAAACAATCCTTCTGCTGAAACAAAGTTTAAAACAAAAGATAAAAACCAGAAGAATACAACTCATTACATATAAACAGCGTATAAACAGGAGGGAGAATGGCTGTTTACAAGGGTGGATAGCAAAAGGACATAGAGGAATGGTTTTAAACTGAGACAGGGGAAGTTCAAGTTAGATATTAGGAGGAAGTTTTTCACACAGAGGGTGGTGAGGCACTGGAACAGGTTGCCCAAGAAGGTTGTGGATGCCCCATCCCTGGAGGCATTCAAGGCCAGGCTGGATGTGGCTCTGGGCAGCCTGGTCTGCTGGTTGGTGACCCTGCACTTAGCAGGGGGCTGGAACTAGATGAGCATTGTGGTCCTTTTCAATCCTGGCCATTCCATGATATGATTACTAGCACAACGTCAGCACAGCCAGACTGTGTAGTATGAACATGTCAGGAGCAGTCTCAAACATTAGGACAGCCAAATGCTGTCTGAAAACAAATGCTTTCCCACTCAAACATACTGCCCCTTTCATAGACATACAAGACATTGGACTATCCCTTATCTATTACACTGAAGTATATAAAAGCTGCAGCTACTTGCAGGTTGCAACTGGTGTGCTTTAAACTGAGAATCAAAGTACTACAGAATCGTTATCTAACATCAGAAGGTCCAACCATCAACCCATCAGCACCATGCCCACTAAAACACCATTCCTTTCATGGAGCCCGATCTGGAGACGTTCAGCCCCATTGGGGTGATACCAACATTCCTCTGTCCTAAGTTCACCTAGCTTAGATCTTCACTTGCTATTTGGGCTTTTATTAGCAGAAAATCACCTGTTTCAGAAGCCAGCAGTAAAGCTAAGCCTTTTCTTGTCCTCACATGCAGGCCTGAATGAAATGTATGGGCTGCAGTGCCTTCAGCTGAATGACCCTTTCTACATTACTTTTTAAGCACATCTGTTATTTTTAGAAAGACAGACTTATTTCTCCAACAATATACTGACAAACTGTTACTCAAAAAATTCTTTCAAGTAAGATGACAAGGTAGCTTTCTTCTTCATATCCCAACTGTTACTTAAGATGTTGATGGAGAGCAAGTGCTTTCTCCTACATGTGCTTTAAAACCTGCTTTCCAACAGAATTTTTTTTTTCTGGAAAGGTGAAGGAAGTACAGATTAGTAATGAATAACTCACAATATGTGAATCTTACTATAAATTGTGAAAAATAATTCAATTCTAACCTTCTGCACTTCTCCAAAGAAATAAAAACAAAACCAAAGAGAGTTGCACAAGAGAAGGGAGAAAAAAAAGAAAACATAAGAGCAGGATTGTAAAATAGAATGTGGAAATAGAAATGTTAATAATACACTCTATAAATTATTTACAAAAAATAATGAAATATCTGGAAAACTATGAAATACTTTGTAAGCAAAAGATGGTAGACATATCCAACACTTGTTTACACTCAATTGTAGAAATACTTACTCACTTAGAAGAAATTCATTGTTAAAATTCACAATGATTGCTAATGAAAATGCATAAAGTAAAAAAATTCCCAAACACATTAATTTATCAGTTCTATAGAGGCTAAAGAATTTGTCAGAATGTTCTTCAAAATATATGCACATGTTTTTGTAACATCTATATAAACAGAATTGTCTATAATTAGGTTTCCTATGGAATTTCCATTTTATAGAGCATCTTCCACAGCTGTTTAAAGTCTAAGCAATTTCTTTAACAACTATAACTTTCAGTGCTAGTACAAATCCAGATCTAACATAGGCTGCTACACTACAGCAGTTGCTTGCTGCAGATAAGCTTCGAAGCTAACACAGTTTTCAGGCAACTCACAAGCTCTCCCTGCTGACATCAGCGTGAGATGTCAGATAAAAGAATAGCTGAGTTCTGGCTGCTTTGCACATTAGCATCAGTTCAAACCTTCTCAGTTCCACGTTCACTGATAAAAAATTGGACAGAAAGCCAGACAGCTGTACTACTATCAATTCGATGGTTTTACCAATCAAACTTGATGAATGCTCCTATCATCATGTTGTCATTTCTTGCTTTCTCAGCTTCTCATTTTTCAGCTTCTCTGAAAGAGAAGTCTGCAGCTCTAGACACCAGCCCATGTTCTGATGGTGAACAATGAATGTGCGCATGAGCACAGAAGTTTCAAGTATGTATGTCATGACATGGTATATTTTCCAGATGTAGGTCTGTGTCACCTAACATCACTGTGAAGTGATCCTACCTTGATGCTTGTCCAAATCCATGTCAAGTTGTTGAATAACCTTTTTAAAATGGTTTGTTTTCTTTCTTACTTCTGCCAGCCTAATAAGCAGATAACGAAATCCAAAGTTAAAACCACTTTGTAAATTACATTTTTTTTTTTAAGATAGAGAGAAGTATTAGAATCAAACCAGCAAAACATAGCTTCACAAAGGCAAAGCAATATTAGAATTACTATTATTATAAAAGGTATATGTAATGTGGCTAGTCTACATTCGGTGTCAGAACTACTACTCTTTTTAATTGAAATCTTTTTTGTGAGTCATCAGTAGCTTTTCTCTTACTCAACTGGCCCCTCTGCTGGCCAGTTTTGCAAGAGATGCAACTGATGTGAGATGCAATGTAATTAGCAAACTACAACAAAATTACCTTTTAAAATGTAAAAATCATCAATGTGATCACTAAAATCTTCTAAGAAATTGCCAAATTAAACACTGTATGAGATAATCAGTCAAAACGAGAAAGAAATTTACCTCAAACATTTTTCTGTAAGTTCCCACATACAATTCTCTGTTAGTATATATTATGAATAATTCTGTTAAATAACTTATTAACCAATCAAAAGCTGTCAATGTATTAAAAATTAACCAATGATTAAAATCAGTAATACCGCTTAGAAGAATTTTAAATTGTTTCTAGGACAGTTAAAGTATCATGTCAAATTTTCTGTGAATAAAAAAAAAAACATAAGGCTCAAAATGACAAAAAACTATCAACCAGAGCTTATGGCAAACCATCAGAAAGATGTAGTATCCAAAAACCAAGAAGCAATGCCCGGTTACTCCTCAGAATTGAAATCTGTGTAAACAACTTTGTAACTCTGAAGTCTTAAGAGAGCATAACAAAAAAATAAGAGTGTCTACAATGGATAACTCTTTAGGGATGAATGTGTTTTACAACCTTAAAGAAGTTTACATCAGTTTTATTAAGAACTTACTGTTCTTAAGGCATGTCTGTAATGATAAAAAATATTCTATGCAGACCTAAACCGTTGATCACTACAAAAATTATTTAGCTGAAGCAGAATATATACTGCTCCCTGGGGAAGGTTAAGACATGTAGAGGTTGCAGCATGTGATGAATATGTGATGGATTCAATTATTTCTCATTAGGCGCTAAATGAAATGTACAGCAACAAAAAAATGGGATTACTCACTGTCTTTCCATGCTTGCTATTTCTTGATTTTCTTCTTTAACCTGCAAAAAAGTACAACTTTGGAAGATGAAGTAAAATCTACAGATGAAGAAAGGAAAAATCTATAAAATTATTTCGTTATTCATTACAGCAGAGAATAGATTCGGCCTATGAAAACTTGCAAAAATTATTCAGCAACAGCTCTTCACTGAATAAAACAGGAATAATCTATGCTTGATTTCTTCCAAGTGCTCCTTCGCTTTCTGAATACTCTCTTAACTATGTGATATACTCATTAGTAACGTTCAATATAACAACCCATGAAAGGCTATATAAACGCAGTGAAGTTCCTTGTAAAGTAACAAACTTTTCTTTGACCAGTACATCTGTAAGCCATCTCAAAATGATACTGTCTGGAGTTATGCTATAGTATGGTTCGATAGGATCAGCTTTCATCATAACAAAAGAAACGATGAACTGGAAAAAGTCGACCAGATGAAAAGTTGACTGTGCTAATTTTGTTTTAGCCTAACCTGAAACATCTCTTCATCCCTTCATGTATATAATCACATGGTTTGTGCTAGTTAAAGAGCAAATAACGACAATACTCAAAGAGAAGTGTGTTCAAATATTCTCATTCCTTAATACACTGATTGAGATTCCACTAAATCATATGATCTCCACTCAGAGATTCCACTAAATCATATGATTTTATTTTCTTGCCTGCTTTAGTAATCTCTCCCTTTCCTCCTGTGGAGATTCCATGTTCTTGTCCTCAGCAATCATTTGATTCCGATGTTCTTCAAGCTCACTGAGCTTTTCACACAGCTGCACTGCCTCCAGTTTCACCTGGGAGTGTGCTATTTCCTGTTATGAAAAACAAAGCATCTACTAGCAACTTCCAGACTGCAAAAGAACATTGTAGAAATTATGCTCTAATTGAACAGCACTGCTCATTGTCTCTATATAGAAAGTGAAGCTTGACTGTTACAAATAGTACAGAAGTAGTATAAAGAATGTACTCTATAATCTAGAATCAACATTGCATTTTTTTGAGTGGAATATACCAGTCAGCATTTCTTGCTCTGAGGGTTCATCCCCAGGCCAACATTCTGAGTAGGCTTACTGCTATTTTATAATTTCTAAGGGAACACAAACCACGTAGATCATTCCAAAGGACCTGAAAAATGTTTGCAGGTATCCAAAAATGATACTTATGGAAGACAGACACGACTGTATGTTTCAGCTTACAGATCCTTTTCTATATGTAAGGAAGCTAATGTGAGAAACTTTTTGCTTAGTATTTTAACAGCGTATGAAAAAAAGTTGTTTATGTGGGATAAAAAAAATTTTAGCACATACTACTTTAAATTTCATACTCAAATGTCATTTACTTGAAGCACAATTGTGAAAGAAGAAAATCATTCTCCCACATCCTGAAATCATGTTGAAAAATTAAATCTCACAAATCCTTAAGAATGTGAATGGTAATTTCACACTTATCTTCAGAGGATAACTGCAAATCAGCCAGAAGTCACACAAAACATTTGACAACTAAATGACTAACACTTGGAAACCTCATTACTGCCACCCAAATTTTGTATTTGAGATCTAGAAGAAACATGTTAACCCACAACTGATTATAAATGATTGGTGGAAAATAGAGAGGCAGCTTTGATATCCACTTCTAAGGCATAATCCTACAGCAAATGGAAATCTAAGGAGGAAGGTATTATTTTTTTACACTGGAATTCTGCAAACATTGGTACTCAGGCTTGTTTTTATCATACATACAGCTCTCAGAGACACCTCCTTTATGCTTAATGCATCCAATTCCTGCTGCTGAGCAAACAATTCCTAAACAGGAAAAAAAAACACCAATATTTAGATTAAAATTACCACTTGATTAAATTAATTTTCATTCTGCAGTCTAGTATCCAGAAGATGCTGTGAAACATCATCTTCTTTGGATAAACTCTGCTTCTCCAACTAGCTTACATATAATATTCACTTAATTGGAGAAGCTTTTTTTCTGAAATTAACTCTTGTAACTCTTCCTTGCTGTTGGGTAATAACCAAAAAAAGTCAGATTTTAAAACCTGAACAAGCCACCACAGCTTATTCACAGTGAAGAAACAGGTAGGTCCTGACTAACGATTCAGCTCATCTAGAGATAGCTGGGAAGCACTGGCCTTCAAAGATGTTACTCCCCATACAGGCTTCATAAGGGAACCTTCTAAGACTGCATGCCTGAAGTTCAGTGAGGTTATTCCAATCCTAGAGATCTTACTGCTTTTGTTAACATTAGAACCAGTGAAACAGTAAAAATTTTAGAGGACACAGTTTACTGCTGTCATACATCCAGACACAGAACAAGGAGCAAAAAAAAAAAAAACCAGTCAGATTTATTTTTGTGCACAGGATGAGAAAATTTCGCTTTAGTGCATGTAAAATCAGTGTGATTGCTTTTCACCTTTTGCTCACTTTTCACATGTGGTTGAGCACCTAAACACTACAGAAGACTTAAAATCTGCATGCTGGTCTCCAAATTTAAAAAGAAAATGATGAACACGATTTGTTTCTAAGAAATTCTAAAATGTGACATATATGTTTTCTATGTATTTTTCAGGCACCCCTACAATTCATGAATATACTGGCAAGTTTGTTATTGTATTACTCAGTTTTTACTTGAATATTTAAACTGTACCTACAATGAGCGGAGCCAGGGTAAGAAACTTTTTAGGTTAAATACTAAGAAATAAACAAACCTGGGACACCTTTTCATTTGCAGCCTTCATCTCCATATACTTAACTTGATTTTCCTCAGTCATGTCCTTTATTATGTCATCTGCTGCAACTTTTTCACGTTCGATATCTTCTTCCACAGCTTGAATTAACTTTTCTGTGCTGTAAGAATAGCACACATTTGTGACTTTTAGAAGTCTCTTTCTACTACTATTTTTCCAACCCCACTGATGTAAAAAGTAGGAGAAGACACATTACAGAGTAGTACCTTTACCTCTAATAAGTCTCTAGTTCTTAATGACAGGGACTCTGGGCTAGATACCTCAATATCTCTATGAGACCAGAAACGATTGACTTTGCTGTTATGCATTGTCTCTGGTAGTTGTGTTCTGAAAGAAAGTTAAAGCTCAGTGCTTTTTTAAGAGGCAATAAAAATATTAGCAATGGTTGTCCCAAAGGATTCATTATTCAAGGGAGCACAACTGAAATAGGATTGAGGCTTGGAAGTCACAAAACATTTGAGATACTAAGTAAAAAAATCGAGGCATCAACACAATAGAGAGCTACTGAAGTAAAAAGGTTTCTACTCATCTACATAGTTGAGAATGGAGAATGAGAGGAAGGCAAATCCTTTTCCAGTTTCAAGCTCTACACTGGGTAAAATGAAGCCTGCAGAATGAGCACCATTAGGAGAAAAAATTACAGGACACAATGTTTGTGTATCACGATAATGTCTTTATAAATATGCATATAAACATGGTTTCTGATCAGAACAAGTATCTTCCTTTTCTTCTTAGGGATTTCTTCCTGCCTTACAGCCCATGTCCTTAAATGCTTGTAATTTTTATAAATACTGAACTTGATCTATAACACTCCATAGGTTGTTGTTTTTTTTTTTTTCTTTTCTTTGATGCTTCTAAACCACAAGAACTTAACAAAGACTTAAGCAACTATTTAAGCACAGCTCTTTACCTCAGTATGCGAATCTTTCAAAAAATTCTTAATGTCCTGACAAATCACATTAAAAAAGTCCAAACTTTTATCCATCTCCAACATTTCTTTAATCGACAATAATCCACCTTGCTTGTAAATATCCAGTGGCATTCTAACTCAGTGCTTCCTATATGATCTGGAACTTGACACTTGAGCATACTACCATCAGGCTATCCTATTGGCTGCAGAACCAATTAAATTGAAGATGATTATACAAAATTACTCAACCTAGTCAATGTTTTGCTAAGATATTCCAGTTTCCTTATTTTTTTACATGGCTTGCTTATTCATTAGGTACAAAGGTTGAAAAAAAACAAAGTGCTGTTACATGATACTATTTCTTGTCAGTGCAGTGAGAAGTCTGTGTGGGTATATGGTGCTCCAAGAAGCAACAGAAAGGTAAGACACTTGGCACATCTTTTTCAAAATGTAGGCAAAGGTTCTCTTTTAAAGCTTTTCTGCTAGACTGGAAACAAATATATCTTGACATACATTAAAAGTTCAGGAACTGCTACGAACCTTGTATGTACGAAGTTGTTAATTGTGCTTCAGTAAAAAGCTGGAGTACAGCCTGATTCACTTCTAAAAAGCAGAGTGCCTGATTATACAGACCTCATTGCCTCCCAGATCTGCAGTTTTCTTTACATATGTAACAAAAGCAACAGGAGTTACATTACCCCTGAATGGTACAAGTTGCACAGAATCCTCCAAGGAAATCTTCTGAATAAAACATTTTGGAGTTGAAGTAACAAGGACATGTCAGGGTTCTGTCTATGTATTACTAGGCTCAGTTTCTTTCCAAAATAACTCCCTTAAGCAGCAATTCTGGTTTTACTGAAAAGCTACGCTGCAATTAAAATCATAGATCCTTCCTTGTTCTTCGGTTGCTTACAACTGTTCCCCCGTATAAATGCAGGAAATCAACTTTGTAAGAAAAACTCCAAGTTTTCAAAGAGATATTAAAGAATGGGAACTGCGTTTTGACTTGGACATACTTGCAGTGAATTTTTTGACAGAAAAATGATTTTTCCTGTTAATGCCATCCCGGTTACTCAGATACGTTAACTCTTTCCTTGAACTTATGAAAAACATTTAAATTAATTTTCATTGTTAACTTGATATTAACTTACAAACTGAGTAACTGTTAAAATAATATCCAATATTTTTTCCCCACTCTATTAATGACAGCATTTTTTTTTTTTTTTAAATCTGATATGATAATGCTATTAATCGTATTTCTAGATTACATGGTTAATGTCTGCTCTGTTTCTGAGCATCTTTGAAGAGGTATCTCTGAAGTCCAAGTGTGCCATTAAGTTTCAACTTAAATGCAGTTGATATGGGGAGTTTTCAAAAACCCCCGCATGTTTTCCACTAGTAATACACAAGTTGCCTCCAAAAAGTATTCAAGACAGCCTTTGACTACAACAGTTCCTAACACAGCAACATTCTACCACTGCTGTTACTAGTACCCCTCATCCCTGCCACTTACTGTGTCTTTTTGTGTTCGATGCAAACTTCCAATAAGAGCAAAAATATACAGTGGTTCAGAGTAGTATGCATTCCTCTTTTGAGGAAGTCAAAGAAGTGTACACAATGATTCAGGTAAGTGAACGAAGCTACTCCTCAGAGACACAAACCCACAAAAGCAATCAGATGTGACCAATTGGCCTGTGACTTCATCTACTCCCAACTTATCAAAGGCTTTGTGGCACTCTTTTCAAGGATTGATATATTTCTTTTTTCTTTTTATGGCTGCCTACATTTACTATTCTTCCTTATTTGTGCAACTGAGCTTCCTTAAGTAGATCGGACCCTGCAAAATTCAGTGAAAACTCCGCAAGAAGCACTTTAAGCAAATATCTCAATTCTTGTTTTTTATCTTCTTTAATCTAGAAGATTGAAATGGAGGAAGGAGATACTGAGGTTTCACTCAGTCTATTACCTTTTCTCCATGAGACTCCATACACACCAAAGACTAAAAACATCACAAAAGGGATAATCTATTCTTATCTATAAATCTTCTTATTCTAAAATTCTACTTCAAATCTTGCATAAACGTGGATCACTTTAACTTGTAAAAGTCAAGATTTAACACTCCTGCTTAGTAGATCTTGCAAGTTATGGCCAGGTAAAACAAGAAAATGGATATGTTATACATTTTCTGAGAGAAGTTAACACTGCAGAGAATATTTATCAAAAATATTCCTGACTCTCAAAAAATATGGAACAAATCTATACAAAAACTCCAGCACAAGAGAATGAAGCATGCTTCCTTAGCAACAACTATGCCTTCATAAAACGAAAGGACACTACTTATGTCATATATTATACTATGGATAATAAAGAGATTAAAAGATCTAATCATTAAAAATTCACAAAAAAACTATGAATTCATATAAGAATATATGAGCTATCTGTCCAAATAAACCAAATACAGCATTCTGCCTCAATCAGAGGAAACAAAAGAAATTGGGCATGAGGGCATGAAAGCCTGAATACTTTCTTCAGTCGATTCCTATTGTAGTCCTCCAGCACCCATAACTGCTTTAAAGGGATATTAATAAGTATACATCAGCCTATTCCATTTGTGGATCTGTTGTCTATTAACGTTCAGATGAAACCATTTTCTGTCTGCTGGTACTGCCCACTGGATTTTAGATCTGCCCCAATCCAGGGAAAGCTCAATGCATTACAGCTGATAACATGTTTTTACTCTTAATTTTACATTTTACAGTACCTTTGTAAATCAAAATGTACTGAGTTACTTATTCATATGTTAAACTACTACTACACTGATATCTTCACCGAGCGGGTGGTGAGGTGCTGGCACAGGCTGCCCAGAGAGGTTGTGGATGTCCCATCCGTGGAGGTGTTCAGGGTCAGGTTAGATGAGGCCTTGGGCAACCTGATCCAGGACTCAATTTAGCAGTTGGCAACCCTGCCTTTGGCAGGGGATTGGAACCCAATGATCCTGGATTCCAACCCAAGCCACTGCATGATTCCATGATTCTGATCTCAATATTGAAAAGCGTTGTTTTTTACCAGACTCTGAAGATGAAAATGTCCTGGCTCATAATCTGGGCTGGAATGCTGCTTTGGAATCAAGTCACTGCTGACTGCAACATTACTTCTCAAACTGTAAGTTATGTGTAAGTCATCCAAGTTTGCTGTGAAATAGGAATTAGCTCCTGGAAATCATATTAAGTGGTGGAGCAACACTAAAACATGTATATATTGGTCAAATCTCTCTCTGCCACTTTGGGACAGGCCTAAATCACAACAGGACAAGACCAATGACTGCTCAAGTGTAAGCAAGATTGTGCCAAAACTTGCCTAAGTCAGGATCAAATGTGTGTAAGATATTTAAAAGTACTCCTTCTAATATTCTTTAAGATATTATAAGATATTATTTCAAACACTATTTTTCCAAAATATTTGAAAAAAGAACTCCCAAAGGATATACACAGTACAGAACAGACCCTTAATCTAATTTGTTTTTAATAAAGCGAACTAGATACACTCTGGTCTCAGCAGTAACAATTTGAACATAGACTAGAAGGAGAAACAACATAAACAATCTCTTCCTAGTAATCAGAATCTCATTTAAATCCAGTGCAAGTACCCTGCCAACAAAGCTGCAGTAATGCATTAGTAACTGCAGTAAGCTGCAGCGATGCGTTAGGAAATCTACTTTTGTTCAGAGGAGAAAAATGTTTCAAGGTATAAACATTCTCAAACCTGAAAAGAGTACAGCAATGCTAAGCTTCAGCAGCGAAAAATCAAAATTAATTTAAATGCTATACATATAATAAAATTATGTGCTAAAGATGGTTGAAAGCCTGTTCCAAAGATGTTTTCAGTAGTAAGCATTGCTGTTCTAAAATAAAATGATACATTAGAAAAAGGTAATTTTAGTTAATTCTTAGACTTGAATCCACTTTCTCTGTGTCGCCTTTGCTTGGTGGTTTCTTGACGATGTGGTAAGGAATCCTTTTCTACACTATCAGTCCTCACATCAGAATTTCAAAATAGCCCTATGAACTCCAAAATGGTATGCCAGATCAGTTCTATTTAGAACGATAACACATAAGCCTTGCAACTCTATCAAAATTTAAGAACTAAGTGTCCTGACCATCAGATCCTTACACACTAACACAGCTCATTTCCCTGTATCATTAATCTATAAGAACGTTATGGAAACATTAACAAAACAGCATGTAGACCAGTAGAACTTTTCTTGCAAATGGCAGCCATTAAAAAGTATTCTTCTATTCCCATTAACAGTTATCACTGGAACATCTTCACTGGACATCTCTATTGTATTTTAATTGTTGATACTATCTTTTTTCAACAGGTCATTTGTGATGAGTCTGGAAAGAACCTCTCTAGCATCCCCACTGATTTGTTGCAAAATGTTACTGAACTAAATCTCAAAAATAATAAAATTACTTTAAAACACAATGACAAAAACATTCTTATAAAGCTTCCTAACCTCACTAAGCTTCATTTGAATGAAAACATGATTACTGTACTGCAGAATAACAGTTTCTGCAATTTGACAAAACTTGTAATTCTGGATATCAGCAACAATTATATTAATACAGTTCATCAAGCAGCATTTGCAGGATTATATCAACTGATAGTGCTGAATCTTTCCCATAACAGGATTACTCAATTAGATTCAGATGTATTTTCTTCTCTAAAAAATCTAAGAGTTTTGAATCTGCAGAATAACCTTTTGGAATCTTTTCATATAAAACCATCTTTTAAATTGACTACAATTACCTTAGATGGAAACCCATGGAACTGCTCCTGCAGCCTCCTTGATTTACAAATGTGGCTAACTGCTTCTAAAGTCACAATGGGTAAGTTCTCATAAGAGCAGCATTTCACACCTGTTTGCCTCAAACAGTCTTACCTTAGTTTTTTCCTGATCTTAATAAAATTCACCATCAACTTCTCTGTGTTTTAGTTATCACTGATTTTTTAAGATCTTAATGCCAGTTAGCTAACAGTATTTACAAACTATCTCTATTGCTCCTATTCACAGAAAATGAAAACAACACTACGTGTACATTCCCAAACATAAAGCAAAAGGTCTCTATCAAGACTGCAACTATTCAACTAGTTGACTGCGAAACTGAAAAACTTTCTGAAGAAACCACTATACCTTCCACCTATGCCATTAAGCATCAAAGCACAGTCTTTCTAACAGCTCTGACTTCAAACATCACTGGAAACAACGGAACACATGCAGGTAATACACTGTTGTTTCTCTTCACTGCTTGCAATCTGTTTTATTTGCTGTTTCGTAATTCATATTTATTTTCTTCATAATTCATATTCATTCATTTTACATTCCTACTACAGTTATTCTTTCATCAAAGCATTAGAACAAGTGAATTTTCAGGTTTTATTATAACTCAGTTATCCCCCTATCACCTTTTATGTGTTCTCAATCTAACTATTAAGAAATTCATACTAGAGTTCTTTCAGCTATTACACATAAAGATAACTATTTTTTTTTCTTCTGTCTGTTTGAAAAGAACTTCCAGTTCTCGGCAAAAGCTGGACCTTCCTCGTGGGAGTGCTAGGGTTTGTCCTAAGCACTACACTCCTGATTTTCACTGCCATAAAATGCCCAACATGGTATCAGTATTTGATGAGCTACAGACACCGTCGTCTGGAAGAAAACGACCCTGAGATGTTTGAACAGGAGTTCTCAGCAGACATGAGTTCCTTTCCTGCAGTATCAGACATAGACAATGAGGATCCCATAGTAATATTTGACAAAACTAACACATTTGAACCTGAGGAAGATGGATTTATTGAGGACAAATACATAGATACTTATGTAACTGAGCAGAGCTAATATCTTACGCAGTGGACAATGAACTGACTTTTCAATCTATTCAGCCTTCCACATTACACTATTTAAACACAGTACAAAGTGAACCTAAGCAGCCTTGCATCTCAAAAAATTTGTAACAGTGTACTGCTGCACGAGTCATAAAGGTTAAAAATTTGGTCGTGTTCACATGTTAGTGCCACAACAAATATTTTGAAAAATGAAAGAATACTGATCATCCATGTTTTAGAAAAAACACTACAAATTATGGGAGGAAAAGAGCTTACTGTACACTGCCTAAGATGACAAAGTCCTTAAAAAGCAGGTTGTGAGCCTGATATAATTACTGACACTGTAAAGATGAAGAAGTCAGAGACAAAAAACTCCTTTTTTAAACATCTGAAATAGAACACAGTCAGACTGGGGTCTGAACCCAAATCAACGGCATCATAGCTCAGTGGTTTAACAGGCAAAACAAATGTCTACAAATATTTACGCTGAATCAGTAGGCCAACTTAAATGTGCCTACATACAGTAAAATGATAACCAGCGCTACTTATTTGACGCCTTTGTGCCTTAGTTCTTGATCAAACCAAGTCTCTGCACACTTTGTTAACACTTAGACTGTACTTAGAGATAAATCAGACATATTTATGAGCTGTTGAAAACCACAATAACATTGCAAAACGAGTTATTAAATGCCAAATTGCTATTTTAAAACTCAACCTTGCAGCCTATCACCACACATACTGTTCTGAGGACTTACAAATTCCTATTGCAAACAGCTCACTTCCTTTACATAAATCCTTATTCATTTATATTTGCATACTTACTCCTTTATATACATCCTACCAGGCAGGAATTGCTGTTCTAGTCTCCACTTACGCTTACTTTTTCTCCTCTGCTACTACAACACAACATCCTCAATCTGCCATAAGTAGGTTTCCACAAACCAGGAGACTTCTATGCCATCCATCTTTTTCTGGATGAAAGGTAAGTTACTATCACAGCAGCTACTCAGAAGAATTTAAAAACAGAAACTCCAGCTTTGACTTGATACTGGTATATGATATGAAAAGTGTTTGGATATCATTTGTTTCACAGATCAGACTGCTGACAAATTCCTGAATTCAGTAATTTCTCCATTGTTGTCAGGTAAAGAGTTGGCAGTATTTGACAGGCATACACTTTGTGTACTTACGCTTGTTTTTCTGTGAAAATTTTATCCACACTTTGAGCATCTCGGTCATTCTGAACTTTTAACTAGAAAAAAAAGAAAAAAAATATATTTGAATGTAACATATAAGAAGAAAACATATTGTATGTACAAGTTCAAGGTTTTCTGTAATGGAGAAAGAAGCTGCTCAGAATGCAACAGAGAAAGGAAGAGCAAAGGCCTGCTGCTCTTGTTCTCATGCTGGCCTGAAGAAACAGTTTCTGAAATTCCAGTCTTCCACTGCAACTCTGTGTTTGAAAAACAAGTGCAATCAAGGCTGTAGCAAACCAATTTGCAAACTATTACTATGGCATTCATTAGTAAAATAGTGTTTAAGCCCATAGATAGAATGCAAATCTAACAGAGCACTCTTCCCTTTGTGTCACAGACAATGAGACTTTATTTTTAAATGAAACGTGGAAAAAAAAAAAGTTGGCCAAGAAACATAGGTGGTTTTTCAAGCTACCAAAATAACAGAAAAAGTAATCTCAAGAAATGGAAAATGCCTAATGCTTTTAAGGCACTTGTATAAATTGTCTCACTTTCTTGGAAAATTAAGAAAATTAAAAAGAACAAAGCTGATTGATTCTGTCACTGGCCACATCACAGACTTCACTGGACTTATTTAAAAGACAGAAAACAGAAGAGAACTAAAATTTCTAGAGCATTAGGAAGCTTCAAGTTGCAGTGCAGACAACTGAATTTGCCTTTCATCAGGCATAGTGTTCTGTGCTTTTTGGTCGGTAACACTTGCAATTTCACTTGGGAACACAGCCTTCTCAAATTTAAGACACATTCACTATCATCACAGAAGGACTATCATCTGTCCATACTTTTGGACAGTTGTCTCACTGCACGCACATGATGTTGCCAAGATTTCGGTCCAATTTAAACTGGAGAAGAAAGTATACAATGTAAATTAGTACTGTGCTTTTCTATATATGTAATGTGTTCAAAGCACAGATATCTAATATATACCATTTCATTGATTAAATATAGCAAATATCCTAGTCCTTACCAAATTGTATTCACGAATCACTTCTGCTATGTCTGCATTGGTGTTAAGTAGATCCACAACCTGAAAATAGACAGAATTCCAACTTGTAAGATTTCTCATTTATTAAAAAGACAACAATAATTACACACACACACACAAAAAAATATTCAGAAAAATCATAAAGCATTTGTGAAAATACAGTATTTAACTATTAATGCAAACAGAAAAACATTTGAATTTTAAATCTGAACAGATTACATGCAGTTCATAGAAGTAATTCTCATTTAATATGGCTGTACAAACTCAAATATTATACAGCACACATTTCTTAACTGCATATGCAACAGCTTATCCTAACACATACTAAAACTTGTTTTGTTCTCTTTAGCTTTTACTTTTTCCTCTTCTGGTAACTGAATAAACTCATCATTATTAACCACTACACTTTTAAGGAGAAACAGCAGTGAAAAAAGAAGTTGAAGCAAAGAAAAATCAGTAGCAAACAAAGGAAAGAAGGGCTAAGTGTATTTTCAGTGTCAAAAGCTGAATGTAGCATACCATGTTGTAGTCTTCTAGCTGACCTTGCCACTCTTTGATTTCACCAGCTAAAGCCTCTGCCCTGAATACAAAACAAGAAGCCAAACTTAAAATAGGAAGTGTTACATAATAAAAATGAAATAATAAAAAGAAAGATTAATTTAATGGTTCTTTGAAGCCTGCACAGTAGCCTGGTGACTGAGAAAGTTAACTTCACATTAGTTACCACAGAGCTCACCTTCTCTCATACGACAAATAAGCAGATTTCTCTTGCTTGTACATTTTTATTTCTTCCTGCAGCTTGTTAATTTCTGATGTGAGTTCACTGGTTTTGCTTCTGCAAAAAATAAAATTAAATTACATTTAAATACACAATTAAAACAGTGAAAAACAAGATTTTACTCCATGCGACGTGGAAAAACTATCTTTCTCACACAGTACCATGTTTCCAATGAACTATTTCTAAGAAAAGCTAGATAAATAAAGAAAAATTAAAGCAGCTCTGCCAGATAAAGTCATAAGCAAATGTTAGAAAACTTGGCTATGAAATTTAATGTTTTCATTATTTTTTTGTTCTGGTTGAAGCAGTCATGAATGATTCTGAAATGCACCAAAAAAATCATAGCATCCTTTCACAGAATATGGTTATTATCCATATGAAAAAAACCAACACTGCCTTTCAGGGCTGATCATGCAATCCTGTAATATAATCTGCTGACAAAGCAGCATGTGTTTTTATCAGTGCCACCTAAAAGTACAAGCTAGAAGTATACACTAAAATGTGTGATTCTACCTCTTACAACTGAAGCTAACTGAAGACCCATTAAATTACATTAAATGACACAGGTGGAAGCTCAAAAATCACTGATGCTTCTGTAACAAATGCTGTGGGAAATAAATGAACTTAGCTAGCCTACAAACAAAATGTCGAAGAAATGTTCTACTTGGATGCAAGCATAACTTTCCTCTCCTGCTACAAACTACCAGCAAAATGACTTTCATGTCTCAGACAGGACAGATTTTATTATCAGTTAACACCAGTTATCCCACACTACTGTTAAGCATAATGGATGGGAAAAGAGGGAACAGAGCTTTACACCTTTTGCACTTTGAGTTTAAGGCATACCTCAGCAGTCCAAGATAATAAGTTCTATCCATTATCTGTCTCTGAGGACCTGGCAAAGGAGAATAAAATGACATTTCACTATACAATAACTCATTCTGATTTAATAATTTGCAGATTTTACACACAGAGAACTGTCATCTTCTCAGTGTTCTTGAATAGATTTTACTTCACTGAAACAAATGAAAGCAGAAATTCCTTTCAGAATGTTGTGTAGATACAAAATACTTTTTCAGCTATGTTAAACACCTTATTTACAAAGGTACGTTGCAGAATCTTACTCTGCATCCCTGGAAGAAGATACAATTTATCCTATTGTTCCTTTTAAATTATATTTAAATAGATTCAAAAGTCCTAGGCAAGCTCAGGCATTGAAAAGCCTTTGTCTACACTGACAGCCAAAATCAAAGGACAGGGTGTGCTTTAATTTTCCTCTCCTTCTCCTCCCTCCTTGTAGTCATATCAGTTCACAATTTTTCACAGGTGTGTATGCCTATGAAATATTTTCCTTTAAGTGCTCCCTTAAAATTTTTTCAGACACCTTGATACCTATTTTCTACAGAAAAAAATACCTTTCATTCCAGTTTTCATTCCACTTAGTCCCTGCTGTGTGACTGGGCGGTCTGCCACTTTAATGTGAGGTGACAAGATTCCACTTGCAATTGAAGAACCAGCACGAGAACCAGGTCTTGATGTACTGGGAGGCATCTAGAAAAACAAAACAAAATCCCACCAAAAAAAACCAACTCTGAGTTACGAATTTTTTATCTTCATGCAATCACCAAAGCAATTACAAACTTAAGAGTTAGTCTCTAAAATCTTCATATAAGAATCTTTCAGTGTCTATGCCTCTTCAGCTAAATAGAGCTTCAGTCAAACATCTGCTGCAGAAAGGTCAGAGATTGATTTGAGGAGTTAATCACTGTGGCTTGTGAATGACACTGATACTATCCTGATTTCCCAGATGAACTCATGATGCAAGACCTCACTGGCCTCTTTCCATCAAAATTACAAAGAAAAACTCTTTACTGAATGAAAATCTTTCAATTCTTCCTGAGAAAATATCACAGAATCATACAATCATAAAACATCCTGATGATCACCAAGTCCCAACTCCCGACTCTGCACAGCACCACCCAAAAATCAGACCACATGTCTGTACGCACTGTCCAGAATCATCCTGAACTCTGTCAGCTTGGTGCCTTGACCACTGTCTTGGGGAAGCTGTTCCAGTACCTGGCATCCTCCTGATATCCAAACAGACCTTTCCCTGACACAGCTCTGAGCCATTCCCTCAAGTCCTGTTGCTGGCACCAGAAAGCAGCTTCCTATGAAGAGCCGTAAGCTGCCATGAGGCCTCCCCTCAGGCTCCTCTGCCCCGAGTTTAACAAATCGAGGAGCCACAGCCTCTCCTCACACCTCTAGTCCTCTAAACCCAGCACCATCTTTGCAGTTTCTCTCTGGACACACTCTAAAACTTTCACATCCTTTTTGTACTGCGGCACCAAAACTTGACACAGTACTCAAGGTGAGTGCGGGCACTGAAGACACTAGTGCAGGATAGAGTGGGACAGTTCCTACCATCACCCGAATGGCAGTCTCTGGATATAGTTGGCCTTCCTGGCTTCCTGGGCACAGTGCTGACTTGTGTACAACCTGCTATGATCAGGACCCCATATGTTCTTCAGACACTTTCCAGTGTCTCATCCCCTCCATCCGTATATACACATACAGTCTTTATAGCTAGGGTTGCATCTTCCCAGGTACAGAAACTGGCACTTGCTCTTATTAAACTTCACGCAGTTGGTGATACCCTTATTTGTCTAAATTTCTCTGCAAGGCCTCTCTGTCATTGACAGAGTCAACAGCTCCTCCCAAGTCAGTATCACCAGCAAACTTGCTCCAAACACCTTCTAGTCCTACATCTAATCCATTTATGAAGACGTTAAAGCGAACTCACCCTAAAATGGAGGCTGGGGATCCCCACTACTGACCAGGCACCAGATTGATGCAACCCCATTTGCTATAACCATTCTACAGTATTATGCTTTTCGTTTATCCCTCCTGAAAAATTATGAAAGTCTGAGTAACAAGTAATGATACCCCAGTTAACTTTATTTATTTTTTTTCTTTTCACATACCCCTGTTCCTATCCTGGCTGCTGATGGAACCCTTGCTGCAGAGGACGGCCTTGCTGGCAGCCCTACTCCTGCTCTCGAAGGAGGACGGCCTATGGGAGTTCTGTGGCCGCTCGCCATGCCTGTTTCCCTTTGAACTTCTCCCTGGAAAGAAGGATAAGCAACAGTCTTTTCACAACGACCACAGAACAACTCGCTTAAATTTCATTCATCTTTTTTTACATTTCCTCCGAATCCCCCAAAGCAGCTGCCCTTTCAGAAGCGGGGCACAAAGCAAGAGCGTGCTCAGAGCGGACCGAGTAGGCACAGACCTGTTCCTACGCTGCGGAAGCCCCCTCCCCTCCGCCCCGCGCAGCTACGACGCCTCCTCAGGCCACGGCGGCGGTATCTCAGCAACGGCTCGGCTGCGGCGCTCCGTTATCGCGATACCTAGAAACCTCATTCCCAACACCCGCTGTCAGCAGGGACTACATGTCCCAGAGTGCATCGCGGCGGCGGCACGGCCGCTGCTCTCTCTCTCTGCGGCGCGGCACCTGCTGGGACTTGTAGTTCAGCTCCTCCCGCCGGCGTGTCTGGCGGCATTTCTTCCGGCGCGGTGCAAGGCAGTTTCCGGCAGTAGAGGCGGCGGCGGTTGGGACGGGTGCCGTGTCAGAACGGTCCCACCTTTCGCTATGGCGGGCGACGGCGGCGCCTACCGGCTTCGCTGCTCCCTGCTGGGCCACGAACAAGACGTGCGGGGCATAACGCGAGGTTTCTTCCCCGAGGGCGGCTTCGTGTCCGTATCTCGGGACCGGACTGCCCGGCTCTGGACGCCCGACGGGTGAGTGCTGGAGCGCTCCGCGGCCTGGCGGCCCTTGGCTGGACCGGGGGGTACAGCGGACGCGCACGGCTGGCTGAAGGATCGCTATGGGGAGAGGCGGCTCTGCGGGCTGCTGATGTTGTTGTTCTCAGGGTTATATCGGTGGTGGCTTCTGCGAACGTGGGAGGCTTTAACCGGCTGATGTTCAAAGTGCTTTCTCCTCTCAGGCAGTGTAGAAGTAATCTTAGAAACGTCTCGGTTTTAACAGCGAAGCAGTGTACTTTGAATGTTTTTGAGGGATCTTTGTTTATTCTCCTTGGGCAGACAACACTGTGAGGCTGTCTTGAATGCTGTTCCTGGTTTCTGGCCTCCTCATTTCAAGGAAGGTGGAATCTTCTGGAGGGAGTCCAGCAAAGAGCCACTGGGATGATTTGGGGCCTGGAGGAAAGCCCTTCCTCTTACAGGGAAAGGCTGAGAAACCTTCGACTGCATGGCCTGGAGATTAGGGTGGATCTCATCCCTGTTTGTAAATATCTAGTGCAGAAATTGAATGGGTGGGGCCGGGTTCTTTTGGAGATGCCAAGCAGCAGGACAAGGGATAACAGGCACAAACTGGAACACAGCAAATTCTATGCAAATGTGACGAAAAAGTTCTTTACTTTGAGGAGGACTGAGCAATGGAGCAAACTGCCCAGAGAGGTTGTGAAGTCTGCTTTGTCTGGAGTTGAAGTTGGGACCCATCTGGGTACCTTCCTGGGCAACCTAGCATAGGGAGCTTCCTTTACTGGTGAGGTTGGACTGGATGATCTACAGAAGTCCCTTTCCAGCCCCTACTACGATTGTGATTCTGCGTTGCTGCAAGGTATTTTCCTCAGGGAACAGGTCCTGCAAAGCAGTGTGAGATGATGATGAAGGTGCTGGAGGCAGCAATGAGACCTGCTCAGCTGCTTCTACTTTCAGTTCTGAGAGTACTATGTTCTGAAGTTATTTTCCAGTGGCTTTCTGTGAAGCAGAGGTAGTTGACAGATTTGTGTCAGTGCTCACGTGTGTTTCAGTTGGTGTCTGTAGCCCTGCAGTTGAGATGGAGGACATCTAATTGCACTAAGTGTGGTTTGTTGGGTCTCTTATCATTTCAAGAAGATATTCCAAAATTGCATAGAAATTTATTGCAAGAAAGGAAGTTTCATTCTGACCCCTGATGTCAGAGGGTTGCTAGAAGGAGGTAAGGGGTGATTTACTCAGTAGCGTTCTTTTTCTTTTGAGGTTGTATTATAATGAAAAATCAAGGGTACTGGTTGAATTGGATGTAATGCTTATATGTTCCAATGAACAGATTTTTCAGTCAGCAAGCTTTCTTCATTTATTTAGCCTTTTATTTTGGGTTATACTGGAGTAGATAATTGAGATTTTACACAGGAGACTGTTTCACGAAGGCAAACTGCAACTAATTCTGATTAAATTCTTATTAAATTCCTTCCAGTACCTGAAAGGGAAAGGCTGGAGGGAGTGACTATTCAGCAGGAAATGTATTGGTAGGGCAGGGAGTAGTAGCTTTTAACTAAAAGAAAAAATATGTGGCTTTAAATGTTGCTTTCTGGGTCGGAATGCTGGAGTATAGTTTTCCTCAAAGTTTTTCATCCACAGTAAGCACACTGCAAAGGTTGTTAGTAAGTCTAGAGCTGTTGTAACTCAGCACCTCAGGTAAGTGCTATTTCTATTTTGACACTGGTCTGATTATCGTATATGTTTAGTCTTAACAGGGGATTTACTGAAATGCACTGTATGCGTGGCCACTCAAATTTTGTATCTTGTGTGTGCATCATACCTCCAAGTGACCTCTATCCTCGTGGGCTGATTGCAACTGGTGGCAATGATCATAATATTTGCATTTTCACAATAGACAACACAGCTCCTCTTTACGTCCTTAAGAGTCATAAGAATACAGGTATGTACTCTTTTTTTTTTTTTTTTTTTTTTTTTTTTTGAGTTTGTTACTCAACAAGAAGTTAATGTGATTTATTAGGAAATTGAGTTGAGGTTGTAAAACTCAATTTTGATTTCTTTGATATTTACTATGTGAGCTGTTTGATTATGGCCTCTACAAGCAGCATTCTATAATCTCAATTCACGTAAAGGCAGTTTGATGTAAGGACTTACAAAATTTATGCTGATTGATATTTGAACACTTGATCACAGGGCAATTTACAGAATGTATCCTTTTTATTAAGTTACATTTTTTTAAGAAGCAGTTAATTTAATCCTCTGTGTATTGTGTTAAGCTTAGTTTTGGTGTCTGAGTTCATAGAAGTACAATGAAGCTTCCTGGGATAAACAAACTTGCAGTGCTCATTTTATTTCCTAAGGGAACTGCAGTATTTACTGGTGCTTTAAAAATCTGCTGAATTCTAAAATGTCACTGCAGAAATTCCACCTCCGTAGATAAATCAGTGCAACATGTGACATAAAAACAATATTATGTACCCTTTTTAAGCCATGAAATGAAAGATTCAGCAATCCTTATGTTGGAATGCAAAGGTTTTTGGGTTTTTTTTTCTTGTTTTTTGTTTGTTTGCTTGCATGTTGTGATGTACTATTTCATTATGGAATTCCAGAAGTAAACATTGCAAATCTTGGATGTTCAGGATCTCTTAAGGTCTCTAAGGATTCTGGAGATCAGTTTGGAAACAACCTCAACTGCTACACAACACCAGAAATTTATGTATTTACATTATAAATGACTTGACTTGCCATGATAAAGAAATTAAATAATGTCATTGTGTAGGAAGGTGTGGAATGCCTTACATATTTCATGTGAAATCTGGGCTCAATGAGTAGATAAAAGAACAGTATATTCCCTTCGTGTATATAAAAAGACATGCTGTTATACGAAGCAAGTTGGATTTCCCTACAGAAAGTATTTTTTATAGCAATTTTTATAGTAATGCAAAACATAATTTTTTCTTTTTAAATGTAAAGTCATATTAATTATGACTTTAAATCTGTTTCAGAAGTGGGGAAAAACTGAGACATGACTAACAATAGACGTGAGCAGAATACTATCTAGTTCTGACTGCTGTGAGAAACATAAGGCCCTACTTTCTTTAATGTATTCTCAGATGAATAACATATTCTAACTTAGCTCTTTTTGTATACTTTGAGTAACCCTTATTGCTGCTGTGCCTCTTGAGTTTTATAGCTGTGCATTACTGGAGCATTTGCAGTTTATATTCTTGTTAAATAACTTATTGTATGTCAGTATAATTTCTTGGTGGTAGTATTTTGTCTTCCAAGAAGATGAGCTAAGTATTTTTGGTATGAAAACTTGTATTGTGAGAACGTAAGCTAATAATGTTGGTGAAATCTTGTTTCTCTCTGTAATTGTAAAACTAAATTTTTGCATGAATTCTGTTTCTTGACTAATTATCTGTGCTGTTGGTGAACATATTCTGACTTGAGCTCAAATACTAAACTTAAAATGTAGATATATAAATGACAAAAAGGAGTGAACATCTAAAATGAGATTTGTAAGCAGTTCCTTTCTAGGTGGCTATCAACTCCATTTCTGCTTAATTTTTCTCCAAGCTCCTCAGTGATAGCTATGCTGCTAATGCCAAATTTATCTCCTTAAATAATTTAAAAGTACTGGCATAAGATTTGTGACAATACAGGTAACGCTGTTGTTAATCTGAAAATACATTTCAGTTTGCAGCCTTTCTTCTGGGAAATTTGGCACGCTATTAAGTGGATCATGGGATACAACTGCCAAAGTCTGGTTGAATGACAGATGTATGATGACATTACAGGTATGAAGTTACTCTGCATGAATATAAAATAGGTACTGAATTTTACTTTAACAAGTTTAACAGTGTTGTGGGGTTGTTTTTGTTTTTTTCAGGGTCACACAGCTGCAATATGGGCAGTAAAAATACTGCCTGAACAGGGATTAATGTTGACGGGTTCAGCTGACAAAACTATTAAACTGTGGAAGGCAGGCAGATGTGAAAGAACTTTCACTGGTAAATATTGCTGCAGATGGTAATTTAATCAAGGTCATACACTTTATTAAAAACAGGGAAAATATAATCAGAAACCACTAAGACTTCTGTAAATTAAACGATTTTTAGGCAGGATTTTAACAATCTCTTGAGTTGTATACTCATTCTATCTTATTCTATCATAACTATCCCATTACTTTTAAAAGACTCAAATTTCTTTCAGTGCTTCTATAATGAAAATTGGTTGCCAGGATACAGATGTGAGTTAAATAGAAATAGTGTACTGCTGGTAATTGAAAAAGATTTATTTCTTCTACACAGGACATGAAGATTGTGTAAGAGGTTTAGCTATTCTCAGTGAAATGGAATTCCTTTCGTGCTCTAATGATGCTAGTGTTCGAAGATGGCATATCTCTGGCGAGTGTCTGCATGTATATTATGGACATACAAACTATATATACAGCGTATCTGCCTTCCCTCACTGTGAAGGTAAGTTTATCTTTCGTGACTATTAGCCAGCACAATTCCAAAATGAAATGGCAAAGTAGGCAGTCTGTAGCTTTATGAAATTGCCATAACCGAAAAACTCAGTATTGAATTTGTTTGTACATTTTTCAATTTGCTTTTTTTTTTTTTTTTTTTTTAACTCCAAACCATGTCTTCTGCGGAATTGATCTGATAGCAAATAAGATGAAAGTTCATAGGCAGGAAACTTTGATAAAGCCATGCACAAAATTACCATCCAGATAGCAGTACTGAAATACAAATGGCTGTGGAGAACTTAAATAGCATGCATGGCTTAGCAGTTTGAGGTTACATACATTTCAGTGAATAAGGAATTAATAGGAATGTCAGGAAAGGGTTGTGGTCCATGGCTCAATGTCAAGGAAGAGGCTGGGAGTGAGTGGTGAGTGGTCCATCTTGGAACCAGTACTCTTCAACTTCTCTGTCAGTGACACAGATAATGGGATCAACTGCACCCTCGGCAAATTTACTGATGATAGCAAGCTGAATGTTCCAGCTGACATAGCAGAAGGAGCAGATACTGCCAGAGGGACCTTGATAAACTCACGTGAAACTAATGAGATTCACAAAAGCAGACTGCAAGGTTTTGCACTTGGTAATCTTAGCTATGTATCCGAGATGGGAGAAGAATTTCTTGAGAGTGGTTTTGCTGAGAAGGACTTAAGTGTTCTGGTGGACAAAAAACAAGAGCCAGCGGTGTGCAGGCCAACAGTATCCTAGGCTGCATCATAAGAGGGGTGGCCAGCAGGGCAGGATGGAGATTGTCACACTGTAGTCTGACCTATGTGGCCCCATTTGAAGTATTGCACCCAGGTCTGGTATCCCCCACACAGGAAAGATGTTGAGCTTGTGCAGAGGGTCCAGAGGAGGGCCATGAAGATGACCCAAGTGCTAGAGCACCTCTCCTGTGAAGACAAGCTGACAGAGCTGTGCTTGTTCAAGCTGGAGAAGAGAAGGCTGTGGGGAGACCTCATTGAGGCCTGCCAGTATTTAAACAGAGCTTATAAATGGGAGGAAAACAAACTTTTTACATGAGTAGTTAGTGATAGGACAAGGGGGAATGGTTTTAAACTAAAGGAGGGGAGATTTAGATTTTCACTGAGAGGATGGTGAGGTGCTGGCACAGGCTACACAGAGAGGTTCTGGATACCTCATTCCTGTAGCTATTCATGGCCAGGTTGGATGGGGCCCTGAGCAATCTGATCTGGTACTTGATGTAATGGTTGGCACCCCTGCAGCAAGTGGTTTTGAACTTGGTCCTCGATGTTCTCCAATCAAGCCATTCTGTGATTTCAAAGTATCTTAGAAATAGTTTAGATCAACGATTTTATGTATGCAGTGCATGCATGTTTTAAGATTGAGAAGTTTGGAAGTTCAGAACTAACTATTGCAGACAGCTGAAAAATAAATTCAGTCAATGAACTTTGTTTGCTGTATGAAGTATTTGTTAATCAGATAAAGTGGCTGTGTATCTCAAATCTCTTCTGCACCAAAACTCCTCATAAGAGGACATGCCTGAAGTTAGATTTTGGTTTTTGAGCGGGCTTTATGCATGTTTACTGAAATAGCAGCCTGACCTTGAAAAAATCTGATAGTTATAACAACAGTCATGCTCTGGAAACTCTAAAACAAAGCAGTTATAATTTCAAGTTCTTTGTTTAAACTCTTGGAAGGAGAAAGCAATCTTGAGTTGCAAACAACTGTTTTTTCCCTGTCTGGCTGCTCAGCCTGCAAGTTATTCTCTTTTTTTTTCTTTTGACCAGACAACTATGTAGTGACTTTTGATGTTATAATTCTTAGATAACGAGTTGTAGAGAGGCACCTACTAACATAGTATGCTAAAAATCAGCTTTAAAAGCTTTTGTATTTTTCCTTTTCAGATTTTGTAACTACTGGAGAAGATAGATCTCTTAGAATCTGGAAGCAAGGGGAATGCATTCAAACAATCAGACTCCCAGCTCAGTCTGTATGGTGCTGCTGTGTGTTAGACAATGATGACATTGTAGTTGGTGCAAGGTATCCACGTCTTATTCTCAGTGTATTTCCAGACTTAGATCTGAAAAACCCCAGGTGAAATGGTGTGCATTCCTCTGATTATCATTTCCCACTATATTTAAAAATACAGCTGTGAAGATGCATGTAGAAATTAAATTTGTGTGCTGTGTTTCAGCCAAAAGGTTGATATGATATAAAGGTTGATATTTTGCATTGATATGCAAAATGCAGAGGTAAAAAGAATTCTTTGGGAATGTGGTAATACTGAGACTATACTGTGTGAATAGCACATTTGATAGGCATATCCTACTTTGGCTTGTATTGTGGAGTTTCAAGGTAACTTTTGTAAGTCCTGTAGACCTTTTTTAGAATAAGAGCAAACTAATAAAAAAAAAAAAAAAAAGGGGTGGGGTGGGGTGGGGTTAGGGGGGCAGGGGAAGAATTGCTGGAAATAATTGTGGTTTATCATGATGTAGAAGTCACTGTCAGAATATATGTAGTTTTGATATTTAATATACTATTTTTCTTTGCATGTTTTCTCTGCATTCAGTGATGGAATCATAAGGGTATTTACAAAGTCTTTGGAAAGAACAGCAAGTGCTGAAGAGATACAGGCCTTTGAGAATGAGCTTTCCCAAACATCCATTGACCCTAAAACTGGTGATTTAGGAGATATTAATGCTGATGATCTTCCTGGAAGAGAACACCTTAAGGATCCTGGTAAGTTATGTACAATTCTGTTATGTTAGAGGTGCCTCCAGATCTTGATTCTGATATACTGAAACTTTCCATCCATTCCAAATAAAGGTTTGAATCACTTTCAGTAGAATCGCTAAAGAAGAAAGCTTGATTTTGTTCTGCTTTCCTTGCACTGATTCTTTTGTTGGCAAGACTGGAGCTGTAAATATTTCTGTATGTGTGTGTATTTTTTGTATACTAAAAAGGTGAAAAATAAATATTCTGCAAAATAATTCAGAAAAAGCTGGCTTTCAGTATGCTGCAGTGTGTTGAGGATGTTCTGGATCTACTATGCTAGCTATAGCAAAAATAAAAGAGACAGCCATATAACTTTCAAAAGGATTGCTAAGTTTCCCTCCCCTCCCCCTAAGAACAAATTAAAAATAAAAAAGATTACATTCTAGCTCTCAGCTTGAAAAACAGTTCTGCTCAATCAACTGGAGTGTACACGTTCCAAGTGCTGAGGAGGTTACTGAGGAAAGTAGAGGGAGAAGTGGTAGTTAAGATTACTCTTAAATATGCAAATACTTTTTCCCAGGTGGATGAGTCAGTGACTTATGCTGTCAATTCTAACCAGCAAGTTGTATAAGTCTTAGAATCATATAAAGCTTCCTATCTTTTTAAACCATGAGAGAATATCACCTTTCTTAATTGTGACCTCCCTGGGAAAATGGTGAACTTTTGAAATACTTAAGGACTGCTTATGCAACTGTCTGGTGGAATATAACATTTCTATAACCATAAACTGCTATTGTCAGGTATTCTGCTATTTTTGTTGCAGCATTTACTATCTAGTTTTCTGTGTTGTGACTTCAAATCTTGGACTAGTTCTTCATCTTTGTAATTGAGTTCTATGTTACACTTTCTCTTTCTTAAAGTAAATTTTATTTTTAAATTTCTTAAATTTCTTTAATCTGTTAAATATTCATGCCTGCAGGAACAAGAGATGGACAGACACGGCTGATTAAAGATAATGGGAAAGTTGAAGCATATCAGTGGAGTGTTAGTGAAGGAAGATGGATAAAGATTGGTGAGGTTGTTGGCTCTTCAGGAGGCATACAACAAACATCTGGAAAAGTTTTATTCGAAGGAAAAGTATGTACAACATTTAATAGGCTTTATTCCTTTTTAAGTTAAACGCTGGATTTCGCATTAGAGAAAAAAAGATTCTGATCACGACTTAAGTATAATACAGATTAAAAAATAGGAATTTATTCATTTATTTTTCTTTTTGCACATTTTTGATTTAATAAAACTTACAGGTAGGACTGTTAGGTTCTGTTCTACTTTTGAAATGCATTTTGTAAAATCAGCAAACAAATTGAAGTTACTTTGCAGGAAGGCCACCTGCCAGCTAGTAACAAAAGAATCAAAATCTCTACCATTTATTACTACTACACGGAAAAGTTACATATAACTGCCTTTGCAAAGAGAGAGAAGCTTGTAGTGTGTAACATTGGGTCCATCTGAAATTCTAAGTCCCAGATTTTCCCTGTCTTTTTTTTTTTTTTTTTAACTTTGGAACGTAAAGATGGGTAATCTGAAAAGTAATCATTTCATTTACTGAAGCATACACAGAAAAATTTCTGCATAGCAAAGAACTTTCTCTTGTATGTTTTAAGAAATCATGGGGCTCTATTCTTTTCTAGTAGTAGTGTGTTTTTCGTCCTGATGTTTTTTTCAGCTGCCTGTCTGCCCTATACCTTCACAGTCAGTCAGAGCTGTCTGTGAGTTATTTTATAATATATGATGACAGTGTATGTACAGGTATATTGTTCTTGCCTGGTTTTGTCAAAATACAGAATTATGGAAAATGTAGGGTATAGTTATACATAAGCTCCAACAAGTATGAGACTATGCGACTACTGTTGATACAATCTGCAAGTTGCAGTTTTAAAGTTTTTCAGCTTAGGCCTGGACCACTATCAGTCTGTATTTGATGTCTTTATGCAAAAAAAGTGCTGACAAGTGCCTCATTTGTTTTTGTTTTTATTCATATAGGAATATGACTATGTTTTCACTGTTGATGTAAATGAAAGTGGTCCTTCCTACAAACTGCCATATAACATTTCTGATGATCCTTGGCTGACTGCATATAACTTCCTGCAAAAGAATGATCTAAATCCAATGTTTCTGGATCAGGTGGCCAAATTTATTATAGACAACACTAAGGGGCAAGCACCGTTGAATACAAATACTGAATTTTCAGACCCGTTTACAGGTAAAAAACAAAACTTGGGCACAATCAAGAAGTTAAGCATCTGAGATAAAGATGTGTACTTCTAAATATTCTTGGTATGCTCTGATGTTTTCTCTAAGTACATTCCATCACAAGGCTAGGGCATGAACTTAGTAGAATGGCTTAGAGCATTATGTATTCTATAATGCTGTTGTAAGCCAGCTATGCTTACCTGGTATTGTAGGTCACTTTACATGCAGACTTGAGAGTTGCAGAATCGTTGAAGCTTGAAGAGATCTCTAGAGATTACCATGTCTAACAGGGGGAGCCAATTTGCTCAGGACCACATCTACATGGCTCCTGAATACTTCCAGCATGAGACATTCCACAGCCTCTCGGGGCAACTGCTTAGTCATGTGCACAACTGAAAAGTGTTTCCTGGTGTCCAAACAGAACTTCCTGTGTTTCAGTTTGTTTTTTTACTGGGCATCCCTTGGAAGATACTGTACTTCTTGTCTTTGCATCCTGTGGCTCCTGATTCTCTTTCTCTGATATGTCAATCTCCCTTGTATTGGGGATCTCAGAACTAGCCACAGTACCCCAGGGGCAGCTTCCTCAGTGCTGAGTGGAGAGGAAGGCTCACCTCTCCACCTGCTGTCAGAAGTTTGCCAAGTTAGCCCAGGATGCCATTAGTCATCTTTGCAGTATAGTCATATTGCTGACTCATAAACAGCTTGGTGTCCACTAGGACTGTGACGTCCTTTTCTGCCAAGTTGCTTTTTAGTAGTCCCTAGCACATACTGGTGCCTGGAGTTGTTTCTCTCCAGGTGCAGTGCTTTGAACTTTTCCTTCTTGAATTTCAAGAGGTTCCTGCTTAGCTAAGTCCCCTTAGGTGGTAAGACAACTAGCCCTCTGGATATCAGCCACTTTTAGCATTTTGTTGTTAATGTACCATCAGCAAATCTACACTGTACTACATCATCCAGGTCATTAACAAAGGTGTGAAAGAGGATTAGGTCCAATAACTGACATGTAAGGTCTGTTGCCACTTAGTAGCTTCTAACTAGATGTTGTGCCACTGATGTCACCCTCATGACATGTTTTCATGTCCATCTCACTGATCATCAAGACTTCAATGTCCTAGTTCTTGCACTTGTTTCCTGTCCTCAAATGATGGAGGACATGGCACAGATAGATCTGACAAGAAGCTTATAAAATCTGTGAGGTTTTTGTCAGAGCGAATCTTTGAACAAAATGTTAATCAAGCCAGCTATATCTTTTTTTAGTCTAATCTTTCTTTTTTAATGTAAGAAAATCCAGCTTTTTATCCAATTGGGCTAACAGTGGCCAGATTGTATTAAGGCAATGGATAAAATACAAAAATTTAACTGGAGAGAGAAATGAAACTGAGTAAGATAAGTAAGTAACTCCTTGTCCGGAAGAAAATGAAAACTATTATTTTTAGTTTATTAAAAAGCGTGTTTAAAAGTTAATTACTCAACAGCTGAACTTTGTTAATTGATTACGTCCTCTCTGTTGCTTTACAAACTAACCCACTATTCAAATAGTTCCACAAAGTTGTAGGTAGGAACAAAATGTCATGAAAATAACTAAGCTAAGTCTTTTTTTTTTTTCCTTGCAGTGAACTAGAAATTATTTTAGAGGCCATCAATCAGATTCAGATGCATCTCATGGAAATGACTTATTGTGGCATTATGACAAATTTGATGTTTGCCTTCATTTTTCAGTTGCATCTGTCTGAAAATACTGATACTTTACTAACACCAAGGTATGTATGTTTCACTAGGTGCTGGGCGTTATGTTCCAGGCTCTACATCTCTGTCAAATACAGCCCCTGCAGCAGATCCATTTACAGGTAATATAATATTAATAAACTTTACTGTATTTTGTCTTGCCAGTGTTCGGTTAGAGTTTGTTTGGCTCCTGAGTCCTGTTTCTTCCTCTCCTCCACTTGGGGTAGCACTGTGGGGCAGTTGATTGATTGTGTGGAGCCTGTCCAGCTCTGTTTAGCATAGGAGAAAGCCCTTTGCTTGTCTGGTCTGCCTTGCATCACTCTGTCCTCTACAGCAAAGCAGTCAGATATTAAATGCCATGTTTTGCCAATCTTATAGCCATGGCCAGCTCAGGATCGGGCATTTTCATAGAAGACTTTTCTTTTTTCTCATTATCTCTTTATTCTCTTTATGTGAATATTACTGGTATCTATATATGCTAAATTTTAGATTCTAATCCTTCCTCTTATAGCTTAAAATCCTTCTCATTTGTAATAAGCCTGTTTGTAAAGAAATCTCATCCTGCCTAGTAGCTCTTGATCCTCAGAGAAGGGTCACGCAGTCATAGACCTTCCCTCAAAGCTCTCTAACTACTTTTAATGCTCTGCAAGTCTTTCTTGGCAGCATCACTGATGTGTAGGTCGAAGAATAGCAGGGGTTAAAGTATGAGGGCCAGGCAAGCTGTGGCAGTCCCTCTGACATCCTGTATCCTGACTCCCGGCAAACAACAAACCTCCCAAGAAAATAGGTCAGATCAGTAGATAGGTGGCTTAGTGACCTGCTGGAAGAAATCTCATCCCTTCTGCTTTCCATTCCCTGTTTTTGTACATGCTAGCTACACTTTCAGCTGGCTCTGATGCATCCTATTCTGTGTGTTTGTCCTCATCACTGCCAAGTATATTTGTCCATGTGGAGCAGAAGCCTTCCTGCTCTTGCTTGAAGTTAAAGCATTTCCCATCTTGACAGTCCTCCTCCATACCCTCTCTACTGTGGTCTCCAGCTGTCCCTCTTCCCTTTTTTTTTTTTTTTTTTTTTTTTTTTTGTGTCTCAGTTTTTCATTTCTAAAAACCTTGACTGTCTCCTGAACTCTGCTGGTGGTTCATGGCTTTGGCACCTGACTACTTGGCACCACATTCAGAACCTACCGTCCTTCAGGAGAGGCCATCGCTGCCTCAGGCAGAGGGAGAAGGCAGGCCTGGGTAACAGCCTCGAGCTCTTAATGGTCACAGCGAGTTGTACCAAGGGGTTTGGCATCCGTGGTGCCAGAGAAACTGCCTGAATTTTACTGAATAGTCACTTAGCTTTGAGTGGCCATCACTGCCACCAGCACTACCCTCACACACATATATATATAGAGAGAGAGAGGAAAAAAAAGGTCTGTAAGTTTCAAGAAGAGTTAGAGGACTTTTTTCTAATTTTGTCAGTGCAAAATAATACTCTTAGTAGTGATATTTCAAAACTACCAATTAAAGCACATATACACTACCTCTTTGCCAGTGGTGGTGATGAAAAAGTTTAACCTCTCCATTCAGGTGCTGGTCGCTATGTTCCTGGTTCAGCATCAAATGCAGCAGCTCTAGAGGGTGGGCATGATCCATACACAGGTAAGAGTGAGGCCTGCCATGTAAAGAGCATTGCTGATCTTCTTCTTTGGTTGTTTTGATGTGGATTCCATGCTGTTATAAATTTTATATTTAAGCATTACAAGCAGATTAAAACTGCTTATATTTCAGAAATTATTAAAAAAAACAAACAACAACAAAAAAAAAAAACCAAGGGGAATAAAGCCTTCTTTTACACTTAGGAATTGTAGAATACCCTGAGTTGGAGGGGACCCACAGGGATCATCAAATCCAATTCCTGTTTCTGCACAGGACCACCCAAAATTCAAACCCTGTGTCTGAGAGTATTGTCCAAACACTCCTTGAACTCTAGCAGCTTGGGGCCTTGAGCACTGTGCTGGGAAGCTTGATCACACTCTGGTGAAGAACCTGACCCAGCCTGACCCTCCTCTGATACAGCTGCATGCAGACTTGTATGAGTGTAGTCTGCAAACTCTTGTTCGTCAGTGACTAAATTGCATAGTCAGTGGTGGTGGCTATGTTGAAAAAGAGTGTTTTGTTGCTGAGAATTTGCTCTATTAAACAGTGTTTTCTTGTGCTCTTTGCATCTGTTGTAGTTTTCATGGAAATAAGCACAAACCATTCCTTTTGGAGTGACCATGCTGTAGTGCCACATGCACAGAAGCTTTATAATATACATTAGGAATCTGCTTATTGAGAAAATTCTTGGTGTGCTGGCAGCTGTTGCACAAAGTAATAAATATATGCAGTTTTAGTGGAAATTATACAATGTAATCTATCAGTTCATCTGTGATTCTAGAAAATCATAAAGCTTTTTATTAATATTGTGATGTTGGTTTACTCTTGCATGTGATGTAACTTGGTCATATCTGCAGATTTAGATCTCTGCCTATTTATTATGAAAATAATGAGGAGCAGGAGAAGCTTTTATTCTAAAGCCAGAGAATTTTCATGCCTTAATTGCATTATCAATTCCTATGACTGTATTTTTGTTTCAATGTAATTCAGGTATCACATAAAAATTCGTACTTAACAAATTTGTCATAGGGGGAAGAACAGCTTGTGAAGGATTGTTTCAGGTTTTAACCCTTGCACATAAAATGTGCATAAAACAATGTAAAGAAAGACAGCTATTGCTTAAGCATTAAGGTTTTTATAAAAAAAAAAAAAAAAATGTCTGAGTGGTGAACAGTGGGAAAGTCTTATTGGTAGGGTAATAATCTGTATCAGATGCTTTGGTATGCTGTTAAACTTCTCATTTTTGTTTATGTAGGAATGGGTGCCTACCAATCAGCTGAAGCTGAAAACATTTATTTTCCTAAGAAGGATGCTGTCACCTTCGACCAGGCCAATCCTACACAGATTTTGGGTCAGTATTTTAATTTCAAGGATTTTTTTTTTCATCTTTTTAAAAGAAATAACTTTTTTTTTCCTTCAAAAATCTAAATATTTCCAATAGTTTTCCTCCTCTTTCTCAGTTTTGACCTTTTAAAATTAAAGTAATTGCTTTAATGGTGAATGTATTAGGAGGCTTAGAAAGGGGAGTAAACTTCAGAAGAATTCCTATCTAATGCAGATTGTTTTTTTTTTCTTTCTCCTGCTGTCTGCTTTCGTTCGGTGTTTTGTTTACAAAGCTGGTACATCTGAGCACTGAGATTTTTTTTTCTCCTAGCTGCTGGGTATGTGGGTCATATGCAATCCCTTTCCAGTTTTGCTTATGAAAGTTTTAAAAGCACTAGACACTAGTACAGTGTAATCTGCGCTATGTTGAAGGTGTTCTGTAGTTTCATAGAGTCGTCTCTTCTGTGTTTAATCAGAACATTTTGCGGTACAGAAAATGATACACAGTGTTTAGTAGTAATGCACACTTCTGATGAATATTGCTGTTGTCTTTTTCTGTTTATCCATCCATATTCTTGTTCTGTAATGTAACATAATCTCACAATTCCACAGAATCTCTACTTGTCTCTTTTTTTTTTTTTACAGTATGTTCTTGTAGAGTGCCTTAACGCAGTTATGAGTTTTGTAAAACCAGTTTGTATTCACGCTGTAGGAAAATACAGTACCTGGTTCAAACATCTCCAGATTAAAATTATTTTATTCAAATCTTTTTCATTTCTTCTGCATCTTTGCTTGCACGTAGGCTAAAATGTGAGTTCTGAACCAGCACTATAGTATTAAGGAGGCTTGATAGTAATATTTGTTGTGATGATTGAAATTAGAAACCTGAAATTGTGAGAAGTAATGTTCTTAAATGATCACAGCAGTTGTAGCTTCTTCAGTAAAATACTGCAAATCCAGTTTTTTGTAAAGAGTTTTGTTAAGCTGAAAATTATACCTCTTCAATTGGTCTTACAGGTAAACTAAAGGAACTTAATAGCAATGCTGCTGAAGAACAGAAACTTACAGAAGATGACTTGATAATCCTGGAAAAGTTACTGTCTGCAACATGCAATACCTCTGCAGAAATGCCTACAGCACAACAAATGCAAACTTTATGGAAAGCGATTAACTGGCCGGAAGGTAGACATTTGTGATTATTTTTTTATATTGTTGTCTCATCAGTACTTCACTATGAACCAGAACTCTTGTTAATGCTGGAAGTTACAAAGTCTGTCCCGAAGAGTTTATAACTCAGACAGGACCCAGTGGAGAACATAACAGGGGTAGCAGCATGAACAACAGAACTGTTAATTAGTTGTCAGATGGTTGCTGGCACAACAACAAAGGTAAAAGAGAAATTTGATACAAACATCAGTCACAGTTATTTCCTTAGTAGAGCTTCTTCAAGAAGCTCTGAGGCCTGTTAGGAAATAAAGCAAAGTTAGAGTTCTATCAAATGAGAGGTAAAATTATGGAAATGAGTTGTATTTAAATACATGTGAATATATATCACAAAACGTCTTCTATGTAATATGATGGGAGTTACTGAAGTTAGGTCATGCAGTCTGCATTAGTTAAATGGCATTCTGAATGAATGAATGCAAGTGGAGTGATACAATGTCATTAGATAACATTGTCAGTACTGATGACTGGCTGGAAAGACTATCTTGTTTGTGAACATATATCCTGGAAGAATTGGATACATTACATATACAAATACCTAAACATGCAATGTTTAAGATGAACTGCTTTCTTAAAATGAGTCTTAAAAGCTTATTAACAGGAAAAATACTTTTTTTAATTGAAAACTGCTTACAGTATAGAACTGTGAGCTGTTATGGCTAATGTCTGTGTACGTTACAGGAAGTCTGATATCATGTGTTAATTTTACAGTTACTGCATATCTGTGGGGAAAAAATGCACAGTGAGTTGCTAAGCAGGTTCAATTTCCTTGATATGGGTGTAAGCTTAGGATACTGGTAACAGAGCTTAGGAGCCAAACATATTTGAAATTTAGGGAAGTTGAGAGGGAAGTATTGAACAAACTGTAAATATAGGTTCCTTATAGTGGTACATAGTTACGTAGCTAATCAGTTGAATGTATTTTATTTTTCTTCTGAACTATATGTAAGAGTTGAAGTTGGCCTAAAAACAACCTTGCTTTTCCTGCAATCAGTTCTGTATCTATTCTAAACTCTGAGATACAGCACGAAGACAAATGGTGATGGTATCTGCGTATTCAGTCATTGGGAAGCTTTGAGAAACTCTGTGGAGTCTATCCTAACTTAAGCAGCATAAATATATATATGTATATTTATATCTTATATATAAAAAGCCATTAATGACATATATATATACATATAGTTTATATATTAAATGTTAGTGTGTTCCCAAAGTTAGGGATTTAAAAGTGTCTGCTACTGAAGCAAACTCACCAGCATGTTCACACCTAATGCAAATATTTTAATACTGAAACATATTTTTCTTGTTTCTTAGATATTGTCTTCCCAGCCCTTGACATTCTTAGATTGTCTGTCAGGCATCCCATTGTGAATGAGAACTTCTGTGGTGAAGAGGCTCACGTGCAATTTATTCATCTCCTCCTCAAATTTTTGAACCCTCAAGGAAAGCCAGCAAACCAGCTGTTGGCACTTAGAGCTCTTTGCAATTGCTTTGTCAGCCAAGCAGGCCAGAAGCTCCTGATGGAACAGAGGGATGAAATAATGACACAAGCAGTAGAAGTGAAATCAGGCAATAATAAGAATGTCCACATTGCACTTGCAACACTGACATTGAACTATGCTGTATGTTTACATAAAGTGAACAACATTGAGGGCAAAGCTCAATGTTTATCAGTTATCAGCACAGTTATGGAAGTTGTTAAAGATCTTGAAGCTGTTTTTAGACTCCTTGTGGCTCTGGGAACACTAATCAGTGATGATAAAAATGCTGTGCAATTAGCTAAGTCTCTTGGAGTTGACTCTCAAATAAAGAAGTATGTGTCTGTGTCAGAACCAGCTAAAGTAAAGGAATGCTGTAGGTTTGTTCTTAATCTGTTGTAATTGTTTTACTTAGCACTTGAGCAACACACCGTATACAGAAGAACGTATGCTTTTGTTCATATTTTGTGACAGAATATAATGGAGAAAATACTGTGGATGACTTAAACTTGATTTATTGTGAAGTATGGAGCAAATAAAACTTTTCACTCTCTTCCCTTGACTACTTTTCTGAAGTCTACTATGCAGAGCTGTTTCAGAAAGCCCTTCTGTTGTAGCTCAGATCAAAGTAGATCATCAAGTCAAAAAGTCTCATTCCTTAAACATTATCTAGACAGAAATGTAATGTAAGAGATGGTTGTGATCCAGAGATGCCAGCTCCCTCACCCGACCATGTTTCCACATTTCAGTGCAATGACTGTTTCTTGACTATGCTGTTTGCCAGCAGAGAAAGGGTCCTGATGATAGAGGGTCTGTTGAATAGTGCTTTTTACCAACTTGTTAATTAACACTGACTATACTAACTGGTAAAATATGATGGTAAGGAAGTGACATGCACATGATTTCCAGCATCTTTTTTCCACTTCTTTTAAAACTTGGGTATCTTCTATCCTGTGTGGTTTTTTTTGTTTTTTTTTTTGTTTTTTTTTTTTAAATCTAGAATTAAGTGACTTTGAAGAGTGGAATCTTGAACTGCTATATAGACAGTGCTTCAGTGGTAAATATTTGTCAGTTTACAAAATTGCTTAAACAAGCTTCTTAGATTAACTTCTACTGATTTATAGCAAAACTCTTACTTCAAAATGTGTTAGAATGCATTAGATGATAAAAATGAGACTATTTTAAGAGAATGGGGGAGGAACTTAAATGAAAGTAATGTGATAGGCAATAGCAGAAACCAGTGAAGTCAAATTTTATGAAGTGATTTCATAAAAATCACTGTGGTGTCTTTGAAAAGGGGAATTTACAAGTTCCTCCTTGTGTTTGTGTGGAAATCTTGCTTTCCAACATTTTCTTGTTGCTCCTTAATCTATCACTGCTCACCTATGAAAAGAGCCTGTCCCCAAAACTCTTACACATCTGCCCTTTAGATATTCGTAAGCAGTGATAGGATCTTTCCTTGGTCTTATCTCCTCCAGGGTAAAGAGAACCATGTCTCTGCCTTTCCTTGTACAGGAAATTTGTCAGGCTCCTAATCAGCTTCACAGATCCTAGTGATAGTTCTGTTACCCTGTGCCTGCTGGGGAATGAAAAACTGCAGAACTCCCACACATGTGCCACTGTTGTTTAGAGCTAGGATGGCCAAAGTTCAGTGTGACTTTAAAATAAGTAATTATATTACCAGAATGGAAATCATTAAAAAAAGGTCAAGTTTTTCCGGCACAGGAGTTCTTCATTGCAATACATGTCTGCATCATCTATGCCAGATTTTGTGACCAAGAGCTCTCACTTTTTCTGCTCCATCTCAGCTCAACTGCGTTGTGTTTCCAGCAAACTTGTTTGTCAGATGAGTACACATTCTCAGCTCCATAGCTGCATGCATCCTGCTGCAATTCTGATGAATTTTCAGATACATACAATCACAAACAGCCTTGATCAGGGCCTTCATCACTGTCTCTCACTGCTGATCGATTGTGGGTGCAAGTACAAGACAGATCATGGCATTACACGGGATTTAAACAGTTTACCAATAAATCAAACCACCCCTAGGAATCCATCCTAGAATGCTACCTTCAGGAAATACTTCAGTATTTCAGGTGCCTGTATACAATTGTTCTTGACCCTCCAGCTTCCACATGTTGTACTCTGTAGCTGTTTGTACAAGCGCTATTCTAAGAAATCTATACTCATGTTTTGATTTTGTTACCGTGGTCTTTCTCTGTTACGTGAAAACTGCCCTGGTTTCACAGACCAAAAGTTATTTGTTCATAAACACACTCTGGAAATAACAAGAAAACGTACATTAAAAGATCCAGCCCGGCGTTCGGCACGCCGACACCAAAATCCTCGCAGAGAAACGGAAGGAGAAGGCGCTCAGGCAGCGGGGCGGGCAGCGGCACCCCGGAAAGGGCGGGCTGCGCGGCGGAAGCGGCAGGGCCGGGCCGGGCCGGGCCGCTCCGACCGTCGCCGCCGCCCGGGGTGCGGGCGCGGGGTCATGCCGGGCCGGAAGGAGAAGAAGCGGCGGCGCTCCCGCTCCTGCTGCCCTGAGGGAGCGGCGGGCGGCGACAGGAAGCGGCGCAGCGCCGAGTCTGGTCGCGGCGCGCCGGAGGTAACGGGCAGAAAGCGGGAGAGATGGAGGGCGGGAGGGAATTCGCGCCTTGCCTTTCTTCCTCTGAGGCGTTCCGCGCTGTTACGGGGCTGGTCGGTGAGCGGCTCGTGTGGTCTCGTTGCAGGTCCGGGCTGACCTTCCTTGCGGAGATGCCTGTAGTTGTTTGGCAGCCTGTGAGTTAGTGGGAAGGGAGGTTTATTTCTTTGTTTGTGTTGTCACCGCGCTGCTCCGTTTCGCTTAGCGCAGCAATTTTTGGTAATATTTTTTGTAATGCTCCCGAAGTTAAAAAGGTATTTGAAAACTTGGAATTCCATTTCGAGATGTCTTACGAGTGTGAAGCAAAAACCTGTCACTGTCGCTGGTGAAGTGTTGAGTTTCTGGAAGACATGAAAGCTGTACTTGTCTTTTTGATTTCAGGAAGAAAAATGCAATGTGCCACCTGGAGAAAAAATAGAAGAATCCGAGCAACTCAGTGATGTAGAGGAAGGGGGATTAGATCTCAGTGTGTCTCTCAAACCAGTCAGTTTCTACATTGCAGACAAGAAGGAAATGCTTCAGCAGTGTTTCTGTGTCATAGGGGAGAAGAAACTACAGAAGATGCTGCCTGACATTTTAAAGGTACTGAAATGTCTTCTTGTGTGTGCTTTGCAGAAGCTTGAATGCTCATGTAGCAAAACGCGTTTCTTTCTCAGGTGTAGTGGACTTTCAGCTTAAAATTTGCCTATATATTTCTTAAATAAAGATTACATCAAGTCTTAAAAAGGGAGACTTTGTAAAGGTTTCATGTGGTTGTTCCACAGCTTACTCTTTTTTTCCGTGCTGCTGTAACTGAACTGGGCAGTCATGTTCAGTGGTAAGTATTCTGATGTGTTAATAAAAGCTTGATTTGTGTTTGAGCTATCCAAGTTTCTTAAAATAATAAAATCCTTTCTAGTTAAACAGCTTCTCGAAGCTGTTACTTTTCTGGGGTTTAATAGGCGTACCTGTAGTATTTTATTGACTTAGAATGCTTTTTGACTGTTGTGAAGAGCAGGACTTGGTGAAAATACAAAAGCAGTCTGTACAGAGAGGGAGGCTCCAAGTGAAGTGCTGTTTTTGTGCTGTTTTAGTTTAGTGTTAACTAATAGGTTTTCAATTTTTGTCTTATTTTTTTTATTTTAATCTATAAGTCTATATTGGTATAAGTGAGGCAGGACAGACGTTTTAAGCTCAGTAAGTTGCATGCAGTGTAACTCATTTCTTATCTGAGAGAAATGGAGTAGTGTGGTTAGAGGCAAAGGCAGAACTGATGTGGAAAAGAAATTACACAGTAGTGTTGGGATGAAAGTGACAGTAAAATCGTGTGTTAGATCAGATGTTCAGCACTGATTAATTTTCGTACGTGTAAATGGTGTTGTAGTTCATTTAGAAATGCAAAATTATCATTTCACCTTGAGGACACCAAGAAATACAAAATATGTGGAAGTAGCTGGAATATCCATAGGCTAAATAAATGTGTGATATCAAGCATGAGAAATTAATCACAATTTATGTATTTTTATGGCTTCTTTTTTTATGCTAAACCGTGATACGTAATTCTTCTTGGTGCTTTGTCAGTACCATTGTTGACTTCCATTTGTGAACTTGGATTCAGCAATTGACTTTGGTTTTTGCAGGCTTAATTATGTAGTTCACCTCCTCCTGAATGACAGAAAAATACCAATGATCTGGGCTGCAGTCAGTTTGCTCTTCCGTGCTTTAGACCTCTGTCCCATTGTTTGTACTGATCAGTGTTACAGCTGCAGTGAGAAGTCCCAACGATCAAGTAACTAATACTGTGTATTGCTTGATTTTTTTTTTTTTTTTTTTTTTTTTTGAGCAAAACACAAATGAACTGAAAATCCTCAACTGTTTTTGGTGGTTGTTACACCAAAATCAGCTACCTAATGTTCTTCAGTAGTGGCATCAGAGCAAGTTAGAACAGTGAATAGATTCTGAATTACTATGTAGGGCTGGAGATCTACTTAGCGTTTGTAATTATTCTTTCCTCAGAAATGTTTACTAGCCTGTGGCCTGTCTGTCTGTCTGTCTTCTTAGAGCTGTTCCATGGATGAAATCAAAAGGCTTTGCTTGGAGCAGTTGGAGATGTTGTCTGAAAAAAAACTGTTGAGGATACTTGAAGGTATGAATGAAACTTTTAGGCACCACTGTACACAGAGCATAAGGAAAGCAAAAGTAGTCTGCCTTTAACTGCGCCTGTGTTTCCAGGTACTGCTATGTATGTATAAATATATGTATGTATATACTAGTCTTGACCTTTTAATCCTGGGTAAAAACATCCAGTAATTCTGAAGGTGTTAGGGACATGTTCAAAAATGACTGTGTAATGTTCCTTTCCATAGTACCCAAACTAAGAACAAAAGTTTTGGCTTGAATGTGATGAAGCAAAGCCAGGAATTCGGAAGAACTGTTTGGAGTCCATTACTTTGGGTAAACTGATGTTAAGTTACCTCCTAGTTCTCTGCAAGGGAAGTCTTGTATTCCACAATACCAGATCAACACTATTAACAGTTGCACTAGATTATTCAGGGTAGTTAAAGAATTCTTGGTGCGTGTCTCTGCTCTGCTGAGACACACAGTTCATACATTTTTATTACGGGTATGATGTTGCAGTGTTTCAGTATCTTCCTGGATTTCCTCTTAGTTTCTAAGGTCTCCAGAATTTATTGTTATTGTCTTCTCAATCAAGTGGAACAGTTGAATCCTGAACAGTAGAGAGTACCTTGTACTACTTATGTCTCCTGTGCTTTATTCTTATTGCCTATCATACTGTGGTACTGAAAAATGTGTAACTGAAAAATGTTAATCATGTGTTAGCAGATGTCCTGTGATTAAGCTTTTTGTTTCTGTCCATGTCTGACTTTAGAACAACTGTTCCAACTGTTTCAGATTTCAGTAGAGATAATTGTTAAGGTTACTATATAGCATTAATTGTGCTAGGTACCTAAACTTGCATGTTTGAAATTGTGTATATCTAGGCAAGAGTGGAGCTGATTCTGATACTGACGAGGATGGTGATGGAGAAGACAAGACTGGAGGTGAATCAGTCAGTCAGTGAGTAAAAGAAAACAGTTCAAAACTTAATTTAGAAATACTGAAAGCAAAATTGGGATTTTTTTCATGAAGAGTGATCAAATGTAGCGTTTAGAGATTCAATTGATTTAACCTTATTATATAATTACTTTGGTAAAATGGCAGTGAGCTGTTAGTGCTAGCAAGCATTAGGCATCCAAACGTGTTTTGATAATGTTAGGTAAATGAGTTTCACACTGGCATTACTTCCCATCAGTTCAGTTGCGATAACTGAACATATGCTGCAAAAGTGAGATTGTGTGATTCATGTTAACATTCTTCAGTTGAACTACAGTGGATTGAATAACCCTTCCCACTGAAATCCGTGAACTTCTTGTAAAGAGTTTTTGGGCTGACATGTATTGCTTTCCTTCCATCCTTATTTCTGGTCCTTCATTCCTCTCCCACTTGGAGCGGCACTGACACTTAACAGTTCCTGTGTTCCTGTTGAGGATGTAGCATAATGTCTGGAGTTTCAAGTACTGATGTTTGTAGTTGCTCATTCTTAGGCTGGCATCTGCACTTTTGCAAAGGCCATTCTTTTTTGTTTGTTTGTTTTTAACTTTAAAAAAGAAATACTTCTTTGTTTTTAAGGACGCAAGTCTTGCATAGTATGTTACTAAGTGACTTCTACATTGAAAGAGTAACCTCTGTCTGACAATTTCTAAAAAAAAGTAGTCAAGGGGAAAAGAGTGTTAGTGTACCCACAATGTACCCACAATGTATCAAATTCTAGGAATCTAAGTCCATAGGAATCTGTAGAAGATACAATAATACAATACAATAAGCATGTAGGAAAGCTAGAAGATTCTCTGTTTTGATTGCTGACTTGTTTACAGCTGGTCACAGAATCACAGAATGGCCATAGTTGGAAGGGACCTCAAGGATCATGAATCTCCAACCCCCCTGCCAAAGGCAGGGCCACCAACCTCCCCATTTAATGCTAGACCAGTTTGCCCAGGGCCCCATCCAACCTGGCCTTGAACACCTCCAGGGATGGGGCATCCACAACTCTCTGGGCAGCTGTTCCAGCACCTCACCACTCCCTCTGTAAAGAACTTCCCCCTGACATCCAACCTAAATCTTCCCTCCCTCAACTTAAAACCATTTCCCCTTGTCCTGCAGTTATCAACCCTTTCAAAGAGTTGATTCCCCTCCTGTTTGTAGGCTCCCTTTAGGTACTGAAAGGCTGCAACGAGGTCACCCCGCAGCCTTCTTTTCTCCAGGCTGAACAAGCCCAGCTCCCTCAGTTGGTCTTCATAGGGGAGGTGCTGCAGCACCCTGATCATCTTTGTAAAGATGGTCCACACATTCAGTACACAACCTTAATAAGTGCCTTGAAACACTGTGGTCTTAATACTAGTGTCTGCTTGTTAAGGTACTTGTTAGTTGCTGGTTTGGTAAGTTCATCCAAATTTACTGAATAGAAACAGATTTGGGAAAGATAATTATAATACTTTAAATTCCAGGTCTAGTCAGTATTTTTGGTTCAACAGAAGGCTCACATTTTTGTTCAGAACAAGTTATAAAGTCATTAAAGTTGTTTCTTTTGATCGTATTTCATCACACATCAGATTTTTAGAAAATTGAGTGAGAGAAGTGAATTTCCAGTATTTCTCCTGTGATTTAATATTTCATAAATCTGTTTCATCTGAAGTTCTATTTGGAACTGATTTGAGACTGTGTTCCCTGCTTTGCTGTTTTCACATGGTTTGTGAATGCTGTCAGTTCACTCCTTTAGTGAGACTATTTTTATCTTTTGGTCTTTAACCCTCTGCTGGTTACTGAAAATATTAACTGTGAAAATAGAATTTATGTAAGTAATTCAAATGTATTTATCTCTTTACTGATGATTTATGTTTTGCCGGTGAACTTTGGAATTAAATGGAAAGACAACCTTGTTGGCTAAAGAAAACACTGAAAATGTTCAGGAATTTGATGTCTGAAGAAATGTTATGGGTTTTTTTTTTTTTTTTTTTTTTTTTGTAAAAATCTAATTCAAAAGATATTTACTACTGCAAAATAGATGTAATATTTAAATTATTGACAGTAGTAATAAAACGTAGTAACCAAAGAAACATGTTACTATAATTTACAGTGATTGTTCATGTTCATGTGTATAATGTGAGCAAACAGTATTTTGCTTTGAAAAATCTAATGTGCATGAAAGAAGTGGATTTTAAATTTATTTGCTATGCCTTATTTTTTGATCAGCATGTCCTCTGCTAACATTACTGGAGGCATGATATTGCACTGCCCTTAAACATTTGCCCCACAATAGATTATTAGGCAAAATATTGTAAATAAGCCATGTAAGCAAGATTAACCAACTGAGAATGAAATTGAACTGTGAACTGAACTGATTCTGACTGGCCACAAAATGGTGTGGAATGCTTACCTATTAAATGAGACAGTAAACTGTTCACTATCAGTCCAGTCCAGCCAACTCTGGGACATTAAAAAAACAAAACAAAACAAAAAAACACAAAATTTACTGTGAAAGCACTGTAAGGATCCAGAGTTTTTTATTGACAGTAGTCTGTGTAAGAATATGCTTCTGCCATAATCAGTGGTCCTGTCAAGACAACAGGAAGAAACTTTTCAACAGCTTTGGATGTGTGATTTCCATTTAATAACTTCTTTTTATGTAGCTGTTCAAATGGATATAAGTAAGTTCAAGCAATTGTTCAAACCCATAGAGGTCACTCTTTTCTGAGAAATGAGTGATCTTAATTCCTCAATGAAATTTGGCTTCAGAGCTCTGGGGGATATTGGATGTGAAATCTCTTGCTTTTGTTCCCCACTTTTTGTGCAAGCTCAGACTTTTCCACTTAACACATTGCTATCCAGTAGAGAGGTGACAAGATAGTTCAAAAGAATGAAGAATGTGCAAGGGAGGATGGAGTATGAACAGCTCTTAGTGACCAGCAGGTGTTACGGGGACATTACAACCTTATTTTGGTTGGGAATTGAGTGACTAAATATTAAAAAAAAATAAAAAATGAAAAAGAACCTGTAAGGAGTTGCTTCAAAAAAAGAAATGGATCCCTCCAGAGGCAGGCCTGTAACAATTCCCATGTCCTTCTAGCTGCTTGCTATGCAAGTTTCAAGGTTTGCAGCCCCACTTCTGTTGCTGCTCAGCACTCTTTGCATTTTCAGTTCTGAGAACTTTTCAGTTCTGAGAACTTTTCAGATGAACTGGAGCAGTTCATCCAGACCTGTGCTATGCTAGCTGACTCTTAGGCTGTTAATCTCTTGGGTTTCTATCAGGGCTGTGGGCCATCAGTTTGAATGCTTGCAGGCTCTGGTGTCTCTCTCAGGAATTTGGCCTTTAATCTTACAGTCTCTTTGGTATTATGACTCTCAAATATCTCATCCTATTTGATAGCTAGACTAGCCTGAGGTACTGTATGCATGTTTTTCATTATATTTTATGGCAGCACAGTTCTGCAGATACTTGTCAAGTGTAGTGCTCTGTGCAGTTGCTAGCAGTTAGATGTACAGACAGTGGACTCCTGCCATTTGGGAAAATGGTTGGCACTGGAATTCAGCAAGGGGGCAGAGTAGACTTGATCAGGTGCAAGATGTATGTACTGCTCAGAAATCAGCTGGTGATCACCTGCCCCATTTCACCTCCTTTTCTATTTTCTATGTGCTTGTTCTTGTCCAACCTTCCCTCATCTCTCTCTTTCCTTGCCTTTGATCTTTTCTCCAAACATTGTAAAATGGCCCGCACAGTCCCCTTAAACATGTGCTGCTCCAAGTTTTACACAGTCCTGAAATGTTCTTCCCCAACCACCTGTACGAACTCCTTGCTGCTGCAGGCAGAACCTCACTGCAGGCTGCAAGGTGCCTTACTACTCTTACCAAGTAGATTGTCTGGTTGCTTTCCTCTGAATACTCTAGAAGCGATTCAAACAACATGATCCCTCTGTGTAGATCATGTTGTTTGTCTGCTTGCCATTGTTATTCTCACTGGATCTTTGTGTTTATGGCAGCTTACTGTTAAAAGCATAAACTGGTGGACAGAGAGCACAATCAGGAGTTGAGTGTGATGAGTTCAGAAAGTGGTAGGAGAGCAAAAACCTGGAATTTATGGGAAAGTGCACTGTGATAGTGTCTTGGACAAGTTTAACTGGTGATCTGTGCTAACATCTGGCCTTAAAAAACAGAGGGCCAATGAGGCTTAGGTTCCGAGCTGCTGGCTGAACCTGGTGCTGGAAGGGTTGTTTTCCCCATAGTAGTATGTGTGGACTTGCTAGACCATTGCATACAGCAAACCTGATTTATTTGTAGAATTCCTGCATTTACCTTACCTTATCTAGCTGGTGATGGCACCTGTGGCTTTTCTGGTACGAGATGATGACTTGGATAGAAAATAAATAAGCAAACTTTCTTTGTAAAGAGGCAAAGTTTAAATTATTTTGTAAAGGAATTGCCATGCATATACAACTTCCTGTTTGACATTTGAACATCTAGTTTGCATTGAGTCTTTTCCAACCTTGCTTAGGCCTGAGGAAGTGGAAGGATTGGGAGAGTACTTTTTGCATTGACTAAGTGGGAAAGTGAACTTAAAGGATGCATACTACTGACATGTATCATGGTAAATAATTTTTTCCTATTTTATTATAATGACATTGAGCAGTGAATTTCTTCTGAGGGGTTCTTAATTAAGATGCAGAACTTTTAGAGGCTTTTCTTCAGGTGTTTTATAGTTTGTTTGTTTTTTTTTTTTTTTTAAAACAGGCACGTTCCAATTAATAACTGCACTATTCCACACACATTTTAGATGCATTGGGAGAAAACAAGGGAGAAGCAATGAATCTCTTGACCTTTAACATCTACTAACATAGGAAAGGGAACAGCTGTCAAAATAACAGTCTCTCAGACCGTGTTGGCAAGAACTTTTATGGCACTCTCTTTTTTGTTTGACTTGCTCATTGGACACCTGAGAGAAAAAACAGCTTTGAGAGCATGTGGAAAACAGGTGTTTTTCTTTTTTTTTCCAATTATGGGACAGGCCTACTGGGGTAGTAATACCCCAGTACCTACAGGGTATTACTGAAAAGTTTTTGAAGTCATTACATTTAAATCTATGATACCAGAATCTTCCTGTCTTTTCTATAGTGCTGTTTAGATCCAGCAGGTGGAATGGTTGCATTTGTCTGAAACCAAAGCCACACTGACGTTCAGGGTAGAAAATTGGTAGAAAATTTGGCAGTTCTACTGCCAAAATGCTCAATGAACATGGCAACTGAACTACTTCGGTGATTTTGAGTTCTTTGTTGAGGGCAGTCCTTCATTCTCTCTGTGTATATTTCACTATTTTCATTTTATCTGAATGTGTACAGAATGTGTGAAGAATGTGAACGCTTCACACAAGTGTATCTTCCTTATCCCATGCATAAAGCATGTGTAACTTTGCAGCAAAAACCAGTAAATTGAAGAAACAAACATGTATATTGAATACTACTTAGCAATTGAGCTTCGTTTCCTTTTAAGAAGCAGCCCTTAGTGAAAAAGTGATACTGTATTACAGAAAAGGTGGGTGGTGGTAGGGTGACAATAACTTAATGAAAACAGCTTCTTAATTCAAATGAAGAGAGTAAATATGATCTGAATGCAACTGTAACTGTAGTTTTTCAAGTGATTTAACTCTGACATTTTATGCTGAGTTTTACAGACAAACTTCTATGGTTAGGGAGACACTATCAGTGAGAATTGGTATTGTGCAAGACAACAGTGTACTGAAAATAGTTACTTCATCCTTGCAGCTCAGTAGGTGTAACAAATGATAGCTCATTTTCAAATGCTTAGAAAAGCTGGGTGCTTTACCACCGTGTAATTTCTTTAGTACTCTTGAAAAGTACTCTTTACATTGTGAAAAACTTAGATTGGAATGTCTTTTCTTTTGCTTCCAGGCAGGACAACAGCATAGACTCCACTTCTTCTTTGCGAGAAGACAAGCTGGAAGGTCAGGAATCAAAACAAGGTATGTAGAGTAGAAAATTTGTCTTTTCAGTTCTGTAAGACTGAGATTTTAAAATGTTTTTCTGGTTACAAACAAACTGTGGCTATTCAAAATTTGGTAGTTTGGCCTCCAGAAAATGGCTGAATGCTTTTGCAAGGCTCATTGACTCTTCACATCTCATGTTTCAGCTGAAGAGGAACACGGTTTATTTCAATTTTTTTTATGCAGGGGGTGGCTAGTACTGCTTTTACCATCTATTCCATTTGATAGTTGGTTTTACTTTGTATTGTGAGACTGCATTAGTCTGTTTTGACATTCACAGAAGAACATGATAACTGCTGAAGAACTGCTTGTAACTTAATCATGTTCAGTCTTTTTGATACTTTGCTTTGAATGATTATGGAGAGCTGAGTTCTATGGAAATGCTGCTTAGCAGTCATGAGGAGTGGTGATTGCTATCTTTTACTTGAAGTCATTGCCTTCAGAAGTGTTCAAATCTTCAGATCTCTCAGAGGGAAAGCTTTGTTCTGCATATCCTTCTCCATATCTTCTCCGTGTCTGTTCTAGCCAGTTTTCTCATTTATCAGAGGGGGTATGCTCTCCTTGGTCTGTCTGTTCTGAACAATGTACCTGTAGAACCCCTCCTTGTTGTTTTTCACTTCCCTTGTCTAATCAGTTCATTGTGCACCTTGGCTTTCCTGATCCCACCTCTACTTCTCCAGACAGCATTCCTGTATTCTTCCCAGGCTGCACGTCCCTGCTCCCACTCCTTCTTTTCTCTCAATTTGACCAGTGGGTCCTTGTTCAGCTATGCCAGTTTCCAGCTTCCTCTGCTTGTTTTCCTGTACCATGGGACAAAGAGCTCTTGTGTTCTCATAAAGGCATCCTTAAAGAGTTGCCAGTTCTCCTTCTCTCCTTTTTATGCAAGGACAGCTTCCCAGGGGATTTCACCCAATTGTTCTCCCGGAGCATAATCAATATAGCCCCAATCTTAATCTCTTTAATGAGCTCCTCTGCACTGATGAGAGCCCCAGTTCCAATAACACCTCTCTTCTGGTTGGTCTAATGTGGACCAGGAAGTTGTCCTCAGTTCATTCCAGGAATGTCCTGGATTGTTCGCAGCCTGGCATGAAGCAAGAAGGCTCATCCACAGGCTCCCCTTGCTCAGCTGGCATGTGGTAGACTCTGGTTGCCAGCTGTTCTTTATTGGTCTCATCCCTCATTTTCACCCACCAACTCTCAACTTGCTCATGGCAGTTTCTCAAAGGTAGATTTTTGCACTCCATCCATTTTTAACACAGACATCAATTCCCTTGACCCTCTTTCTCTGTCTTTCTCTTCTGAAAATCTTGTAGCCCTTGATTACTATTCTTCAATCATGGGAATCATCCCACTACATTTCTGTAATCACAGTTAGATCGTAGTGTTCTAGTTGTGTTGTGGCTTCCAGCTCTTCCTGCTTATTTTCCAGGCTGCATGTAAATGCACTTAAGACAGGCTGTCGGCAGTGTTACCTTCTCAGAGGAGCCCTCATCTGATCCCTTGAGACAATTCTGAGTTTTTTTCCCCCCACTGTTTCCTAAAGTGACAACATTCCCTTCTTGCTCACATAGAATTCCGTCCCCTTCTCTCATCAAATCTGCTTTAAAGCTCTATTAATCTGTCCAGCTGGCTTTCAGAATATTCTTGTCCTTCCTGTTCAATTTTTGTCCTGTCTCATGCTCACGTTTTTGGTCTTTCAGAGGCCTGTCCAAGATTGTAGAAACTGAATCTCTGACTGTGACACCAGTTATGCAGCTAGTCATTTACCCGACCTATATTATTCCTTCTTCTTGGGTCCCAGCCTCCAAATGAGAGGGCAGAGGAGAAACATTGCTTACATTCCTATTTCCTTCACTGTCCTTCCAAGGGATGTAAAGTCTCTTTTAATGTTTTGTGGTTTCCTTACAACAACCATCTGGGACCCAATTTGAATGAGAAGGAGTGGATAGTAGTCAACCTGTTTATCAGGCCTGATTAAGCTATTATTGATGTCTCTGATGTTTGTCCCTGGCAGGAAGCAAACTTACCTGTTGAGATTATACAGGTGGCAATCCTAAATCTAGAATCTCTAAACTATAATTTCTTCTTCCCATAGCCCCCAAATGTAAAATTTACAGAGGTTTTGGGATCATTCTTTTCTGCCTTCAGTGGTCCCTGCCGTGATGAAGCACTGTTGCCTCATTGCAAATGGCAGTCATGTCCTATCGTGACACCATCCTCTGCTGAAAGAATCTTTGATGCATGCAAGCATCCTTAATTTTCATCTTTTTGAGGCATGATTCTGTATTTTTTTTCCTTTTTAAATGCAAAAATGCAGTGGGAGACACAGGCACTGTGTTGATTGGCAGAACAGAAAGTGCAAAAGTGGGTAAATTAGTGGTACACCTTTGGTTACCTGTTGTGTAAGGAAACAGTTTTCTTTAATCAGCAGCAGTACTATTCCAGTCATTTAATGAACACCATGTAACAACTACCCGTATTGGTTTGTAGTTGACACACTGAGTATTTCTCTCTGTCATCTTATTTTCATTTGGACTGTCTCTGTGCATAACATGAGAAACTTGGTCTGTAAATGATGTTAGTTCACCCCTTTATTGAGAATATTTTGAGGTGTTCCAAATTGGTATGTAAGGGGAGGATGCCATCAGATGTCCCTTGTGGTTGGAGGGCTGGGAGCAGAAGCACAGTCCAAGGATACTGGAGTGGCCAAAGTCAGGGTTCTTTATTTCATAGGAAATGCCAATTTGGCAGGGACCCCCAAGGATCGTTGAGTCCAGCTCCGTCTCCACACAGAAATTCTAAATGCTTGATGTGTTCAGGCCATAACACCTGAGGAGACATGTAATGCTACCAGAGAGCACCCAGTAGCACCACACATGGCTGACAAGTGCTATCTAGTAAAAGGGCTGGTGGATGGTCTTCTTTGGACCTGTCACAGACCCAGCTCCTGCAGCTTCACACCCCAGCTGCAGAGGGTCATTGGAGTGGCCTGCACCTACAAAAGGTGGAGTGACCATGGGGAAAATGTTCTCTACCTCCTGCTTCAGCCCCTGAGGCCTTTTCAGGGCACACCTTCCACCTGGAGCTGGATGATGCAGAGGAAGTGCCAGCAAGGATGTCTTGCCTGCATGTGGAACTGGAGTGCACCTGTGCAGGAGAGCAGCTGCTGGGGGTTCTGCTTTCTTTACCATGCTCAGGATGAGCTGAGGGGGAAACAGGAGGCAGCCTCCTCGACATCTTCTGTGAGGGCTCCTGCCTTCATGTGCAGAAAACCACATGCTGGTTTCAGAAGCAGGTGAGAGCAGCTGGAGATGTTGCCTCAGTCACGCGACTGCTGCCTGACAGTGCTGCCCTCACACAACTCCTGCAGGCTCAAGCCGACAACTGCCTCCACAAACACCTTCATTGAGATGGAGCTTCAGGTGCAGTTGGATGACTTAAACACCTTTACTATCAGTGTTAGTAATACTCAGGTTATTAAGAAATTGTAATTGCCTGGTATTTGAAGGCAACAATCACAGAGAGATCACTTGCTTGGGTTTTGTCTGTGTCAGTAGTTCTGTTGTTATATGATGCATACAGTCAATGATTCTTCTAGCCCTACAGATAAATGTTCAGGAACCAAATTTACAGATGGATTAAACTAGCAACCCCAACCACCAGCTCTCCTCCAAACTAAAAGTTAGGTGAAAGACAACCGTTTAAAGCCAGATGTGCAGACATTAGTTTTAATGATCACAGAGTCACTGAGTGGTTTAGAGAAGCGACCTTTTGAAGTCATCTGCACCCAATCCTCCTGCTGCCAGAGCAGATTGCCCAGGATTGTATGCAGGTGGGCTTTGAATATGTCCATGACAGGAGACTTCATGACTATTTCAGGCAACCTGTGCCAGTGTTTAGCTACCCTCATGTTAAAAAATATATATATAAAATAATGCTTTTTTGTGTTCATGTGGAATTTCATGTGTTTTACTATTTGGCCATTGCTATGTTGTCATTAGTGTGCTCTACTGAGCTGAGAAATTTTTACAACCAGGTTTGCAATACTGTCTAAATACTTAATAAGCAATTTTTTGCTACATATAAGTCATTATAGATTACAGTAGTTTATACAGGAATGAAAACTTTTTTAGAATATTCATGGTAAATTATATATATTTCAAAAACACTGAGGCTAAATCCCCATTATTCATTAAGAGGGAACATAGCTGTGCCTTGTGCAATTAAAAAGCCTTTAGAATCAGTAATTATCATCATCTGGCCATATGTTTTTTATTTGAAGCAGTGAATGGTAGTTTTGCAAAGATACAAATGTTGGCATCAGACTAATGATTTCTGAGGCCAAAGTATCAAAGCAATAGTTTTTCTACAGCCAAATTCTGAGATCATTTACACTCTGAGTTTGGCTTTTATTTTATCTTTTAATTTATTGCGCTGCCTCTTGTAATTCATTTTCTTAATGAGCTATGTCTTTTAGCTGACATTAAAAGTGAATACCATAGCTCTTCCTATGTTTTTACTGATGTAAGTTAAATATGTTTGAAATACTTTTGTGGTAGATTTTGAATTTATATGCTGTAGTAGGAGTTTCTATGAACTTTCAGTACTTTTCTTGACATAGTGCCTAATTCCTTTTAAACTAAATAAAATAGTTCTTAAATGTTATTTTTAAAACTGCATTTTGAAAACTAAGCTTACTTTAAAGATAACAAACAATAATCAGTTCTGCTTCGTTGTGATTATAAAACCTTATAGCATTTTAATTGGTAAAATTCATCCATATGAAGGAATATGTTTCCCTAGTAGTGCAGCTTTGCTATACTGTACATTCTTTTATTGGCATAAAAATGCATTTACACCTGTGTAAATTAGATCAGCTTTTAAAGATGAGTAAGAAAAACAAAGGGAATTAGTTGTCTCAAATTCGTAGATTTTTTTGCTGCCCTTTATACACTCCGTGAGGAGTGTTTTGAGCAGAACTGATTTTTTTTTTAATGGGGAAAGAAAAATCGCTGTTGGCTGTCTGACTGCAACTGTTGCATTTGTGTTGCAGGTAAAGGAGAAGATAGTGATGTCCTCAGCATAAATGCAGATGCGTATGATAGTGACATAGAGGGTCCATGTGATGAAGAAGGCAGCCCAGATGTGCAAGAAGACACTGTCAGGAGTGGAGCTGGTCAGATTGATGACCTTCAGAAGGACATTGAGAAAAGTGTGAATGAGATACTGGGGTTGGCAGAGTCTTGCCCAAAGGAGTCTAAAGCAGCAAGCTTAGCTGTTCCTCCATTAGAAGATGTTCAGCCATCAGCACAGCAGCTAGAGCTCCTTGAGCTTGAAATGAGAGCCAGAGCTATTAAGGCTCTAATGAAGGCTGGTGATGTAAAAAAACAGCACTAAGATTGTTTACAATAAATTCTCAGTATCTTTTGAAAGATGTTGTGTTTATTCACATAGTTGTAGGGGTTGGAATGAACCCAACCCCCTGCTAAAGCAGGTTCCCTGCAGTTGGTTGCACAGCCAAGTCTTCAGGAGTATTTTGAATATCTTCAGAGAAAGAGACTCCACTACCTTTTTTTTTTTTTTCTATCTTGAGTTTTTCCATAAGCTCCTAGCTAATTCATGCAGGCCTTCTGCCACCTTTGTCTGATTTCTTGCTCTTGCAGATGCACTGATATTGAGGTTGGAGGAAGTGGTGCTTGAGTATCAATCAACTCTTACTTTCCAGTGGGCCCTTTTACCTTCCAATGCTCTGTTCTCTTTGGTGCTGAAGTGTATTTGGGCTGGGGTATGACATTCCTTATTCAGATATTGATGATACTGTTCACTGCTTCCATTGCCATTGGTGTGCTGCTTCATGCCCAGCACAGATGAACTGCAGCACAAGTGAGTTGGTTTGATGCTGCCCTGAGCACCCAGCTGCCTCTGTGCATGGTTATATCGTTAAGGAGGCACAGTGTGTATGGAGCTATGCCATGAAGAACCTGGTGCCTTCAGGACAAAATAGAAGAAGTGAGTTCTGTGTATCTTCACGGCTGGAAAATAACCGCTTTATTTATTTGCATCTTTTTAGTTGAGAAACTTGAGTTGTCTGTTGCTTATTAGAAGTACTCTTTTTGCAGTGGTGTGACATCCTTCAGCATTCTTCCCTGTGATCTGAGGTGCTTGTTTCTCCTTGGGTCCAAGTCATGATAATGCAAATGTTCTATTTAAATTAAATAGCGATTCATTTTGAGAAGGTTAAAAGTGTGGCTAGGCTTTAGAAAGCTGATTTGCTAAACATGTTGTTGTGTTTTTTTGTTTGTTTGCTTTGGAATAAACGGTTGAACTTTCTTATTTTCTGAGTTTTGAAAGTGCCTGTAAGTGACAAATACCAGGGTTTTTATATTGGTGGTTGTTTAATTATGTTCCTCTTTTCCACTTTTGTGTTGTATCATAACTGAAATAAAGAAAATGGAGTCTTTTTCTCGACAGTGTTGTTTTTTAAATATTTGGCATAATATTTGGTAGAGTGTGGTACATTAGATTACTTTGAAGACCCTTTATTTTTGATACTAAATTGATACAGCCATTTCACATTCCCTGTAAACAGGAAAATCTAATTTTTGTGTACTTGTTTCTTAGAAAAGCCATTTATTTGTAACTGTTATATACAAAATCGTAATTCTTTATTTTTGACTTCAAATGAATTTGTTTGTAAATAACTTGTACCATAGAATAAAATTTCCTGCTGTGATTTCATGACATAATTTCAAGAATTCTGATCTCTGAGAAGTAGCGCCATTTTTCTGTTTGGCTGCTAATCAAAATCCTATTAACTTGTGTGTATTTATGTACAGAAAACAATTTTTTTATGGTATGAATCTTGTGGATGTGATCCTTTGATACCTATGGTTTCTTTGTCAATTTGTCCTACAAAGGTGATTCCTTGATTCCTGTGCATCTCTGATGTATTCCCACCAACCAGTAGGCAGTAAGTACTTCATGCTAAATCCAGTCCTCAGCAAGGCATAACTTGGAGCATCTTGGGAAGGCTGTATAAATCCAGTTTAATTAGAATTCTTTTTCATACACCAGAAGTACATGCAGTGTTGCCACAGAATGATGGATTCCCATTTGGAACTAAGTACTGCTTTCTTAGAATTTTGCTGCTGTTTTAAGTAATGATAAATGAAGTCATAGGTCTGCTGGAAACTTGTTGTAGGTACGTGTTTCTGATCTGGCAGCAGAGGGGCAGCATGGCATCTGGCATGGAAGTGTATATGGAGCAAAGCTGTGTCACTGAATTCCTCTGTGTGGAGAAAGTGACACCCACTGACATTCACTGATACTTGTGAATATTTATGGAGTCCAACCAGGGGGTGTGAGCACAGTGAGGTGGTGGGTGGTGCTTTTCAGCAGTGATCACAATGGGTCTCATCCACTGATGCAGGCTTACAAAAGTGTGGCATGCAGTCTCTGTTCATTGCTGGTGCAAATGCAGAACTAACGGTACGATGCGTTGAGAAGGAGTGATTTGTAGCTGAGTTTCCTTTATCAAATAGCCTGATTGTGCTCTTCGTATCAGTTGTAGCTTTTATGGAAATGAAGAGGAGGCATTAATTTTGGAGCAAGCTGCACGTGTGTGTATATGAATACACATGTGTGTATGCCTTCAGAGAGACCTCGTACGAGTGATGGCAGAAGTGCTAATCCGTGTTTATGGTTTTGTACTATTGTTGCTCAGACTGCAAATCAGATCAGCTGACTCAAGGTGCTTCCTGCATCGATTGTGTGCACAGCAAACCGATCAGTCTGCAGTAAAATATAACAGTAAGAAAGCTGGTGTATCAAAAACAATATGCCACTGTTTGTTGCTCACTGCTACGTATCCCTTTTAATTTTTTTATTTCCTTTAGATTAATGCATCACTTGGAGGAAAAGGCAATTTGTATGTAAAGTATGCAGTTGTGAATTATGTATGAATTCTTAATCTTACAGGAGCAACCAATTGGTTGGCAATTGGTTGGTTGTACACTTATGCTGGTCAGCATAAGGAGAAAGATTTTATTCTGCACTGGAACAGAAATGGTTTGTATCTGGTTTTGTCTGTTCTATAAAAGGAAGCTCTGTGTGTTTCTGGGGAGAAGGGCTGATTGTATTTCTATTTGGTGTGACTCCCTTTAGAATGCCAAACTTTCTTTCACTGTATATATGCTTCTATAATAACTAGACTTCCAGGTGCCAGCTTGGAGTGACAAATCACTCTCTTAAGAAAAATTTAGTAGAGTTGCTAACACTTTTCATTACAATATTTGCTCTCTCAGGAAAATGTTTTGCCCGACCCACTGAGAGCCTTGCACGTTTTTTTTAAGACTCTGCCATAATTTTTTTTTTTTTTTAATTTTTCTGTTTAAAGTGGTTCTAATTATTAATCACAGTGAACAAAGGCTTTGATCGCTGAGTTCAAGTTACTTCTAAGCAGATAAAAGGGTATCTCATAGGATGTCAGATCAACTGTGTAGATGATTTAAGATGTTCTCGTTCCAACAGTTCAATTACTGTCTTAAACACGAGCAGTGTAGAACTGTGCTGTGAATCTCATCACGCTGCTGTGATCACCAGCCTTGTCTGTAATCGCAGGAGTATGGTTTGAGAAGGAGCAGCCACCATCCGAGAACCCTCCAATGGGACAGAATATCTGCTAGCAAGCTGGGTCCTTGTACAGTCAGAGCTACAAAGATCAGAGAACCATAGGATGGCTTGGTTTAGAAGAGTCCCTAAAGCTCACTCAGCTCCAACCCCTGCTGTGGACTGGCTGCCATCCACTCGGTCTGCCCACAGCCCCATCCAACCTGGCCCTGAGCACCTCCAGGGATGGGGTGCCCACTTGCTTGTTCATTAGCATTAGTCTTTAAAGGTAGTCTACAGAAGAGGTTTTCTTAACTAAAAGCACTTCATTTTCATCTGCGGATAAAACTTACAGGGGGTTTTCTGTAAAATAGGTAATGAAGAAAACTCTTGTGCCCATGAATACATGCTAAGTTGTTATATAGCATTTTATACGCCTGTGTTAAATTCATAAGTACTGATACAGCTTTATAGGATCATTGAAGAAGGTAGACATGCCCCTTACACAGGAGGTACTTAAAATGAATTGAGAAACCCATTCCTTACTAAGGAAGGGAGGTGAAGTGGTTAATTCATGCAGCATCATCACAAACACAGCATGAACACCAAATTAAAAACTGATTATGAAGTCCTCCAATTGAGTCCCAGTAATATAACACTTAATGCTTATTGCGAAATCAATCTGCAAGACATGGTGATAAAAATGTTTACCTTCTTTATGACAAAAATGCTAAAATGTAAAAATGCTGCAGGTTTGTTTTCTTAGGTTTGTTTGTTTTCTGGTCCTCTTTTTGCCATTAACATTAAAATATGTTAACAAGATATAGAAGAGGCTTAGAAAAATCTGAGGTCAGTAAAGGCTGAGATGTCTTCCACCAGTTGATCAAACTGTAGGGAAAACAGAACTATAAATATTACAATGTTATCAAATCGTAGAGCATAAGTAATCATCTCAGTGCACCATCACTTTCTTAACTGTTGAAAAATTTAATCCTTTCCCATGGGATCTGTCTTGATTGCTGCCAGACTCAAATACGAGGTTTTTTTTTTTTTTTTTTAAATTTTTTTATTCTGTATCTCATGACTGCAAAACTGTTCTTGAATCTATGATCTTCCATCCCACCTTCCGTTTTGCGATTTGAGTCAATCAGTTTGTATCTGTCAAATCCCAGCTTTACTCCCCTGACCCGCTGCATACAACTGGTGCAGTTTTGCATGTCTGTGTTGAAGATGTATCCATTGGAACAAATGCAAAGACTTCTAAGGTCACTGGAGGAACACAGGACGTGACACGTGACCACCAAAGATAGGTCAGTAAGAAAAATATTGAAGTGTTGAGGGAATGTATTTCCTGTCTAAGAACACAGGAAGAAGTAGAACACTGGGAGTGTGTTTAATCTGAATGTGAAGTTGGTGAAGAACAAATGCTTATAATGTGCCTATGAAGGCATTTTAGTTAGATTGCTCCATCTCCTCCCTCCCATAGCATTATTATGCCCCTAGTGTTTAAATGGAATCCACATCAGAAAGCAGACCTAACTGTTTTCTTACTGCTCCCCACCAGGGTCAGCACCTTAATCCACTTTGCTACATTGGCACAAAGAAATGATAGGCTTGAAGGCGGAAGCAGAACCAGGGCTGCATAACCAGCCCTGGTGCTGTGTGGGCTTGTGTGTTGTGTGGGCTTGGGATCTGGGGTTTCAACAGCCTGTGTGAAAACCTAACTGCTGAGAATGGCACTAGGTTGCCTCACGATAGGGTGATAACTAGTCTAGCTTCTTCCACTCCTTGAAATCTGAGGCATCAGAAATAAAGTCCACAGTTTAATACTGTCTTGTTGGAGTGATATATTCACTTGAGAACAGTAGCAAAAACCACTTCAAATTTAGATTATTTTTTCTATTGAACTTCCCAGTATATGTGCTACTTACTGATTATTCGTGTGTTTTTAAACAGAGTAATTGTATTTGTTACCATGTGCAGTGTGGATAATGTTTCATGGTTGGATGGAAATAAAGCTTTTAAAATGTGTCCACACTAGGGGGCTGTGTTGCTTTAACAATGTCAATTTCAAAATGCTGTATATCGAGAGCAGAACCAGAGCTGTATAAACAACTTATAAGCACATTTATTTCCTGCTTAAAAAGGGTTTGGAAAGGAATAAAAGGGAATGATTTGCAATTTTGAGAAACATAAAGTAGGAGAAAGGACATTTTACTACATATATGCTTAGATGAGATATTGAAGTTTAAGGATGAATAGTTGAACTCATTGTCCTGACTTGAGATGAATGAATCCTGGTTGCTTCGGTCCTAAAGTGGTCCCTGAGATGAAGGACACAGAGCTCAGCTTGGTGCTGACCTGCATCAGTTTCTTTCAATCCCCGCAGTGTTGTGATATTGCTCTGTTGCAAACACAGGCGATCCTTTAGGAAGCTCTCTGCTCTATCTCCCAAGCAAGATTAAGATTAGTTGTTTAGTATTAGATATTAGTAGTTAATATCTTTTCCCTCTTACTTGCCAGACCTCGTCAGAACATTCATAATGACAGATACTGAAACTAGAATGGATGCAGAATTAAAAAATGAACAGAAGGAACCTCTTGAACTATAAAGCATGTAAAGTCTTTTCTATCTTTAATTTCAACTAACCATTTAAATACTTAGTGGATCTAAGCAGCACAATTAGAATCATAGAATCATTAAGGTTGGAAAAGACCTTAAAGATCATAGAGTCCAACAACAACAACCTAACCCTACTACCCTAACTCTGACAACCCTCTGCTCAATCATGTCCCTCAGCACCACATCCAAAATGGTTTTTAAACACATCCAGGGATGGTGTCTCAACTATCTCCCTGGGGAGCCTATTCCAGTGCTTAACAACCCTTTCTGTACAGAGTGCTTTCTAATATCCAACCTAAGATTAGAGATAGAGGACTGACTTTTTGTTTAACTGTGTATAAAAGGGCATTTTAAAGAAATAGGTTTCTTGAGGAGCTTAAGTCTTTACTAAATACCATAGAAATGTTAATATTGTTCAATGGAAGTTAAAATGTCTACCAAACCATCTACCAGAGTAGGGCCCTATTTAGACAATCTAGTTCCTTTTAAATTCCTGAGCCTATTGTTTTGTGTTGTTTGGGTGTGCCTTAAGACCTAGAGCTTACTAATAGGAATAGTATTAAAATCTGGGGGTTATTTGGGCCTTTCAGACTTGTCTATTCTTACTGAATACTGGTGCCAGGTCACGTAATACTAGAACATCAGTTGTTTCACTGACCAACTTGCATACAACTTCCAAAAATGGGATGGTTGTAACTGCTTTGCAGGAGAGGTTTAACAAACACTGCAGCAATTATGTGCTCCCACTATTTTAAGAGTATTTCATACAGGGCACCTAGACAGGCTTGAGCAGTGGATGCAGGAGAGCTTCATGAGATTTAACAAATCTAAGTGCAAGGTCTTACACCTGCTGATGGCAGCCCCTGCTATCAATACAAGCAGGAGGAAGTAAAAATGGAATGCAGCCCTCCCAAAAGAGATCTGGGGATATTGCTGGTTGGGAAGCAGGACAGGAGCCAGCAGTGTGCCCTCGCAGCCCAGAAAGCCAACCATATCCTGGTCTGCATCAAAAGTGTGGCCAGCAAGACAAGCGAGGTGATCCTGTTCCTCTGCTGCATGCTGGTGAGGCCCCACTTCTGGAGCACTGTGTCCAGCCAGATGTGGAGACCTCAGTACAGGAGAGACATGAACCTGTTAGAGTGCATCCAGAGGAGGGCTGCAAAAATGGTCCAAGGGATGGAACACCTTTCCTACAAGGACTGGATGAGAGAGCTGGGACTTTTCAGCCTGGAGAAGAGAAAGCTCCAAGGTGTCCTGACAGTGGCCTTTCAATACGAAAAAGGGAGCTACAGGAAAGAAGGGAACAAGCTCTTTAGAAGTGTATCTTGTGACAGGAAAATGGGAAATGGTTTCAAGCTTAAAGAGGGTAGATTTAGGTTGGATATAAGGAAAAGGTCTTTAACTGTGAGGGTGGTGAGGCACTGGAAGAGGTTGCCCAGAGATGTGGTTGATGCCCTGTGCCTGGAGACTTTCAATGCCAGACTGGATCAGGCCCTGGGCAACCTGTTTTAGCTGTGGTGCCCCTCTTCACTGCAGGGAGGTGGACTAGATGACCTTTAAAATTTCTTTCCAACTCTAAGGATTCTATGATTCTGTAATTCTATGATTCTTAAAAATGGATGTAATGTTGCCCTTATTCCACTCACTTGGGACTTCACGGGACTTCCTTTTCAAATATCATTGTGGCACCCAGAAGGCAAGATAGGATGGAAGGGTTTTCTTGCAATGTACACTTCCCACTAATTTGATAAATGACATACATGCCCAGATCTAAAAATTAGTTTTACTTTCTTATTCCATTGTGTGCCAAAGAGAGAAAATGATTACTGTTTGCTGCTTCCTTTATTTTTTTTTTTTTTTGACAAAATGTTATAGTCAACACTTTGTCTCACTACTTATTTTTTTCTTTCTTAATATGTATCTCGAGAGAAAACTCTAAACAGTATTTTTACAATGTCCTCTCTCTCTGCCAACTTTTATTTTCAGCTACTGAAGATTAATAATCTACATATGTTAGCTGCAGTAGTTTAATAAATAAAGCTTAATTAAAACAAGAGAAGCACAAGAAACCCAAAGAGGTCTGATTTAGCCCTACAGATTTATGTCATTTTTCTTGTTTGCTCTATGTTTTAGAAAATGGGGGTAGGGAAAGGCCTGGGAGAGAATTTCAGGTTTTTATATTTAATTGAACTAACAGCTTGTGCTGACAAGTAATAAATAACAGTGACACAGAGTGACTAAATAAATTGGTTTCCTCAAACAATGATTCATTTGCTGTCTCGCATTGCCATCAGGTTAAGAGACAGCTTCTTTTGTCAGCCTACAGGAGAAGTATTTGATAGTGTAACAGCCTTCTTTCTATTCCAGTCACCACAGCCTTTTTAAATGCAAGGAATTAGTACAAATAAAAATGCAGCAACTGAGCAAAACCTGGGCTGCTCATTGACTTATAAAAAAAACAAAAACAAAAACAAAGCCAACCAACTAAATCTCTGCAAAATCAGTTATCAAGGAGGCATCTAGCTGTGACTCAGTGTACTTTATAGGAAGAGAACCCAGCTGATAGGCAAAGTTCTTTTACTTTTGCAGAAGAAAAACTGCTGATACTGAATCATGTGTAGTGTCCATGATCTCAGCAGGCTTTTGCTTGGCACTCATCATTCAAGGACAGGATGAGTACAGGCCACATTCTCACTAAAATTCTTTGCTGTCAGATGTATACCCACTTACAAAATAGATAGGTCAGTTCTTCAAGGGCACACCCAGCTTTTCTGACCTTCTCATCACGTAGCCCAGTTGCAGGAAGGTAAAGCAGCCTTGAAGATAAAGCCACAGTGAAATTTATGGGGCGATTGTAGCTTGCACTCCTAATTCAGGCTGAAGGATTTATTGCATTCACTGTGCTGATATTCTGCTTGTTTCTTACACTGGATTCATTTCAGGCCTGTGGTTCTGAATAGGCTATCTGGTCAAAAGACTATTTTCCATCAAAGATAATTGGAGCAGCTGGTATAGTACCCCTGCAGAGGAGAGGCTGGCATTTCACAAGTTGCCCTTATGGTTGGTGGCCTGTTGCAAAAATCTTTGCTTACTCTGACCTCTTGCAACACTAGGGACTGACCTCCCAGACCTCCAGAGCAGCTCAGCCTTGTACCTGCTCAGAATGCACACAGTTCTTAGGAAACAGGAAACACTGACCAAAAGAGGGGAACTCAAACATACCTGCCCTTCAAGATAGAGCTGCTCTTCCCAGATGTCTGTGTAAATGTTACGGAAGGGATTTTAAATGCTCAGAAGGCATCCTCAGGGTTTTTCATAATAGAAACCACGCCTATGAGGAATTAATTATTTTGGATCAACTCTACAGTTTCCTTTGCCAGAACTCATTTCTGCACTTGCTTGCCATGCTAAGCTTCCTAATAGAACCACAAAAACATCCAACATAGGCTATGATGTGAGGACAGATGTTTGATACTTATTTTCAATGAATTTAAAGACTGAATCTTACTCTTAATGCCACTGCATTGTTAGGACAAGTGCTGACTGTGGCTCCTACTTGTAGCTCAGCACTAGAACTTCACACACTTTAGCACCTCACTAACCATGCTGTTCCCCTCAAATGACTGTGCTTTGTACCTACAGTTATTGGTACCATATTTTCAGATAATTATTGCTCTCTTCTCTCGTGTCTGTAATTCTTAGAGCTGTTATCTGCCTGTCGCACTTATCTAACCTTTCAGTTCATCTTTCCACCTGGTTGTCGTGAAGCTGTGAAGGGCAGTTCTGCTCTGCAAATAATTGGTTTAAGACAGGGAAACAATTAAGGACTGCTATGCATGCAGTCAGTTGGAGATGCTGCTGCAGTACCTTGACAACAAACACAAATTTTATTCCTACAGTGACACTGACAAGCTGCAGTGCTAACAACATAGCACCTTTCTAAAACAGAAAGATGGTTTCTGACCCATGTAAATTTCTCTCTTGTTATACATTGCAAAACCGGAGTTGCAAGGCCTGTTTTGCTGATGATCTGTGTTTTTGTTATCTCGGTAGACTTGTATCACAGGAAAACCAGAATGGATTGTATTAATGTAGTCTCTCTGAACAAATCTTTAGTACAATGTCAGTTTATAGCTGAACAAGTACAAAATGTTCTTTTTTTTCTTTTGGGCATAAGCTTCTTTTACTCCATAGACTTTCTTCCTACACTCTGTATTTACATCTTCTTATTCAAAGACTGGTAAGCATCTTTCATTTATTTTACTTTTTTTTTTTCTGTTCATTCTTCTTGAAAAAGATGTTATTCACTGCTTGAGGCTCCCAAAATAAAAGTTACTAGAATTGAACCTGCTTACATTCTGTTGAGACTGGAGGATTTTCACAAATGAAATAATTATGTTCACCTTTCTAAAAGACTGTGTTTTAGTGTTTTTTTCCATCTGAGACTTTCTCTGTGTCTGTTTCTATTACTAGGCTTGTGCTTCTTAAGCTGAACATACGGACTATGATCAGTGCCCTTCTTCTAATGAGGTAAAACGATTGAAATCCTTAAAATCTTTCCCTGCTCTGCACCTTTTCCAGTTACTTCATTCATCTGTCATTAAGCGTTCCGTAAATGATCTCCAGAATTTTGATAACTGTGATTTACTAACATTGAATCATTGCACCTCAGGCTATTGGGGACCTGGGGAGGTCTCCAGCCAAACCCCTGCCCAGTGCAGGCTCAGCCCTGGGGTCAGACCTGGTTATTAGGGCTTTATCCAATGGGGGCCAGAAGCCCTTGAAAGAGGGAGGCAGCTTTTGGGTGTACTGAGATATAAAGGCCATTCCTTCTGAGTTGCCCATGTATCAACTAGATTTATAATGAAAATGTCCCTCTTCCTACTTCATTTAGAATGAGCATGAATCTTAATGAACTGATTTGCAGAGCAAGACAATCTTATGATCTTGTTTACAGCAGGCTTAGAGATTTGAAGTTTGATCTGTGAAACTTCCTGGGCATTGTGACTCTGAATATTAGACTGATAAGATTTTTAGATGCTACTCTGCATTACCTCATCTTACTTTTCATTTTCCCAATCAAATAGGTTGGGATGTCCTTGTTACTGTTCCTTGTGTGATTTCCTGCTGTGCTCTTTTTCTGTTTAGTAGAACTGAACATATCTCTTTTGCATCTATGGGAGAAAATGATGCTCTTTTTTGAGCAAACTGAAATCTATACAGCTTCTCAGTCCAACACATTAATTTAGGTCTTGCAGGCTTGCCTCCAATGCGGCAGCAGGTACAGGAAATACTAATGAGGTCTTTTTAGAGATGGAACTCATGCACCAACGCAGTGCTGTTATCTCCAGCCCCGAGCTCAAGTCAGTGTTTGCTCTTTTCTTTACCATTCCTTCTCCTGTTTATCTGACCTCCTTGCTCCCATCTCTCTAGTTTTAAGCTATGGGTCCGTCCTTCTGTGAAAGCACCTTTAGCACTCCTCTGTTCCCCTGGTCTGCCTGAGGTGACTTCCTAGATAACTAGAAATCTTTCCTTTGTCTTTGGCATTTCTGACAGTTCTTGTGCTAATCCTGAGGCTCCCGTGGAGGAAAATAACTACAAATAACCTCCTTACCTTCCAAACATTTTCCCTGTCCCTTTCCCTTTATTGGCCTTTCTCCCCTCTCATTGTGAAGCACAGCCTATTTGTAATGAGCCCAATCTTTCCCTCAGTTAATGAGAACAGAAAGGATTTGTGTTGTTCACAGAAAACAAGTATTTTATTGGCAGCAACTAAAGGTTGTTAACGTGCTTTTTGGTCTGTGGGGAAAATGGAATTGAACAGGTGCTTTATACGTGTTGTAAAAGGAAAGAATGAGGATATATATTATACAGAGAATTTGTTGGTTTCATGACTGAGGTTGTTGCATTCAGTGAGGCTGGTAATCCCATTTCTTGGTGTATTGATATAATGCTGTCCCTATAGCAAAACTGAAAACATCTGATATGCATCTACATTTGGAAAGATATACTTTTGTAACCCCTTAAGGCAAAAGAGTTCTTCTTAGATTCCAGTATAGAGAAGTCACTTTTCTGTTGCTTGCAGTTGATATTTGACTTGACAGAACTGAAAACAAATGTCTCAGTATTTTGTCCAAAGGGTGCAAATTTCCAAGCCTGAAGAAAAGCTAATCATGAAGTGCACAAGGAATAAATGACATTAAAAATCTCTTTACTATCAAAGGGTCCACATTGCTTTTCCTAAAGATCCGAAAAGTGAAAGTGTCTCTACAGCTGCTAAGCACCCTTCGTTTTGAAGATCTGCAGTGCTCCACATCACAGTTTCTGTATTATGTCATCTCCCCGCAGCATGCCCTGTTGCTCCATGAGATGATCTATTTCTGAATGACTACCATATCACTCTCCATTCTGGACATTTAACAAGGAGATTTGCAAGTTAGCTTGTGTGCATATATTATCAAATAAAGTAAAAATAATTGCCTGAACAGTGCTGTGCCTGTTTGTACCATATGAGGCTCTGGCTCAATATTTGTGTTTCATCTGATGTATTTTAGTTACTGAAAATATTTATTTTGTTAACACTTCTCATGAATGCGCTGCTGTCATGCCTGAATGCAATTTGCTGGGCCATCTGCAAAGAATGAAGAGCAGCTCTCTAAATAATTTATTAGTCTGCCTAAATTTGTATGCCAGTTGCATTGCAAAATCTGACTGAGGAGTGGTTTCTTCTGTCTGGTTTTAGGCCTACTGTTACTACAGGATTGCATATTCTTCTAACTCAGAAATGCAGCAAAACTGTTGGCTTGTGAAGGTTTTGCTGTGTTTAATAGGGTGTTTCCTGATGAAGAAAGAGAATTGGAACACGCTGCTATTATTTTATGTGTGTGCGTATATGCACAAGCATGTACACATGCATGTACATCAATAGGAAGAGTCTGTTTTTTATTTTTACCAGTAGGTGGAAGTAATGAAGGCCATCTCTGGGAAAGAAAAACTGGAAACAACACAGGATAGTGGAAATTTAGAGTAGGATTCTAAACACACAGAATTCCTGTGTAATCTACTCACTGATTAACCTGGATTAGCCAAGGGCAGATTAACTGAGGCAGATTCTCAGGTCTTCATTCTGGTATGATTGCATCCCAGAGAAGCCTGTGATCCTGCAGGAGTAAGACATACTTTGCACTAAATGGGTGGGCTTTAAGGTTCTTTCCACCAAAGCCATTCCATGATTCTACAATACTGGTTTATAGATTCACTCAGTGAGGTCTGAATTAGCTCATTTGGAATCTGGGAGTGAGATTGCCATTGAAGGAAAGAGTGTTTCAAGGAAAACAAGCAAACAAACGCAAAAAAGTAGAGCAAAAAAGTAGAGCAAGCCTTCTACTTGGGACTACATTCATCCAAAATCTGCAGCTCTTTGAAAGCATTGGAAGGTGTACTCTTAAGGAAATCTGGTAGTCATCATAGATATCACAAATTGCATTAAGAGAAGAATAAAAATATTACAAGATCCAGATACTATAATGAAAAATTATAATGTAATTGAAAAAAAAAAGGACCATTGTAAATCCCGCATCACCACCAAGTCTTATGTTCTATAAGATATTTTTGTCCCTGTGTCGTGGTCTTATTCATGCAGCAATCCTAGGCATAGTTTAGGTTTTTGAATGTCTTGGAAGATCCAGGCAAAAATAATAAATGCAATAGATTTCTAAATTCTTCTAGAGAATTCCCAAGCAGTGAAAAGAATGTGTAAAGAGAAATTGGCTTTCCTTGCTTTTGAGTTTTTTAGACATTGGTTTTTAATTTCTTGGGCAGGAGATTTGTCTTCAGTTCTTCAGTTTTCCTTCAGATCTATCCTTTTGTGGTTGTTTTCTTTTTTTTCCTTTTTTCTTTTTTCCTTGCATTGGTGAACAATATTCCGAGTTATCATTTTCACAGCGAATTCCAGAGGTAGTTTCTCCACTGTATATGTCAGCTCTAAACAAGGTTAAACCAAGGCAACACCTAACAGTCCTGAATAGCTCTATGCTACTGAAGTTATATTTAAAAATTTACCAGCACTTTGCTTCCCAGCACTTCAGCTTTGCAAGAAGCTAGAAGAAACATTGCCCTCCTGCTTCGTATCTGTCACAGGCCCAGCAAAATGAGCAGATATGCTGCTCATAAGCAACAGACGTGTCTGCTGTGAAGTTAGTCTTACTTTGTACACAGAACAGGTAGTGGCGTTGGCAGACCTTGAAGAAAAGCCATGGCGTTCTTAGGAATGATGTGGTAACAGGAAATATCTTGAATTTAGCAATTGCTTGTATAGTTCATGCTTGGGTGGGAACCTTGTTTTTCTGTAGGAGAATGGCAGATGTCTGCAGAGAGTTCATGTTGATTTTTTTTCAGGGCAAATCTTCCCTTACCAGTGAGTATTGCAGCTTTCATTCGTTCCGGACAATTCCAGGACAAGAGAGTCATGGACACATGGGAGAGACTCCAGAACAAGGCTACCAAGATGGTGAAAAGACTGGAGTACCTTTTCCTATGAGGCTGAGAGAAATGGGAATGTTCAGCCTGGTGGAGAGGAAGCAGGGGGATCTCCTCAATGTCCATGCATACCTGAAGAGAGGGTGCAAAGAGGACAGTGCCAGGCTGTTTTCGGTGGTGCCTCTTGACAGAACAAGACACAGTGGGCAGAAACTGGAATATGAGAAGGACCGTTTAAATGCCTGTCACAGAAGGCTGGAGATTCACAATCTTTGAGGACCCTTCCAACCCAAGCCATTCTATGATCGTATGATTCTATGAAATGTAAGAAAACACATTTCTACTATGTGGGATTTTGAACATAGCAATAGGTTCCCAGAGAAGATGGGGGGTCTTTAGTCCATGGAGATACTCAGCATCCCACTGCATGCTGTCTTGAGCAACCTGCTTAAGCTAATTGAGGGAGTTGGACTAGGCAATCTCCAGAGCTGCATCCAACCTCTGCCAAACTATTATTTTGTTACACTTTTATGCATCCTCACCATTGGACTACTCATGCTCTCAATTTTTCATAGTGAAATTACCAAGGAGTTTTGCCAGCAAGCAAAAAGTGGTCCCAGATAACCTTTTATTATTGATCTTAGATGCAATCCCTTTATCCTGCTGCTCTGGTCTGCTCTAAGTGGAACATGCATATTTATCCTGGGAATCCCGAAGACCCAGTGCAAGTACTATGCTGGGGAGAGAAAGGATCCACAGAGCTGCTGCAGAACTGTATGGAGGCCTCCTGGATCCTTTAGAGATCTGCTAAAATGTGTGTTTGGCTGGCATTATTTTGGTTTTTTTTTTTTCCAGTTCTGTTATTGATAATGTTCCATGTGGCAATAACTTCACCAAGAGATACTTATGAACTTTAAAAAAGTTTTGAATATAAAGGTTATATTATCAACAAATGGTGGTTTGGAAGAACTAAATAGGTTTATGAAGATTATCCTTCTTTAACAATGCCTTAAATTTTTATCTCCTTATCCCTTTTTCATTGCTTTCTCTCTCAAGACATTATGGTTTATTGTGTCTCCACTAGGTGCCTTGCATATGATTTACACGCTGAATGGCTCTGCTTTGAGAACAGGGTAATGATATAATTTCCCCATTTATATTCAGAGCAGTCAAGACTTTCTAGCTCTCTGAATAATAAAACCACCTGCATTTAATATACATGGAAAAATGGGTAGGCAAATAGCAGATACGGCACAATCAGATAAGTGTAATCAGATAAAATATCACAATATTATAGCAGATCAGCATCTGGTAATGACTTGAATTTTAAAAGACTGACAAACAGCATGGCCTAAAGCAATCAGGCATACCTCATTTGGAGCTACTTATCCCAGATTTGATTGCTCTCTTCGTATGTTTCTGGCAGATTAAACATTCAGTCTGTCTTATTTTAACTATTCTGTGTCTGTGTCTGTCTAAATGAAGAAGCACAAGCTTTTCTCCTTTCTCCTGCAGTTAGGAAGCAACCATAGGTGGTGTCACCAAGGAACAAGTCTGCTCCCTGGCTGCTGCTGTGCTTTGTGCTAAGCACAGATCTGCAGGGTGAGCATTTGTGCAGCAGCCCACATCCTTTGCCTCTGCAACTGCTGCCTTAGTGCTTTGGTGTCTCTCCTGGCTCCCGGAAAACTGGAGAAATCTGATAGATCTTTTCTTCTGACTGATGGCCCTTGGGGCAGTAGGACATGGAAGACTTCTTTCCTACATGCTACTGAATGCTGTGGGACCTGTGTCACCCTTGGGGGTCCTGGCCCTACAGTAGCGCAGGTAGAACAAGATCAATCAATGTCACTGTAGTGTTGCTGCTCTATGTAGGTAAGACATGGCCCATTCTGTAGCTATTTCTATGCCCATATCAATAGCAAGTCATATTGGTTCTTAATGCAGGTCCTACAGTAGCACCCAAATGTGACATTTGGAGATGTTTTCTCTCTCTTTCCCCCTTCCTTACTTTCTCCCTGGCCTCTTTATATTTTATTCCCCAGTCATTTGCAGAAACTCTTCTGGTTCTGTTAGAACTGCTGATTGTGTGCAGTGAAATATCACTGCAAGCTCCCTGGTGCACAGTGAGGCAAATGCAAGGCCAGAGACTGGGGAGTTTGTTCGCTCCTAATTACTAAGGATTTTGCACTCTGCAGATTGAAATGCTCTGTTTCCAGAATATTCTGGGAGCTGCATGCCTTTCTATACACGTGTTTATTTTTATATCACAGTACCTTGAACTTACACTGTACCACCAGAAACCTTTTTACTATAGCTAAACTAGAAGTGAAAGAAATGTAGAAAATACCCAGAAGAGCTCTAATACTTTTATAGACTGACAGTAAAGTCAGTGATTCAGAGGCTACAACAGGCCACACTGATTCCTTTGAGTTCAAATCGGTATGTGTTAGATCAGTACACAATATCTCAGATATTTTGCATGCAGATGGAAGGAAATTCTGCAGTCCAAGGCTATTGACATGCTTAGTAAGTAAAATCTGTAAGTAAGTAAAATCTGAAAGCTGAACAATGCTTTGAGGCCCCAGTACATGGTTCTGTCCAAAGATAGGCATGCTCCTTGGAGAGCGACCTATAGAAGATATTGTTCTGCTAAGAACAAGGTGCATTCAGTATCAGTACAGGGCAAAGGCTCATTCTAGCTCAGAATTCTGCAGTAAATGGTAGCAAGGGTTCCTCCTGCAGGTGAATCGGAAAGTGACTAAAGGCAAGACTCTGCCCTGTGCCCTGAGTGCTAACGTCCTCAGATGGTATCACTGATAGAGGAGGGAATAACAAAATGAAGCACATGGTCCAGGCAGCTCAAGAATCTGGAACTTGAAGCTTTCTGCTCAAGTATATGGTGCACAAGGAAATAAAGGAGGGATGGTTTGTCATTAGTTCTTCATTTTGTGTGGCATAGAGATGAGATATGATCTGTATTTTTGTCTCCTATCCCTCAAGTTCTTGTGATTCCTGTTTCACTGTCCTCATGTCTTCATTTCACTCCTTCAGTCTGCAGCACTCTTTTGCAATGTCTTTGTCTTCCACACATCTTTGTTATGACATTACAACTGGCCTGAACAGTAGCTGAATCAGTTTGGGGGGATCTAGTGCAACACCGCTACTGTTCTTTGCCATGATTAAATGTAATTGCAGCCTATAAATTGAGTAAAGAATGCAGCAGGTGGAACACTAAATGTGCTTGGCAGAGGCCATCAAAATTAAGATTGTGAAGCCCTGGCACTAGTGAAACCTGGGACAGATCTTTCACTTCTTCACTGGAGACAGGGCTTGCAGCAAAATGTGTCTGCCAGTGTGACATGGCTGTAGGAATGAGGTCCAAGGACTGTCCCAGCAACCTTCCCTGTGAGGTTAACTCATGTGTGCATTCAGATGGAGGCAGATTTTTTGATCTTTAACAAGTGAGAAATTGTCATTTATACTCTTATTTTCTGTAGAATGGAGAGAGTACAACTACTGGTAATCAATATAATCATAGTGCAGCATTTCAGATATGAGGACTCCTCCAAAAGTAATGCCTCCTACTTTATGATGTTGCCCTGTGACACCAGAGGTGGATGTTGGCAACAGAGGTTGGTCCTTCCTGCCACTATTCCCTTTCATTTTGTTGCCTTGTGGCAGATAGCAACAGAAGGGGAATCTGACAGAATGGTGTCTGACATGGAAGTGCATATAGAACAAAGGTGCATCACTGAATTCCTCCATGTAGAAAAAATGGCAGCCACTGACATTCTCTGGCACTTGCAAACATTTATGGAGATCAATCAGTGGATGTGAGCTTTGGTGAGGTGCTGGGTGCTGCATTTCAGCAGTGACAGAGGGTCACTCTGTTTCATCACTGGTGAAAATGCATAGCTAATTGTGTTACAGCTGAAAATTAGCTATGAGAATTTGCTCTACTGACAGTGTTATTGCGCTCCTTGTATCTTTTGTGGTTTCCACACAAATAAATAGGAGGCATTACTTTTGGAGTGATCTACATACAAACAACCAGCCTTGGTCTGCCCCTGAACACACTGCTATCCTGCAGGCATTGGTTTGTTAACGCTGGCTGTCATGTCCTGAGGTTGAATTTCCATGGAACTTGGTAGGAGCTGAGTACCAGACCAGACCCCTGAGCTTTTCTCAGGCTAAATTGCCTAGGTCACAGAGAAATTGTAGGTGGCAGATACTGCTTATCTGAGGACAGCTTGCAGGAGCAATATTGCCTCCATTCTAAATCCTGAACCCACACCATCCTCTTCCATTTTTTCTTTGAAATATGATTTTTTTTAGTTCTTTGTCATCTTAACTGGCTTATTGTGTACATGAGTATGTGCAAAATTAGTGTGGTTGGTATGCCAAGAAACTAGATTTTTCTACACAGCTTGAATGAATCAATCCCCACAGTGTCAGAGATGGGAAAAGGTACACAAACTTGTAGAGGAGACAAAGAATTAGCATGATGATTGTTGCTTATTTTAAAGAGATTTGCCCCTTTGAGCCCCCTGTTCTCCCATGTTGCTTGCATTCACTATAATGTGACATTTATTGATTTGTTAGTCAAAGGGCTGCTGTCTCTCTTAATCACTTGAACGGAACTTTTCTAAATATAATTTTTGTAGATAAAATCTCATGTGGTCCTGAAGATATTTCAGCCAATGAATATCAGCATATCAGAACAGAGAACTCGAGGTCAGAAAGCCAAAAAACCATTATTCCACCCACCTCTGCAGAAATCCACTCTGTGTCCCCCTCAAAGCCCAAATGGAGTTGGACCATTTGACGTTTCAGATTTCCATACAGAGAATAGGAAGTGATGCCTTAAGTCACAGTGAATGTTCATAAGGTTTCCTTATAAACCCCAATACGCTGTAAGACTGTCAGTTTGCAGTCTGAGGGGAAAACACAGTCATTATTGTACAGAGGCATGCCTGTGTTAGCATTAGCAGCAATTACTCAGGTTTGCCATTTTCTGTTTCACATCTACCCCAGACATTTTGCTTTAGAAGAGTGACCGAGATGTTTGCAGCTCTTCTGGATCCAGGATGAGAACGACTCATACTGAAAGCTAGTTAGCACTTCAGCTGAGCTCAGATAGCTAATTTTCATTAGTAAGTAGGGCTGACAAGCAGCTGATAACATGTACCAAATGTACATTAACTTCTATCTCTGATTGGTGATTCCTCCATAAAAATCCCTACAATACTTTTGTTTTCAATTAACAGCAAAACTTTGGCATTTGAAAGGAATTCAGAAAAGGTTTTTAAAATGTTAAATATCTCTCATGATATGCATTTAGAAAAATCATAGTGGAAAGTAGCTAAGTAGGATGATTAATGAGGAAGACAATTAACATATTTTCAAATGCATCAATATTATGGCTTGACATGTCCTTGTTCCTGCTTGAAATTAGTAATGATAAATACAGAGACCCTATTAAACTGTTAATAGTCTGATAGGCACAGCTGAGCATGCAATGGAGAATAATATAAATTAGTAATTGGGTTGATAAATCTGTACCTTATTTGGGATGATGCAGGAGAGAACACAATGCCAAAAGAGAGTAGACATGGGTTGAAGTTAAATCCCAGTATCTTAATTTTCTTTTCTCTATCTTGTAAGCCCTAGGGGATATTGGAATCAGCTTCCAAAATAGTTCTCTATCTTTTCTCTAAAAGGAATACAAAACCAAATCCAAGCATTGCATTGCAGGACCATAAACTCAAGTTTATTTAATTCTCTTCTGCAATTTGAACCATGGGGGATGCTCAGAAGTTAGAAGTTCCTCAATACTTTCGTAAGATCTACACTGTGATGTCACAGTGGGAAAGTATGTGTTTGAGGGGAGAAACAACAAAACAACCTGCTAAAAAAGCCCTAACACAATCAAATCCTATAAAGAAATTGTGAATGTATTCATTTTGGCTTTGTTACTGCCTGTGTATACTTGCTTTCTCATCTCACAACTTAGCAAGAATGTTCAGAGAGGTGAAGGTACTTCAGTTGGTGACCTGCAGTAACAGGTGAATAAAATGAATTCTAAAGTTTTTCCTATGGCTACAGCAAAGATATTGTACCGTCATAGAAAAACCCACACTTATTTCATAAAAATGAAAAGATGGTCACTAAGTTCATTTTATTATTCCTAACTTTATTTTTCGAAATACAACAGTGAGGGAAGAAAACAGTTGTGACAGAGAGGTGGAGTGGAAGGATAGAATTAATGCATCCAGTATCCCTAGGTCCCACGAGAATTGTGGTGGACACCAAGTTGAACATGAGACAACATTATGCCCTTGTGGCAAGAGAGGCCAATGCCAGGGGCTGCACTAGCAGGAGTGTTGCCAGCTGATCAGTACTCTCTGGTGGGACAAGAGGCAATGGGGAAAGACTGAAAAGATGAAAATCCATTTAAACAGAAGAGAATTCTTTTTCACTGTGAGAATATTCAAGTAACGGAACAGGTTTCCCAGAGATCTTGTGGATTCTTCATCCCTGGAAATACTCAGAACCCAACTGCATGGGACTGTGGGTGATGATCTGCTCACTTGCCCTATTCTGAGCTGGGAGAGATGGGCTGGTGATCCCCAGAGGTTCCTCCAGCCTCAGTCCTGCTGTGATCCTGTGATTCTTGGTAACATCCATTTCTTGCCTATGAAAAAAAGAGCATGACTGGATTTTGGTCATTAAGATTTTTTATTTTCTAAATTAAAGGATTTAGAGCAAAATTTCCCAAATGCTAAAATCCGACAGAAATCCTAACGGTAACATTTATTTCAGAACTGAAGTGTAGTCTCTACAGGAAAAAAAAATGATAAAAAGGGGGATATATTTTTATTCCTGAAATTTCCAAGATAAATAGAGATCAAACACGTATGCAAATGAGTCACTTTAATGAACACCATCTATTTTTAAATAAGGGCAAGAGGCCTATATTTGTTTAAACAGGAGATGTCAGGGACAGCCTACAGTCAAAGCTGATTTTACTTTTCACTTTGGGTTTCTTAAGCAAACGTAATTGGCATGACATGTCAGAGTTCAGTCAAGATAGAGAGCCCTCTCAGTTTCTTGTGGCATCAGAACAGTTCTCCTTTATTTTGTTCAACATACATCTTTTATACCATTCACTCACAAACAAGAAGTTCCTATTCCTCTAACAGTTCCTCTAACTGGCCCTTAGCTACCCCCAAGCAGGGGTGATAAAGGATAAAAGGTTTCTCAATTGTGACAAGATTAGCAGTGCATACAGAAGAATCTCCTGTTTAACCTTTGCTCTCTGTCTCACACTCCAGTCTCCCAAGGTTTCACTGTGATCGGGTCTATCAAGGAGTCTGATAAACTCTTTGGTGACTCACTCACAGTTACATCTGCCCCAGCAGTGACATAGCTGTCATTTTGCTGCATAGGATGAAAATCTAACAGTTTGAAGTTTAACACTTATGCCCTGTTATTTGCTTTTGGATTGGTGGACCTACTTTATTCTTCTGAAAGCCATTTCAAGCTAATTGGACACTGAGGTCTATTTTCAATACACTTTAGCTACAAAGACACAGCAGGCACCTTTACAATTTTCTTCTTCCTTTTTTATTTAATATATTATAATCTTCTGCAGTATGAATGTATACAAAAAGTGACTTTGGATTTTATTTTCTTATTCCTGAAGGTGAGAAGATGCTTCCAGCAGACACAATGCATGTGATGCACCCCATTTTAAAAGGTATTGAGCCTTTCTCTTTTTGCTTCTTGTTTTTATGGCACATAGCACAAAGGGAGCCAGCTCCATTATGCGGAATGCGAAAAGCAGTCACTGAACCCGCAATACATTAACCTTACTGTCACTGTGAGTTAGCTCAAACACAAGGTAAACATGCTCACTTCTGATCTGTGCTGCTCTCCAAAAACCTTCTCCCTTTTGCTGATGCTTGCTTTCATGCCCTTCATTCTACTGTACAAGAAAAGCATCTGATCCCAAATGGAGAATTGTAGAAATGTAGAATTGTAGAATTTTGCTGTATATTTATCATATTTATTTTATCTTTTCATTTTCATATTTTTTTCTTGGCAATGTAAAGGCTGAATAAATTGGACGCCATGTTCTTAAAGGTCCAAATTTCAAGGAGAAGAATGTGACTGGTGCAAAGTGCCCCAGAATAAGGGGTGTCTTGGGAATAGTTTCAGTGATAGACTGCCATACAAAATTATGTAGCAAAAGGATGTAGTTTGTGCTTCTGCTCCTCTTTTGACTCCAGTAGCAGATTTGGGATCATAGCACTTCACTGCTCTCTCTTGAGAGTTACACATACTAATTGAGGTGCAGAGCCCTTGTTTGATGAAGCTCTTCTGATTTAAAGGTGTTGCTAATTAAGATGAAGACGAGCCATCACAGGCGAGTCAGTGCTTTACTGCAGCTCTGGTGAAACACCAGGGTATTTGTAATGCCTGCCATAAAGCTTCTTGGAAGTCCAGCCATTAAATGCAGTCACCGATCCTGCTTTCTCCATTATTTGTATTCTCTCATTCCAGATGATAGAATCATTTTTTAAAAGTACATGCCGTGTGAGCCAGTGGAAGGGGTTGCTAAAGGCATTAATAAATTAGAGGTGGATTTATAAATTCTGCTCAGGGCCGTACTAACAAAGCTGAACTGAAGGGAAATTGAACTTGTCCTTTTAGATAAGACAGCACCTTGTATTTAAAAAAAGAAACAAACAAAAAAAAACAATAAAACACTGGGAAAATAAAAGTAACATCCATTGTCCATCATAGCTGCATCCCAGTTTCAAGATTAGAAAGCTTCATTTTCTCTTCTAGTGAACGACAGTAGTGACCTACCCCTTAGAGGCACTGGCCTTCCAACAAACAATATGGCAGAGGCAGGACACGTGTACAGGGGCTGGCAGACGGCTAATGGAAAATGATGTGGTTTCCTACAGTATTTTCTTTTTGAACCCTCTAAGGTAATGTTGTCCTACTGAAAAAATATCTGGAAATACTGGTTGTGAAGCATCAGAGGGGAATCCACCAAAGTTTCTGTGAGATTTGGACGCTAATGTGCTTTGCTTGCAGTAGCGAGTTACACCTGGCACTTAGGATACTCTTTTTATTGGGTATAATTTGCAATTTACTTTCATTCACATGAATTTCTCCATATGGATGACAGTGAGCTGCATTAAACTGTTAAATGCATACAATTCCCAGCTGATATGATGCAAAATAAAAATGCCAAGTGAATATGTACATACTCCTGTATACCTGACTATCAACTGATCTTCATATCTACCTACAGATTTAAATCAGTCTTAATACAGATGTTATTGACATGCCAAAGCATGGAACTGTGCTAATAGACCCCGCTACTGATTTTTTTGCAGTAATTTGCAAATGTTTTAAGATCTTTTTTTTTTTTTTTTTTAAAAACAGAAGGTGCATTAGTGACACAATGACTGAGGCATTAGAAAATGAAAACCCTCACTGGGATAATCCCATTGCAGGAGTGGGAAGGCCATCAGAAAAGCACCTTCCATTTGGTTCTGAAAAGTATTTTATCTAAGCTAGCAGAGGGCAATACTTGGTTTAATTTATGCATCTCTGCAGTATCAGTTATAGCTGTCTGTGCCTGAGCTACTTATTACTGGAGGAGGCAGCTAGGGAGCAGTGTGCTGCAGTAAATAAAGAAAGTAGGTGGTGAGCAGATTTAGGAATGAGTACAGTCTGTAGCAAGATGAGACTGCCTGTGATTAAAATGAGGTTAAACCACTGAGGTCAAATCAAAATTACACCATTTCTCCAGGATTCAGAATACGGAATGTATATGTTGGAGGTGGACTTATTTAATGGGGTTAGAAGATACAGTTGGTGGGATTTTAGATCTAGTTTTAAATTCGTAGTTATTCTTGTTCAAATAGTAGCAGTAAACCTCTTTGGTTCCATGAATGCTGCTATAAATTCAAAAAGTGTCATTTCTTTATGCTGAATTTTATATCAGGAAGAGTGGTATGTGACCTGAAAATTCTATTTCATGTACCTCTCCCTTAGAGCAGTAAAACAAACTTGAAATTGACTTTCAGTTTGTCTGTGAGTATTATCTATCTACAGAAGCAAGAGAGATTTTTAAGTTACAATCTCTGTAGGAAAAATGTGTGCTTATACAGTTTAAAATAAGACTGAAAATATGTTTTTATTAAAAAAAAATTATCAAATGAAACTAGGGGCAGCATTTTAAACCTTCTAACTGCTAGAATTTTAAGTCTAAATTCCTATGAAACTCTGAAAATTGATGACTCCTTTTAAAAACAAATTATTTAGAGGAAGTATTTCATAGAATTATAAAATAATTGGGTTTGAGGGACCCCAAGGATGATCAAGTTCCACCCCCCCCCGTGACAGGCTGGGCCACCAATCTCCCCATTTAATACTAGTCCAGGCTGCCCAGGGTCCCATCCAACCTGGCCTTGAACACCTGGTTCAAGAGGTGTGGGGCATCCACAACCTCTCTGGGCAGCCTGTGCCAGCACCTCACCACTCTCATAGTAAAAAAGACTTCCTGACATCCAAGACTTTGTGATTAAATGAGGCGATCCTGTGTTTTGGAGCAGATTATCCTCAGGTAGAAAGAAGCATCATACACAGAATATCAGTGGAGCCATACTGACTTATGTTTATATAAGTATATAGTGCATGCCTTTTTTCTTCTTCTTCTTCTTCTTTTTTTAATTATAAAAGGCCAAAATTAACTTTTAAAAATCTTTCTTTTTCTGAAGTTTGGTTTTATTATGGAAATGCCGTAAGTTATTCATCTGACACCACAAGTGAATAAAAACAGACTTCATCCTTAATTAATGCACTCTGCTGTAATGTGATTATTACAGGTGGATGCCTTTCACTTAGAAGCTATCTCCTAACCTAATAACACCAAGAAGAATGAGTTGGCATGACATTTTTCTTCTGAGACTGGAGCGTACCTACAGGGTAATCTCTTTCCCTTTTATATTTCTAAATGTAACATTTTGAAATCAGAAAAGCACACACCTCTTTTGTAATAAAATCCTTACTCTTAACTGGGTAGAAAGGCTTTGTTTATGAAGCAGCACATTATGATTTCAAAGGTGATGTTAGCATTTGTGTCACACCCACTCAGCTATTACAAGCTATGTATTTCCAGAAGGCAAACATTTCATAAAAGTACTCTGGATAGCCAGGAAGTAAGCTGCACTATTTGGATTATGTTCTACCCACATGAAGTACCATTATCTATTTCAGTTGTTACAGCTCTTCGATTTACATTCACTTATTCACTTTTTTTTTTCTTTTTCTTTCAGTTGTTTACAGTTTGAGGTAGAAGTGTAAAGGATCTGATTTCCAGTTCTTTACCTCAGGGGGGCTGTTTGGAGTTTGGTTGGGCTCTCACTCTTCTAATGACGTAAGCTCTCCTTGGTTCCTCTGTCACAGAATGACGTCTGTAGGTTCCAGTCATTCCTTCCAGTGCTTCAAAGCAGTTATGTGGCAGAGTTCACTGAAGTCAATCAGAGTTAAAGATCAGAATTTGCTCAATTTAATAGTGACCTAATTATGACCTACTCTGGCGATTTGAGACACAGATCTTTTTCCACTCCCCTGCATTACCATGCGCTGAATATCCTCTCAGATGCATTGTAGCACGAGAGGTAGCACTGACAGACATCCATAAACAAAGAAAAACTGTTTCAAGTGTTACCACAGCAATGGCATAGGAATTAAAAGCTTGAAAAACGTGGTGATCAGACAAGCTGGAAAGCACTGAAAGAGGTAGAAAGCACTGTCTTAGATGTCACGAACCAGCAGTGGGCCAGCAGTGTGTCCAGAAGGCCAGGCAGGCCAGTGGCATCCTGGTTTGTGTCTTCTGTGGACAGCAGGATGAGGAAAGTGATTGTCCCTCTGAAAATGGCATTAGTGAGACTGCACCTTGAGTACTGTGTTCAGTTTTGGGCCCCTTACTATAAGGACACTGAGTTGCTCGAGTGTGTGAGAAGGACAGCAGTGAAACTGGAGAGGGATCTTGAAGTCTGAAGGGGAGTTGTGGAGGAACTAAATTTGTTTACTCTCGAGGAAGCTGAGGAGAGATTCATCTTTTTTCTATGGCTCCTTAAAAGAGGTATGAAGCAAGCTGGTTGTTGATCTCCTTTCTCAGGTGACGAGCAATAGGATATGAGGAAATGGCCCCAAGTTGCAACAAAAGATGTTTAGATGGGATACTGGGAAGAATTTTTTTTCACAGAGAGAATAGAGAAGATTTGGAACAAGCTGCCCAGGGAGGTGGTGGAGTCCCCATTACTAGAGGCATTCAGGAGATGTGTGGATATAGCACTAAGGGATGAGGTTTAGTTATGGGACTTAACAGGTCAGGCTGGTGGTTGCAATTGATGATCTTAAAAGTCTTTTCTGGCAGAAATGATTTTATGGTTCTATGATCTCCTGAGCCAGATCTTGAGATGATGCAAATGGGTATAGTGTTTTCAAGTTCAGACTACCTTTATGCTGCTATAAATCAGGAAAATCGAAGTAACACACAGGTATGCACCAAAATCATCACTACTCATGTTACAACTAACAGTGTCTTGTCAGCATAGACAATAGCTGTACTCATTGTGTTAGACTCAGAACTAAAAAAAATATACATTCTGTGGTGAAAGGTTTGCTAGACAAGCGTAACATAAGATAGCAGCAGAAAAAGAGTATAAAGATGCTCAGTGCTATAAAAAAGTGAAATTGACAGTAATTGAGAGTGTTATGCTTCCTCAAGAAGTTCTTAGCACAAATAGCTCTCCCAAGAACTTCCTTTCTCTGTAGCATCTGATTTTGCATATTACTTTTGCCAATGTTGTATTTTTAGATTTTGAGTGCATCATGATTTAGCACACAAAACGTAAGGATTAGTCCCAGCTAGTTGAGTCGAAAACAATAAGCTTTATATGATCCCATCACTGGACTTACTGATCTGAGCACATACATGACTGAAAGACCAGTTGCAGCACACATATGTGAGTGCCTTTGTTTGGTTTGTTTGCTTGGTCTGATGCACACAGAGCACATTGGATCTTCTGTGGGTATGCAGTTCTTTGCATGGAGCAGCACTAGGTGAGAAGCAGAATATCACATATGCCGAAGAGCTCTTCTCATGTGCTCGGAGGCCATTTCTATGTACTCTGACTGACATGTGAAACACTTGTAGGGTCAGTTCTCCACACCAAAGTGGCAACAAAGCAATGTGGTTTTTGTGTAGTGCTAGTAAATTTGGTGAGACTAGAGAAATACCCTTCCAGGCTGGAGTGCTACATGCGAACTTGACAAAGAGGTGAGTAAAGGACAAATCTCTCTTTTTTTTTCTGTTTGAAGGCAAAATGAACCAGTCAGAGCCAACTGTCATGCTCCTCATGGAAACAGTGTGCCTGGTAAGGCTGAAGGCTGTATCTGTGGTCAGAAAGAAGGACATGATAATACAGAAATAGAGAGGTATGGATGGAAGAATCACATTCTGCTCTTGCATGACGGGGTATGTGAATGCACAGGTGTGTGTCTGTCACCTTGAATGCTTGTAAATTTTGCATCCTCGAGCTCTTCTCATGCACCTGAGGGAATGGCACAGTGCTGGTCAGGTTGAATGTTAGGAAAGGGTTCTTCACTGAAGAGTAGTCAGGAATAACCTCCAGGGCAGGGGTCATGGCAGTAAACTGACAGAGTTTTTATGATCTTACGAGGCTGTGAAGTACTTTTCAACACTCAGAGAGAACTTACTCACACATAAATGGGGTATAGGAACTTGTACTGAAAATGTTTCCGATACCAGTACCAAAAGGTGTAATTTTCCTTATCTTTCAGCTATTGCTTGGGCCACAGCTACAGGAAATCTATACTGAAAGGGTATAAGAGGCCAGTAAAATGGAGCACAGAGGCAAAGCACCTTCCATTAAACTCCTTCTGAATCCTCTTTCACTGGATTCTTTCATTTGTTTTGATCCTACTTGGCATTATAATTGTCTGAAAAGTGCACAGTGTATGCTGTGCTTGTCATCATCTGCATTGCTTCACTTGGAGTTAGGGTAGAATGACCTAAGGCTGTTTGAAAAAGAGAATTTTTAGCCAAATTTTCAGGTTGTCTCCTTTAATTTTCTATAAGCTCAAAAGCTTTTAGTCACAAAGGGAGGCTGTGAATACAATAGGGACTACTCGCTGGTAATCATAGAAGGCTGTGCTATGTGGAAAGTCAGTGCTGGCCATGTGAACTCGCGTAAAGTCTATTTCAAAAGGAAGGATACATCTATTAGCACTGCTTACTGTGAGCTGCTGGCAATTTCCCTCATTGGCAGCTGCAGTCTCTCTCACGCTCTCTGTGATTACCTTCACTGCCAACTGATAGTAATAAATACCAGTCTGAAAGACGTGTCACCTCATTAGCCTGACATGGTCTTTTTGGCAAACCTTTCTGTCTTACCTTAAGCATGGTATTTTTGGGACCTGTAAAAATTGGTGCAAAATGACCACCTAATTGTTTGCAAAAAATATGAGCATGGGTTTGTCCGTAAAGGCTATCAGATGCAAAAAGTCAATAGGGAAGCCCAGCTGCTCAGAATGCACTGATACTTCAAATTTTTCTGCTTGAAACACCAGGTAAATTCAAGACTATAATCCTTATGTGAAGGCAGCTACAGTTGGGTCAAATGCAACAGCTTTCTGTACTACTTCTTATTTTCTAGAGAAAGTTGTCAGTGTGATTAGCCTACTATCCAATGTTCTTCACCATCAAACTGTCACTGGAAGAAGCTGTCTCATCAGTCAGGGAAGAAAAGGTCTCTGAAAAGCAATCTCTACTCTGCTCAGCTGCACTTGAAAGACTGAATATTGAAATTCAAGGTTCACACTTACTTAAAATTCCTGAACTCAGCTGAGAAATCCAGAGCTCAGAGGTGATCACAGTGTCATAGTGCTGGAGTAGACCCAGGATTTGGTGCATCTGGCCACACTGTACTTTACCTATTCTGCTGCAGAAGCCTGAAGCTTCCTCTTGGCTAGGAAGACTGGAAATACTCACTGTCACACTTCATGTTGTCACTATATTTAATTTTAATCCCACCAGCGAGCCAAGTGTTGCCCACTTTTTTTCCATGTGCTAAAAGCTCGCTAGGTGTTATGGAACCTTCTCAGCCAAACTGAAAAGAGGGTAAAATGGTTCAATTTTATTAGTATGTATGGAAATTTTGGAAAAAATATCCCTACAGAAGCCTGAATTCAACTCACATTCCCTGAAGTGTGATATACTGACAGAGTTTTTATGATCTTATGGGGTTGTGAGGTACTTTTCAACACTCAGAGAGACTTACTCATACATAAATGGGGTATAGGAAATTGTACTGAAAATGTTTCCGATACCAGTACCAAAAGGTTTAATTTCCCTTATCTTTCAGCTATTGCCTGGGCTGCATCTACAGGAAATCTATAGTGAAACTATACTGAAAGCATAATAAGAGGCCAGTAAAATGGAGCACAATAAGCTTTTCCTCAAATGAGTACAGAAAAGGTTCTTAGTGTCTGTTCAATATATAGCAAGTATTTTTGGGGAGATCATCTTATAATCAGAGATCTTCTAATTAGAATCTTTTAATTATGGTTGGGTTGTTTTCAGCTTTTGGGTATTGATGGATGCAAACTTTTAACTCTGAACACTGGAATGACATCAAAAATTCCATGAGTGAAACAGTGAGACCTCAAAGAAAAGATCTACATTAAAAAACAAACAAACAAACAAACAAACCTGTAATTCATTGACTCTGCCCATTGTAGACACAGAAGTTAAGGGCGTATTAGCAGCCTCATCCAGAGGCATCCTTATTCCAGCCTTTCTTTGACACTATTGGTGCACATCAAAGATGAATTAAATCCTGGCTTTTACTGTTTTCTAGAATGAAAATACAGTTATATTCATGGGCTCTTACAGCAGACGAAAGACACACAACTATAAAAAAAAATGCTCAGATGTGATCAACAAAAATCTATTTTAAGCATCTTTATAATTTGTATTCTTTCAGCATTAGTCAAAATACAGGGCTTTAAAAAGCTTTCAAGAACACAGACTTTTATTAAAGTATCTGTTTTTCAGCTCTTGGACTCTTCAGCTCAAAGCTAAGATAGTGCCTTGGAGACCGGAATCAAATCTCTGGTCTGCCTGCTTTGGAGCTGAGTAAGGATTTTCTTTCTCTTTTACACCCATCCCACCTCCCCTAAATGTCTCCAAACAAAAGTAAAGAACATTTCTTCCCCTGAAAGTGGGGAAACTGGTCCAAATAATAATTGTGTCTCCATAAAGTGCTTAGGCTTCTAGGAAATGTTTCAGCTATCTTGAACAAATCAACTCAGCACACATAGCTGGATCTAGCTTCCTCTAGGGAATAAACAGAACTGTGATCAGAGTTGCTCAGATAGAAGATTTGCATGTTTTGCAACTGTATTTTCAGTGGTGGGCTGTTCAAGTATCTTTTTTATATTATTAATTTGTCATGACCTTTGTTACCTTTGGTATTAATTTTGCTATCTGAATGACAATTATATTTAGTTTATTTCTTAATGTGGTTTCCTCTTTAATGATGTATTTACTCTCTTTACTATGGGAACAAGCCTCTTACATTTTTCTTAATTAAGTTCAAGTAGTGCTATCAAAGCTACATTATAAAGTCCTAATTAACTGTTAATAATTACAGTGTTCTACTGAAACTACTTTGTAATTAGGAGGCTACCAGCAGAGACCTGGTTACCTGCCAATGTGTTGGCTTGATTTTCACATGCAGTGGAGCTTCTTTGGGTTGTTTGGATGGTGAAAATTCCAGCTAAATTTGGCCTGAAAAGTCTGTTGTTCTGGGAGTATTTCTTTCTCTATATATTGCAACAATCTGTTACTGATTTTTCAGAAAGATTGTCCTAGGATTGTTTCACATTGTAATTCATGGTGGCAATTCAGTGAAGTTTTCTATAAAAAAAAAAGTATTATTTCAAACACCTCATTAACATTGTAAGTTGTCCCTGTTTTTTTTTTTAAATATAGATTAAAGCACATGGACTTCACAGAATACATGTAAAGGGCATGCATTTTTAAAAGCGCGCACTATTATCTGACCCAATAAACTGCTATTCACCAGATGGAAGGAAATCTGAGATTAGAAAGTTTATCTCAGATGTGAACCCTGCCCACAAGTTGGTTGTTATTTTCCCATGCAGCAGAGTTTTGAGGAGGCATGTAGTCCATCCGTGCAATTGTGTGAGAACGTACTGACCACCAGCCCTGCGGCTGTGCAAAGAACATGATTATTTGGAATGAGTCACTCCTTAATGGAAAATAATCTCTCTTTTCAGAGAAACTATCACACATAATTTGGTGCAATCGAACTTCATCTTTAACCTTTTGCTATGATTTATGTGATTAGGTCACCAGAGGAAATGGTTTTGGAAAGCATGATTAAACACTTTAAGGAAATAATTTCTATCTTCAAGCACCTCGTGTAACCTCCCTTTTCAAGTGTATGTCCCTCCTGGTCAGCCTGGCTGTATCAAAACATAGAAACATGTCATTTTAAATGCTATTTTACTTAATTTTAAAATAAAAGGAGGCAAGAGCAACTGAAGCTGCCCATAAATTTTTATTGTGACACTGAATTTCTCCAGCTTTTACTCCACAGTTTGAGTTGCACTGTCGGTATTGCTACTCATTGCTACGCACTGTAAGCATAACATAATAATTTCTGCACAGTTTATCTGCTGCAACTTGCCATTTCAGTTCAGAAGTAAGTCATTTTCAAATCACTTAAATTCTTCTTAATACCTTTACCACTGTAATGATTTTGCATTTCTAAAAAGGATGATATGCTCTCCACCACATAACTTCCACTATTTAGCTTCTGGCATCATCACCAACAGGCAGTGAGAGCTACAGACTATTCCAGTGGTGAGCAGGCTGTGATCTGTCAAAGTTCACCAGTTTGCTGAAACAGTGATTAACATTTAAAATGTATGCAAACTTGTCTCCTAATTAAAGTTCAGTAATGTAAGGCCTTGAACCTGTTCGTTGCCTTTGGAAATAATCAGAGAAGAGAAGGAATGTTCTTATCACTTGAAGTCATTATCGCAAAAGGTTGAATTTATCACTTCTCAGTTTCACATCTTCTCCATGTTGGCTGATCATCAGCACAAAATATTGGTATGAACTGGGAATATAGAGATTCCTGAGTCTCTGAGGCTTCTTTATATCTAGTGCATTTAGCTTGTTTCCTACAACTGAGGGATCTTTTTGTAGCTCTGCTATATTTCTGTCTAAATATGAAACCATAGTTAATTTTCCTCTATTAATTTACATAGCCAGTTACTGTCGAATTTCAGTGACTTCACATAATAATTGTAATGTTACATCTACGAAGGCAGCCTAGCAACTCAAGTCTAAGACTTGAGACCTCCAATCTAATGCAGAAGACCTTATCAGCTTACTTGAAACTCTTTAAATAACTCACATCCACACATCTTTTTGTACCTCAACAAGCAGTCAACATCTCATAAGCTGAAACTGGGGAAGAAGCATTAGTCTGGAGAAGAGTATTTATAGGAAATGGAGACGAATGGGACTATCTGTAGAGTGCCTCTTTTGTATTGCAAAATTCATACCATTAATGCTTTTTAATGTTGTTTGTCTCTGTGAAGGTAAATGCTAGTTGCAAAAATCACAGCCTGAAGTTAAAATCTGCACCTCACTAGACAGCATGCTAGAAACTGAAGCATAATGTTCCATAACATGTTATTCTTTGTCTGATTCATGCATTCCGCTGCAAAAAAATTAATCTTCTATGTAGTATTGCCTGACTGGAAAACTAATGGAGAACACATTCTACAAAGCATTGATTCAATGACATCTAGAGATATTTATAAGCTAAAAAAACATAACATTTTTTTCCTCTTGTGATGTATTAATTCCCTTATCTTGCCATTCCTTTACAAGGTATCTACTATATGAGGTTTTTTTCTTGTCTTTTCTGGAAACATCCTGTCAGAATACTTGAGAGGAAGAACCTTAAAGACAGATGTATAATCTTCTTCTTTCTTTCTTTCCTATTGATATTTTCATGGAGAGTATTTGAAAGGTCCCATGAGACATCTCAAAGGAACGGAGCGTGGGCTCAGTGTTCTGACAAATACAGCTGCACTCAGTAAATCACCACCTTCAAATGCTGGTAGTACAAGAATTCACAAGAGTCCTTCCCAGAAGGACTGGCACATATACCTGTAAATCACTGCACTTCAAGAGCATGATTCATTGCCCCATAAACTCTTTTGTGATAACATGTTTATGGGATATTAAATGTTACATATCAGGAACCAACATAAAATGTTTTTTGTGTTTATGGTGGTTGTTGCATTAAATGAGAAGAGATGGAAAGGGCAAAGAGCAAAAAATTCTGCAATCCATACAGCATCATACAACTATAGGGATAATGACTGTCTTCGCAGATGTTCTTGTGTGAGATTAGTGAAGTTTCTTTCACTATTATAACAGGATTGAATTTACTTCCTATCTGGTTTTGGAGTGCACAGTTCAAGAAAGCTGTAAGAGCTGGAGTTGGGAAACTGCCTTGTGGAAGTAAGACTGCTTGAAAGAGCCACCAGTGCAGGAATCCAGAAATTTCAGAATTTATTTTTAAAAAAGATCCTCTTAGTCACTTTCTGACACAAAATAATTCTGTTCAGGTCCAGAGGAAGAGGTTCCAGGGAGCAAAGGTTATCAGAGAGCTCTATTGCCAAGGAGCTGTGGCCTCCTCAGTGCCTATCTGGAGACCTTCCTGTTGGACTTGACTGCTTGTAACTGATAGCAGAAGTTCAATTTCTTGAAATCAAGCATGACACAACCCTCCCTCTGCCCTCCCCCCCCGCCCAGCATATGTGTATATGTGCTACTGGGGACAACGATGAACTGACGTGATTTGAAGCTGAAGCCGACTGCTTAAGCAGAACAGGAGGTCTGTATGGAACAAACATTCTTTTGATAGGATCGCTGTTGGGAGTGGTGGAATTGCTCACCCTCCCAGCTCTTGTTATTGCCCAGTGAGACTGGCAACAAATGCCAAACACAGCTATATCTGAGCAGGACATCTTTCTAATGTAAATGGACATGGACCACCAACTCGTTTTTGCATACAATTTCATTTCTATATCACCCATCCCCATGGTAACTGAATGCTGTGCTGAAGATCACATTTACAAGGTGGAAGATGAATTTTGATTGATGTGAAATGGATGTGTTCTTTTCATATTCAGTGCATGTTTGTATCAAATGGGGGAGTAATTCTTCCATTCTAATACATAAATTAGGCATATGACCTATGCATACTCCAAACTGTGTCATATCATAACTCTACTACAGATTTTTCATGGACTTAGTATCTAAATTTAAAATGAAAAAACTCAATATGATGCTTTTCTCCATTAATTTTTTTAATTCTTTAAATTAATTAAATTGCTTTTATTTAATTTCCAACATATTTCAGTTGCTTACTAAGAGGCTAAGCCAAAATCAGGCACTGACTGACTGTTACACTGTAATAGTGTTCCCTTGGAGACAGAGATAGCTGATTCATGAAGTGCCAAAGGCTTTGTGTTCCACAGAGCTTCTACAAATTCTTTGCCCTGTTTGGTTGGTTGGCATTTGTGACCACAGCAACCGCTGCAGCTGGTAACAGAACAGGATTAACATACGACTGGGGCCTTGGTGGGACATAGCCTGCCTGTCTCCCACGTTTTCCCTCTAACAGTACCCAACTGCCTGAGTCTGCCTTTCTATCTTGGTTCCTGTGGTGTTTGAGGCATTCAATAAAGATAATTGGATGAGAACAATTTGATAATTTTGTGTTATAAAAACTTCAAGATCCTTCTTCTCGTTGGCAGGATCAGGTGGAAAAGGCTTGCTGGACAAATTTCCTTGCACTTGTCTGAAAGAACCAGAGGCTTTCAAATGAGTCATAGTCTTCTAAATTGACCCAGGAGCATTTGAGTGGTCTCACGGTATAAAGAACTCTTCTACTACTGACGCTAGTGAGTTGTAAACAAACTCACTCAGACAGTCATGGACACGAAGGGGATGGACAGATGAACAGAAACCTCTCAGTTCTCTGATCTCAGACTCTAGGTTTAGGACGTAAACTGCCAGTGTACCAGATATAGTGCTCACATCATTAAGAATTAAATCTCAGACATAGGCCGTGACAGTATCTGCCTGATGATGAACTAATCAATGTTAGAAAACAATTCAGTAAATAATGCCGCAATATTTTTTCTATTTAGAGCAAATATAAAGGAAGAAAGAAATCATATTTCTTCAAATAATTTCAGTTTCGTGATGGCCTAGCGAAAGGGAAACAAACAGTAATTTTTTTTCTGAACTTTTCAGATGTATCACACTCCTTAGATACTTTAAGGAGGCAAATATGTGTAGGGTGAGTAATTGTCTCTATAATTATTTCTGAATTTGAACACTATTTTCAGCACAGCATAAGAAACAAATGCATAGACTGTTGCTGTTCAGAGTTACCAAGGACGTGTCACTTGTTTTTTGCCCAGCATGACAGCACGTATCTTACTTCTTACATCTCATAAAATGTCTAAATTCTTTTGCCAATACTTCTCATTCTCTGCCATCTGTTATTTACAAATTTATTATTTATCAAAATAACATGATTCATTACCTTTCACTTATGTAGTTATTTCAGTAATGTATCATAGATCCAGCTTAGAACCAGTTTCCTTCCTCATCCTCATTCCTCAAGTTTGGCCTATTTGTCTGTCTAAAATCAGCTGGAACAGCTTTTCTTCACAGTGCCATGTTTTGGTTTTAGTAGGAAAAGGAACGTTGATAATACTACGATGTTTCTATCTGTTGCTGAGCAGGGCTGTAAAGAGCCAAGTACAACTTTGTTTTCTCACATTCTCCTGCTGTCTTACCAATGAGGGGAGGCCGAAGGAGCTGGGAGGGAATGGAATCAGGACAGCTGACGTAAACAGGCCAGAGGAATATTCCATATTGTATGGAATATTCCATATCCTTGGAAGGAAAGTTTTGCAGGCAATGGGTGTTCTCTCTGCCGCTGCTCTGGGGGTGAGCTGGGCATCAGTTGTGGGGTGGTGAGCAATTGCTTATGCATCACTTGTTATAAACATTCATATATACATACATATATTGTCATAGCTGCTATCCTTTTTCCTTTTGTCAGAACTACTGTCCTTTTCCTTTTCTCTGTCTCTGTAAATAGTTTTATCCCACGAGTTCTACTTTTTTTTTTTTTTTTTTTTTTTCCTATTGATTCTCTCTCTCATCCCACTGGAAAGGACAGGAGCAAATGACTGTGTGGTGCTCAGCTACCTGCTGGGTTAAACCATATGTCCCAGGATGAAATGGCTGTGATGAGGTCCTGTGGTTGGTCACTAAACAATGTCCCTATAGCAGATCCCTCTAGAGAAGGAGTGTGCTGACTTACAGGGAAAACTTAAAACAGAGGAACACCAATTCCACTGAAGTCTGTTTTTGCAAAGAATAAAATGCAGAGCAGAAATAAAGGTAAATAAATCTTCTGAAATGACAATTACTTTAACTATAAAAAATTGAGGAAAATAATTGAGACAGATGACAGAATTTAGCAAAAATAAAGCTCACCATTAAAAAGTAATGAAACACTTGCATTTCAGAGTGAAGTTTCTGCTCAAAAGTTTTGAGAACAGCAGGTTAAAAGTGAAGATTATTGACTGCAATTTGCGGAGGTTTTCTAACAAAATTAGTTATGTATAACTTATGGAGGATTTACTCAGCTCTACATAGTTGCCTTATTATTCTTGTAAAGAGAATCATTTATAACTGTTCTTGGAGATCTTTTATCAGCCACTTATCTCCTTCAGCTGGACTTGTGATATGGAAGGATAAAATGAATTACTGTTTAATATTATAAGAATTAATCAGAGCAGAACAGCAGGAGAATAATGACGGGCTTAATGATTAAATATTTTACATTTGGCAACAAAACTGCAAGATGAAATATAAGGAATTTAACCTTTATTCTTTATCTGAACACAGAAAAATGTTAGTGACAGCGAGCTACATAATGTAATTTTGGTTGTTGCTGACTAAACAAAGCTATTTATTTTACTGAAAAAATGTTTTGTGTTACCTAACCATTGCCCCTCTGAGATGTCCCGTGACATTATTAAGCTTTCATCTATCAGACTGGGCTCTAATCCTTAGAACTTTCTGATCTATTACAACCTGTATAGAGCAAATGAGGTACACTTTTGTGGACTTTACAGGCTAATTTGAGACTTTGCTTTTGCTATCACTACTTCAACTGCTGCAGCCACAGTAGAAAAAAACAAACAAACAAACAAACCTGCAAAAATATTATGTGCACTGTTAGAATTTAGTTTAGGTGATGTATTGTCACGGAGTTGACCAGATCAATCTATGTCCGAAACCCAAAAACAAAACAAAAAAACCCCAAAAAACCCAAAAAACAAAAAACAAAAAAAAACCATAGAACCATGACATGTATCTATTCTTCATGTTTCCCTGTGCCATAGTCAGCCTTTTTAATGTTTCAACAAACCTCTAGAATTAAAGAAATTGGTCTAAAGTATTTCAGAAGAAAAAAAGGAAAGATATTTATGGACATAAGAATTGAATCCACACATATATTGCACATTTCTTGTTTAATTTCCATAAATACAATGCATTCTTCTGGCTGAGAAATTATATATGGAAGGTATCACACAGCATCACATATCTTCTCCTTCATGTATTCTTGCAAGAAAAACTTCGTAGAGACTATACAGCTTTTTATTCTGCGGAGTGTATTCCCAAATGATTGTGATGAGTAGGCATGTGTTGTGCATGAGTAACACCAGCCATACCTCACTTTCTCTATAGTTACATTGCTTATTCTACTGATAAGTAAGTGTTGACTCCAGATTTGTTCATCTACCATAATATAAATAGATTGTAACTCTGATTCACAACACAGTTAGACTTTGCTTGGTGAGACAATAGGTTCCTCTTCACTTGCTCTCCGTTTTAGCCCTTATGTTGAAGTAGGGGGAGCATCTAGATGTGAGGAAGTAGAAGTTGTTTTTGAATGCTCTGTAGTGGATACAGTGAACCTAAAATTGAAGTCTAGATTCCTAAAATGTAAGATACTGATCTCTCGTAAGGCACCAACATTTTTGCTGTCAGATATCTGTAGTCATGCTCACTTTTGCATTGTTGTGCACTGACCTTGAAGTGTCTCGTCCTGTATCGGGTGTCTCACTCCAGATGTCTCTGTTGTAGGCAGTGGAGAGCATTAATTTCTCTTAATTTTGCTCCTGTGTGGTCCGTATGGAGAAAAGAGTTCACTTTTTTTTTCTCCTCCTCTGATCACATTTGCTGTTTGAATTGCTATGTGTTACAAAGCTAGCTTGCTTCCTTTTTTCCTTTTAAATTTATGTTATTATTATTATTGTTATTATTATTATTATTATTATTATTATTATTATTATTAGTTGTAGTAGTAGTAGTAGTAGTAGTAGTAGTATAATTTCCTTATAGCAAGGGAAGTTTCCATGGTTGCTGTGAGGGATAACAGATCTAGTCTATTTTTGAGCTCCTGTTAGAGTCTGGTGAAATTCATCATCTGTTGTTTTAGTTACTTGCTGACAACATTCTGTTCTTCATCATTCCCCACTACTGCTTTAGCATTTCAGTGCTTAGCACAGAAACAACGATACATGCTTACTGCCTTGCTGCTATAATTATGTGTTCTGAAGACAGATAAATTCAATCATTTAGTAATTCTGCTATTGATTTCCAGTTTCTTTTTGCCAAGGGAATCTCCTTCTCCTTTAAAATACTGACCTCCTCATCAGCTGCTATTTTGCACCATACAGGAGTCTGTATCTCAGTGATTTCTTCCCAAAGCACAATTTCTTCAGCTTTAGATTGAATTCAGCTCTTTAGATTTTTTTCTGTTGTAGTTTTTAAATCTTTAAATTTACCTTTTGCCTGCTTGCACATGCAGCTCAGAGATTGCTCCTAGGAAAGGAGTTGGAAGTTGACACCATTATTAATGTGATTTCTAGTGAGTCTTGTATGTGGCAATTGCTATTGAAACTAGGTTTTCGTGCCAGGACTTCATGGAGGATACTGATAACCAGGATGGAGACAAAGGTCTTGTGCCTGAATATATGCGAAGATGGCACAGAGTATCTGGTTTTGGCTATTTTTCCTGCATCCATGACTACTTCTCAGCTTCCTTGAACCATTTGAAACTGTACTTCAAATTAGTACATATTAATATAGTGCCTAAAAACTCAGTGATGATACATCTGGGAATTTCAAATGTCATTTTGCCAGTTTACCTGCTGACAAATGAAAAGGATGCATACAGATTTAAGCAGATATTTGGCCACTGCATCATAAGAAACTACCTCTTCTAGATGAAGAGTGAATACTTTTTGTAACCATAGATATCTCAGGTGCCTGAAAAGTACAGACTGTGAGTCTTGCTCCTTCAGTCCTTACTCAGACAAAACCACAGTAAAATTTGAGATTTTATATGTGTCCATTATACAGGATTAGATGCCCTATTTTTTTAATCATCATATTCTGTAGTACAAATGACATTTTATTATTGCTTTTCTTCTTCTGATCCGGTACATCTTCTTCTGGGTTTGTTATTTCATCCACAGAACAAAAAAAGTCCTAGATTTGTCATGACTATTAGATTGTAAAAATTATTACAAACAACTGCTATTCCTATTGGCATTTGACTGGAATCGAGTGTTCTATAATATTACAATCTGGATGTACTGTGAACAAGTCAGGGTAATTTACTTTGAACACTAAATGCTCAAGTAAGAGCTTTGCTGTTTATTGTTAGTTCTCTCGTATTCTTCTGCTCTGTCATTTTTTTCTTTTTTTTTTTCAATTTTTTTTTTTTTTTTTCTCAATTTCAGAGATGCCTCTGCCTTTACTTAGGACTTTCTGGAATGCTTTTACAAATTATCTCATTTCCATAAACAAATGCTGCAGCAACAGAGGAAGACACATTCTATTAAGAAAGCTTTCTTGTGCCATGTGAAGCAGAAAATGTATTGGCAAATAGAAACCTCTCCCTGCCAGGTTACTGTGTGTAGATCTTTCCACGGAAATTTGTAGGTGCAGATGAGAAGGTTTTCATCAGACAGCAATATCCACATATGATTTTGTTTTTCTAAATATTTTTGTGAACACTGGATGGCTTAGGAGATCATTAATGAGACAAACCCACGGATAGGGGTGAAGAATTTTTCACATTTGGGTCATTAGTTTGAATCCAGCCTATCTAGGGATCACTTAAAAATTACTAAGATTCAGTGGCTGGGTGATAATAAAGGACTTGGGAAATAAAAATTCAGTTCTTGCTCTGCTGCAAACTTCCTGTATTACTTTGGACAAGTCATGTACTATGAGATTTATGAAGATATTCATCATTTCAGCACCTCCATGAGTCTGATGATCTTTCACTTCTTTGCTTCTGAATGTCTGTATGTTGTGAGTCCTCAAACATTTTTCATTATTTCAGATGAACCTGTTTTCATTAGAAAAGGAGACTGGCATATATCATGACTTAACTATGATTTTGCTGGGCAAAGCAGCAAGGAGCTAAAGGAACTGAATGTCTCAGAAAATACATGAGGCCAGGGAAGTTGAAATGAGAGGTATTTTTGAAAGATATTTTTATTGTCCCTCTTAAATGGCCTAGTCTATGAACTTTCAGTTTTCCAGTGGCACTTCTGGCTCCACTGCAGGTTTGAACTGCTGATTGGTGTCCCATGTTTCTTATCATACAAACATGTGGTCTGAACTGGCTTAGAGGAGACTCAGAACACTTCAAAGAGGGAACTGAGCCATCAATCATAAAACAAGCCCTCCTCAACAATGAAAAAGTGAAGAGAGATTGGGTCTTTTCCTTTGCCTGCTATCACTGCTGTTTGATGTAAACTATGTATAGCAACTTCTTAAACACTGTGCAATAAGGAGGAAAGGCACTCCATAACCTTTAATTTAGGACTGTAAGTAAATACATAAACAAACAGGAACAAGTAATCAAGACACTACATCTACTTCCAAAAGAACTGCCAAACTAAGTACTTTACAAAACCTTGCTATGTTCTTCTTAATTATTATTCTTAATTCTAGCCTCGCACTATTCTAAAATGCATTTACACTGTCAGTTTCAACAAAGGACACAAGGTTAACCAATAAATATTATTTAGTGGTAACCACTAGAAAGTTGAGTTTTTATATAAATTTGAATGAACACAGCATTACTTCCTTAAAACCTGAAAGCATATATATTTTTGGGAAAATTACCTTTTGACCCTAAATGGGTGAATACCTATTGAAGTCTGATATTTGTCTTAGATATCATGATTCTGGTCTAGAGATGAACACAATTGGCCCTGACACGATCCATAAATCTTGTACTGAAATTTTAGAATAATCCACACTTAGCAGCTTAGAGTTTCTAAGCTGATGATGCTACAAAGGTAGTCATAAAAAGAAAATATTAGGTAGTCTAGTGTTTGGTGATTTAAGGATGTGTGAAACTTAATGTCTTCCACCACTAACAAAGGGATATGGTACACTGTGTGCAAAAGTGCTGTTACTTCTTTCTTATCTTTTTTTTTTTTTTTTTTTGCTATTACTGTTGTACTCACGTGCCCATTACTCTTGAATTGTTTCATGTGATCGCATCACAAGAATGGCTCCCACCCGAGGAAACTTCCAGAAAAAGTAGAAAGGCAAGAGCAAGAGACATGCATTCCCTGACTGATAGCTTCAAGGAGAAAATGCTACATCAGTTCACATAGTAGTGTTGCCACTTTAAAGGCCTTGGTAGCCGAATTGTTGTCAGCTGTTCTTGTATTGAGGCCATTACTACAGTGAGGTTTCATTGAGTTCTTGGAGAACACATAAGAAATCTGATTCTGGAAGAAGAAATCTGGTTTCTTCTCTGAAAAGTTGGAAAAATGGCCTTAGTACAGTACTAATAAAGTAATGCAGTGTTTTCTATTGTATATGGCAATATAGCAGGATTTTTGATTACCAAATCTATGTTCATATATACACATATAAGACACCAATATGATCTATTTATCCTTATGCAATGTCTTCCACAGTGCTTGTGCAAATTTAAAGGCAGCACTATTAATTCCATTATGGATCAGGCTTGAGTGAGAAAGAAATGAGTAGGGGTCTTGCAGTTTTGAAGAATTCTGAGTTACAAATGTATCTATTACGAACAACCATGACTGTCAGAGTGTTTGAGTGTATTAATAGCTTTTATTTTTAGTAGAGGTAGAACAATGCCTATTCAAAATTAGCTATTAAATGACTGAAGTAATGAAATGAATGAAGTACTGTTCATCCATGCCATTGGACCAGAATAATGGGTGAAAAAAGTCAGATGTTTCTGAGCACTTTAATCAACACAAAGACTCCAAAACAACATGTAGCCATCTCCTCCATTTTTCAAGGCACTGAAGTAATAACATTTTCTGTGACAATGTCTATCCACAGTGAGATGTCCAAATGTCTTCCAGTTGCTAATTTTGGATAATGTTTCATAGCAATCTCTAGATCACCTATGTTTCTTGATCTTCAGCTGAAAGAGACACCTTTCTTGAATTGAGCCACCAGCAAAGAAGGTGGGGAAACATCATGAATAGCAGGAAAGGAAATTAATTCACAAGTGAGGTGGTAGGGGTTGCCAATACTGTAAATCGTCCTAGAGCAGCTGTGTTCACAAAAGCACTTGAGGTTATTATGGAGGGTGAATACAGTATGATTAACTCAATTCTTATCATTCGTGAAAACACACAGCTGAGCACATATAGCATCCAGGTTGGAAAGCTTCTGTAAAGTTAGCATGAAAGTGGCTTAAGAGAGACCATGAATGTTGCAAATTTTAGGATGTCATTGCAATGAATACCTAAACTATTATAATTATTTGTTGAAATTACCTTTTTGTAATGTACACATTTATGACTGACATTTCAGTCAAAACCCCAGAAAATACAAAAACTGAAAATCTTCTGAGAGAGCAGTATTACTTGCATGACAAAAGGGTTCTAAAATTAAACACCTTTTGATAGCTGAACCACCTGATAGCTCACTAACGTTATCATCCTTACAGGTGACGTTACACTTTCCTGTATCTGTTTTTCCCTGCTCTGAATGTCACCTGAAAGTGAAATATTACTTGGTCTGGCTGGTCAAAAATTCAAATTATATGCACTCCTCTGTATAGAGCATTATGTAAAAGGGATATTAAAGTGTTTGTTTATCCTTTAGAAAGAGCGTTCATAGCATTTATGTCTGTTTGTTTGATTCCTTTGGCTCTGTCTTCTCCTCTACTCAAGGTATCATAATGGGCAATGTAAATACAACACAATACCTTTCTCTGCCTTACCCTCAACTGGGCAGTCTCTACAAATTGATATGTTAGTGTCACTATTACCTTGGTTTTCCCCTCTTGCTAAGCAATAATGGCAGGTGTTTACTTCAAAGGACTATTTCAAACATAGACAAAACTGCTTTAGTGATAAATATAGCAGAATCTCACTGTTAGCATATGGAGTCCCAGAAGTGTAAATTCAAACATTCATCTGGATGTGGAGTACCATAAAGGAGTAGCTGGAAGGACCATATCACACTGAACACAAGTTGATTGATTGTGCACTACTAGTACATGTGAGGCTGAAATAGGTTAATGAGATATTACACTTTTGTCTCCTTTTGGGAGAATCAATTAACTCTGTAGCAGCTTACAGTGAAAAGATTAAGAAAAGCACAGCAGGTCCCATCATATTGTTAGTACTGCGCATTTTTTAATTAGGAAAGTATTGAGTGCTCTTCTGAAGATAGGGAGCAATATCCATAATAATAATAATAGTAGCTGATTCTCCTCTCTTTCAGAATTTTTGGCTTGGTTGGAAAGGAGGAACCACAACTGTTTTGTGCTGATGTCAGCTGTGATGTGAGGGCCAAGTAGTTAGGACTGCTTTCTGACAGTCTGCAGACTCAGAAGAGATCATTGCTATTCAGTGATGCCAGACTGAAGACACTGCGTTTTCTTCCATGATGTATATGTCACTTCTCATTAATTCTGAGAGAACTGCTACTTTAGAAACCAGAGTAAACAAAGTAGTGTATTGGATTAGATCTCTACCATGAATAAATTTATTTCCCTGCAAGTATAAAAAATGAGCAAGACCAAAACCCCTCAGAGCAGAAATTGTCACAGTGATTGCTAATACATTACTGTGCAGAAAAATGCCTAATAAAACCCCCATTAGGATGTCATACCTGCTTGCTACTGAATTCTCCAGAAAGTTTATTTCGTATGTCTATGCTAATTATCAAAGTCTTGGTGATAAGAAGCAGCTCACTGAGCCTGAATGTGTCAGAACAGAATGACTGAATTGTGAGAATTCATGGTCTTCTGCTTTGAATAATTAACTTGACTCTGTGTGGAAAGCACACACCTTGGAAACTAATTTTCCTCGCACAAAACATTTTGTCCTTGTGCTGCCTTTGAAAAGTAAACTGTTAAGCAGGAAGGCTGTTCTCATCTCCAGCCTATTTATCTCTGAGCTTTTTTCCTTATTTTCTTCTCCCCTGTACTTTGTGCATTGCTGTTGCATTGACTAGGCTTTGCTCTTAAAACTGAAAAGTGAGCTCACATCATTTCCAACCAGGTGGACGTGTGTATCTTTTCAGCACTGGCTCTGTGGCACAAAGTGCTGATTGTGGACAACAGTTTTGCCCTGGATCAGTAGAAGAAACTGGTTGATGGTGTGCAGAGGGCTGGTTTGACAGGAGGGAATCATGATGCACTAAAATCGTAACTGCACAGGAGTTACTGCCAGCCCCTGTGCCTACTCTGAGACTGGGATTGAAACTTCGTCATCACAGCAAAGCTCTCTGGGTGGTCACAGTAACCCAGGACAGTGCTTTCTTTGCTATGAGATTGCTAGACAGAAGTGAATGGTTCCCATTCTGCTTCACTGTGACACCCCTGTGTCTACAGTTCTGGGACTGTTTAGTCCAGAGAAGAGGAGGGTCAGGGGAGATTTCATTGCTTTCATAACTTCCTGAAAATAGGGTGAGAGGCCTCATGATGTGTCAGGGAAGGTTCAGATTAGGTAGCAGGAAAATCTTCTTGAAAAGAGTGATCCAGTTTTGGAACAGGCTTCTCAAGGTGTTGTTGGAGTCACTGTCCCTGGAACTGTTCAAGAAATGCATAGATGTGGAACTGAGGAATGTGGTTAGTGGGCATGGTGGGGCTGGGTTGGGGCTGGACTTGATGAGCTGTAGTGATTCTATGATTGTGTACATTTCAGATATCACCTCCAAATTTCACACCTTAAGCCAAGAACTCTAGTATGAAGGCCAAGAATTTTTTTTTATCTTCTACTTGCAAGTGGCAGAGCAGCCTCTGGTTTAACACACCATTCAGGTCACGTTTGGAGAAAGAAGAGGACTACCCATCTTGGCTAATTCTTCCCTCCCATGGCTGCATGACATGTCCTGCAGCTCCAGCAGCAGGGCACTGCATGTAGCTTGTGGGCCTCTCCTTCACAGGTGGCTGCAGTAATGGAGGAGTCTTTGTGCTGTAAATAGGTTTACCTCCTCCAGGTAAAACAGAGCTATATCCATGCAGAGGGAATTAGCATGTTACAGCCTTTTGTTCAGCTTGTTTTCTGAAAAGCTGGATATTCTTGGTGTGTTTTGTGCTGTTTTTTTTGGTGTCAGACTGGCACGGTGTTACTCATCTGCTGTTCTTCCTTGAAAAGTGCATTTTCCCTTAAGTTCTAATGGAACACGTTATGAATAGGAGCTAATCAGTCTCTGATGCAAGTGCTGCGCTTCTAGGAAATGCTGCTAGATGTGTTTGCAATTCCAAACACTTCCTCAGCCCGGCGGTTCCCTTCTAGTCTGTGAAATTTAACAGGCATCCTTCTTCGTCACCCGAGAAATGTCATTTGCAAGACAAAAAGCATGGTTCTTCACAGCCTTTCTTAAAGCCAGCAGTGCAGATTTCCTGCGGCTGACCTTCGATTAAAAAGAGACACATCTTTACGCAGTTTCCACATGATGTGTGCTGGACCTCACTGTAATGATTTAACATTTGCTCAGATTATATTAATCTGTATGAAAATCCAGAGTTTACTATAGCTAAGAATCTGGATCTGGACTAGAACTGCTGTAATAGATATGGAGACAGTGTGCCCTGCAGTAGATTCTTGAATATGCAAGCAGTAAGGGAAAATCACCAGGCAAAATTTAGTTCAGAAAAAAAGCCTACGTTGTGAGAAGAGATATGCTCAACACCAGGCATCACTCCCAGTGCAAGCAGGGAATTTTCCTACTGGACAAAAGGTGTCTCCCACAGCTATTATTTCCGTGTTGCTTCAGGTTGTAGTGACTGAAGTCCATCCACCTCCAAATCCCATGCTGCGTTCAAAGGTGCTGTAGAAAACAAAACTAAAGAAATCATGATCTTTTTTAATATCTTTAGGATCTTCTCTAAAATCTGTATTGGGCCTAGAACAGGTCTGGTTGATTACCATCTTAATTTTGGCTTGGTACTTATCAGTGTTTAAAAAAAGCAACAAATATTTCTTTCCATGGGAGAAAACAGTGGGACTTGCAAAGCATTCAGTAGTTTTGTAGGAGGGTGCAATAAGCTGTGAAAACTACTGCACAGCCTTCGGAAATCACTAAGATAAGCAGCACAAGCGTCCTTTGGCTGTTTTGTATTGCTCTGAACCTGAAATGCAGCTCTAAGATTCAAAATACACGGGTCAACCTGTGTATCTGACCCTTGTTATGTAAATCTCTTCTTACATCAAGCTATTGAAAGTGAGTGTGCTTAGGAAATCTTTATACTAAAACTATGTTCCTCTTCCAATCCTCTCCTTGTTCACATATCAATGATGCTGGGAAAGTACACCAAGGAGTCACTAATTTTATGTTTGCACCAATTTACATTTCCTACTTCACCTTCACCTGCTGACCAAAGTCATGGCAAAAGTACTAATCCAAAATCATCTGGTATGAGAAAACGTTATTCTCTATCTCTGCTGTGCAAAATCCAAACTTTTGAAAACAGTGCTTTGGTTCAGAACAGAGCATCACATGAAAATTTCATAGCACTGAAGTTGCTGAGCATTCCCCCTGTGATTCTGAAAGAAACAGTCAGAGACCTACTGCTCCAACTGGACTGTCACAAGTCGATGGGGCCAGATGCGATCCACCCGAGAGTGCTGAGGGAACTGGCGGAGGTGAGAGCCGAGCCGCTTTCCACCATCTGTCAGCGCTCCTTGTTGACTGGTGAGGTCCCAGAAGACTGGAGGCTTGCCAACGTGACTCCCATTTACAAGAAAGGTCGTAAGGAGGATCCGGGGAGCTACAGGCCTGTCAGCCTGACCTCGGTGCCAGGGAAGGTTATGGAGCAGATTGTTTTGAGGGAGATCATGCGGCATGTGCGGGATGAGCGGGGGATCAGGCCTAGCCAGCATGGGTTCATGAAGGGCAGGTCCTGCTTGACCAACCTGATCTCCTTCTGTGATCTAGTGACCCAACTGGTGGATGAGGGAAAGGCTGTTGATGTGGTCTACCTAGACTTCAGCAAAGCCTTTGACGCTGTCTCCCACAGCATTCTCCTGCAGAAGCTGGCAGCCCGAGGCTTGGATGGGTACACTCTTGGCTGGGTGAGGAGCTGGCTGGAGGGCCGGGCGCAGAGAGTGCTGGTGAATGGAGTCAAATCCAGCTGGCGACCGGTCGTGAGTGGTGTTCCGCAGGGGTCGGTGCTGGGGCCTGTCCTCTTCAATATCTTTATTGATGACCTCGATGAGGGCATCGAGTGCACCCTCAGTAAATTCGCAGATGACACCAAATTGGCTGGAAGCGTGGATCTGCCTGGGGGTAGCGAGGCCCTACAGAGGGATCTGGACAGGCTGGAGAGCTGGGCTGAAGCCAATGGGATGAGTTTCAACAGGGCCAAATGCCGGGTCCTGCACTTCGGCCACAACAACCCCAGGCGACGCTACAGGCTTGGGGCGGTGTGGCTGGAGGACTGCGTAGAGGAAACGGACCTGGGGGTATTGATTGATGCTCGGCTGAACATGAGCCGATAGTGTGCCCAGGTGGCCAAGAAGGCCAATGGCATCCTGGCTTGCATCAGAAACAGTGTTGCAAGCAGGAGCAGAGAGGTGATTGTTCCCCTATATTCAGCACTCGTCAGGCCGCACCTCGAGTACTGTGTCCAGTTTTGGGCCCCTCACTGCAAGAAAGATATTGAGGCCCTGGAACGTGTTCAAAGGAGGGCAACAAAGCTGGTGAGGGGTCTGGAACACAGGCCATATGAGGAGAGGCTGAAGGAGCTGGGAATGTTCAGCCTGGAGAAGAGGAGGCTCAGGGGAGACCTCATTGCTCTCTATAACTTCCTGAAGGGAGGTTGTAGTGAGCTGGGGGTCGGCCTCTTCTCTCGTGTCATTAGTGATAGGACCAGGGGGAATGGTTTCAAGCTACACCAGGGGAAATTCAGGCTGGACATGAGGAAGTATTACTTTTCAGAAAGGGTGGTCAGGCACTGGAATGGACTGCCCAGGGAGGTGGTGGAGTCACCGAGCCTGGGGGTGTTCAAGGAAAGGCTGGATGTTGTGCTGAGGGACATGGTTTAGTGGGAGCTATTGGGAATAGGTGAACGGTTGGACTGGATGATCTCTTAGGTCTTTTCCAACCTTGGTGATTCTATGATTCTATGATTCTATGATTCTATGATTTGTTTAGAGCTACTGTTCTTATTTATTTCGGTCAGTCAAAAGTTTCCTTTTATATGGAACAAAAGCTTTTTATATCTTATCTTCCACTACTAAACAACATGAAAAATAGTTTCTGAAAATGAACTGTTATGTAGCAGCTCAGCCATATCACAAACTTTATCCCACACATTTTCCAAGCAACCTATGTCTTTAAATTGATTCATAATTGTTGAAATATTTTCCCACTTGAGAAAAATTCATCCAGTATTTTTTGTCTTGCTTTGATGACAACTGACCTTATTAGCAGAAGCTGTCACAAACCCAAAAAAAAAAAAACAAAAAGAGAACTTGACTAAGCCCAACAAAACGACATCACTTTCAAATGGTAGGATTTAATTACAGAACATCTCACTGTTAATTTATGCATCTATGTGGCCAAATTGTGAATGAGCCATGTTGTTATGGTTAAGCAGCATTCCTTTTCTTGTGCAAATGGGGTAAATTTGTCATGTTTTGCATGGAATTTAATTAGCAGTGAGATTCAGATAAAATATCTAAGTTGTAATTAGACACTTTTTTTTGTTGTTGTTTTCTAGAAGTACATTCTTACATCAATTATCAGGTAATAAATCTTAGTTAAAATTTTGGCTGCCTTCTTAATTAGTTCCCTATGTTTGCTAGCATTTTTAAAACTAGCTTTACAACACAACGTGGGGACACTTTAAGGATGATGTGAATTTTTCTTATTTCTGGGAAAAAAAAAAAAAAGATGTTTGTATTTTTATTATTAGTAGCCAAACTTTATTTTCACAGGGTCATGTCTATCCATGCTTGTGGAGAATTTGGGATAATACTTGCACTGAGTACTTCTCCATAAGCAAACCACATTGTGCTGAGCAGGCAGTTAAGGCATCAGTTGGCCAAGATTTGATGTGTTAAGCTAGGCAGAAGATGTCTGTAATTTCATGTACTTGACATGAACAAACAGATTCTCTTTAGAGGGAATAAGTGAAAGACCCTGTAGTCCTGAGCAAATTTATCCAACTTGTCTACCAGCCCCAAGAGGGTGGAAATTAATCTAACCCTATAAGTTGATGAAGTTTCTTTCCAATTGACTCATGCTCTGTGGATGACAGTGAGCAGCAGACTGCTCTGTGGTGGGAGACCAGGTATTTCAAAGGAGGCTGTAAAGGGTAAATGCTAATTTCCCGAGATCATTTTCCTATGGTAAAGAGGTAGTGGACAGACTTTTGTGAAGACTTCCCCCTCAACTACATGACTAAACATTCAAAAGACAACAGAACTGGCAATATATTTGTTATATTAATGTTTAAATAATTTCTTTGTAAAAATTGTGTAGCATTTAATACTTACAGACTTGTCAGCCAACAATTCAGAGGAGACCCAAACAAACAAAGTAAGGGATAAAGAAAAAATATTTAATTGAGGGACATGATTGAGTACAATAATGTTCTTTCATACAGGAATACAAATAATGAAGCAGAAGAATTGGGGCAGGGGGGTTTGTGGACACTGCTGATGGAATGACTCAGATGAGAAATCAGAATAATGATTTATTTAACCCTTTTTTCTTTACTTGAAAGCATATGCTGAAGTAAAATGGAAGGATAAATGACTTGACCGGATTTGGGCAGCGTTTTTCCATTTTTTTCTTTGTGTTATTGCTCTACGTAGCACTTCTGTGCTATTTTCCCATTCAGAGAGGGTGCCTCAAAATAATTTTTGCGTGACAGCAAATCAGTTTGTTACTGTTCTGTGTGTGATGGATGTTGCTGGAGTATGGAATATGGAATATGGCACAATGAGTTTCAATGAAAAAGATATAATTTACCATATTTTATTTTATTATAGTCAAGATGTGTATAGATGAGTGGAAAAGATCTTGTAAAATTCTTTTGTGACCAGTGAAGAAGAAGAGTGTTTAGAAAACGCAGAGTATCTTGTATACAAATAACAAGAATAGAGGAATTACCTGAGAGCTATAATGCATTTGTTAATCAGCTATGTCTTATACCTTCACTATATGTGAGAAAATACGGATGCTTTGAGAAACTAGCTGTGCCTGAAAAGACCTGGGAGTTTGATTTTCACCTTTCTTACACTGCCAACAATAGCAATATGCATGAGTGCAATTTCAGGTTTCTCTGCTGACATCTTTGTTTGAGAGGAGAGATTTCATGAGTGGTGTCCCTTAGGTGTCTGTCTTGGAACTGGTACTCCTTAATATCCTTATCAGTGGCATAGATAATGGGATCGACTCCACCCTCTGCAAGTTTGTAAATGACACCAAGCTGAGCAGTGCAGTCAATGCATATTTTGGTTTGTTTTGTTTGTCTCCTTCCACCCTCCCTTCATCTACTATTGATGACCCAGAGAATCCTACTTTCAAAAATGAAAACATTTTTTAACTGCTTTTTATTTTTTTCTTCTTGTTGATGTTAAAAAGGAAGCAAATCCTTTAGAACTTTTTAGAACAGTCTTCTGGTTCAGAATGGAGTTGATTTCCATGCCAGTAAAAGAAAAACCCAGCCTCAAATGTATTCTGTCTTGCACCAGTGGCTGTATGACTCTGGGAATTTTTCACTGCAGTGATGCTAGGTTGAGTGCTTGGTTTCTCAGTAGATAGTGTGAGTGTACTCCTTAGCTCAGTCTACCCAAACAATGGCTAAAATATCATCTCCGTACTTCAGACATCAAAGAAGTTAAACCTGCTGTTTCCTCTGTGTAAATAAACTTCAGCTAGTTTGAAAATAAAGCCTGCAATTTTTCTGCTGAGATGAAGCCAGAGGTGGCTCAGGAGTTGTTTTTATTCAGCAAGCTTTTTGAAAGATCAGAGCTCTCTTTTGTGAGTATTCACTGCTTGTGACAAAAACTTCAAATCTCCTGTTTTCTATCACTGCTGTCTTTGTTGCAAACACCTTTTAATGCCTCAGGACTGCATTCATTTTCAGGCTTTTTAATATTCTGTCCCCATGCCACCAAAATAACTAGACCTATCATAGTACACTGTATGAAGCTCAGGCTGTCTCATCAATGTGAAGATAAGTTCAAGTTGAATAGTGTGAAGGAAGCTTATAGGTGTGCATCTAGGTTGTAAGAGACTTTGCTCCAAAGAGAGGTTGTAAAAGGGATTTCTTTTTCTCTGACTTGAAAGGGCAATGCTCTCCAATGGCTTCAGCCATGGTGTGTGAATATTGCTGGGGACTGGAAAAAAATGAGAGAAGGAAGGATCAAAACAAGTAACATAATTTAAAAAGCTGAAAATTAGAAACAGATTCACTGTGAGATGGCTCATATCTTGCAGCCATCAGATGACAGGTTAGCCATCCAGACTGGGGGAAGCTGTGGCAGTGTCACCTTGTCTGCCAAGAGCAGTAAGTTCTTCATGGAGCATCATCTACACAGAAGCCACAGATTGTGCAGAATTTGTTGGCTGGCTAATTAACAAACAAGTTTTCTTTTCTGAACATCATAAAGTTGTGCTCTACAAAAGGTCTGGGTTCTCCCTTCTTCCGGTAGAAGTGAGACTTCTTCCAGTGGTGTTTGGCAGTGCTTGCCACCTGTTGTGGGCACTTGCCTTTACACGGGGCCAAGGAGAATGGAGTATGAGTGTTCAGTTAGCCCAAGAGAGGACTCCCACCAGTACTTACCATCTTTATTTTTGGGTGCATGAAGAGACAAAGAAACATCAGGAGTGCTTCAAATGTTTTCTGACGAAGCAGAGGATAGACGAGGAATAAACAGAAAGAAGAGTGCCTTCCCCTCCTGAAGACTTTTTTTCCCCTTCTAACCATCTTTCTTTCCTTTTACTTCTGTAATTTATACCATATTTCAATTATCTTCCCCAGGATTTAATTTTATGAATTGAAAAATGTGTTTTATTCAGTGAGTATTTATTTTCAGAACAATCCATGCTGCTATTGAAGTCAAGTTGGAGCACTGAAAATAAATTGGACTAAACCAGCTAGATTTCAGAATTTCCTGACTCATGAAATACTTCTGCTCACTTGAGATTAAACCACTCATTATCTTGTCAACTAGTTGGCTTGAGCTGATCTGCAAGTGCACGTGATTTACTTCTAACATGCTTAAAAGATGCAAAAACTTCTATCCTTGTGGCTTACTGTACATATGAACAGATCAGTGGCTCTTGCCTTTACAATGTATGGTGAATCCCAGTAAGCTGCATCTCTAATCTTACTGCACAAGTACAATTCTCTTTAGCATTTTGGTACCAAAGCAATAGAATAAATTTTATTTTTCAGTATAAGTGTCAATCATTCCTTTTACCAAAAAAGAGGATGACAAGTAAAATGATGGAAGCATAATATGGCTGAGATATGTTATAAGCCTTCATAGATTAAGTAAAATGAGGATGTAGTGGTTGGTATCAGACTGGATAGCATAAGATGCTTAATCATATTTTGTTTCTGATTATAAATGCTGCTAAAGAAACCTATGTTTCATTACGAAACAAAGTTGGGCTGAATCACAAAAGATATGTTAGAAGAGACAAATTCTATGTAATGACACGATTTGCAGGAATGTGCTATTAGCTAAGTGTGGGATATGTAAGGCCAGTTTTCAAGAAAAGGTGGAAAGTGTGTTTTAGCATAGTTGAAGCTATTGTGGAACTAGTAGAGTAGAATTAGAACAGAGCACATTACTCACACTTTAAAAGGAAATTTTTCTTTTAATCTGTGATTCACAATCTTTTTAGAATCATGGATCTGGAGTCTAGAATTATATTGGAACTAGAAAGAACCTGCAAGAACTGCTAGTTAGCTCTGGTTCAGATTTTATTTTTCAAATATGATCAAGAAAGGGAACTTCCAAAAAAGGAGGTCCTGTTAATTCTGCAATGCCTCCCTTAAAATAAACACATAAATAAATAAAAAATGAAAAAAAATAAAAGGAAAGAAGCCCTTCTTCTATGTTTGTTATACCCTTGTCATAGCTTTCAACTAATTTTCCTGCTTTGCTATCCTTTGTGGTTGCTTTCTTTGGAAGCAGAAGGCCGAGGAGCAATAGCTTGGTCATCACCTATAACAATAGGTTTATTGTCGCCCAACAGGAACAAGAGTTTGGGTGACAAGGTAAAAGCATTGCAGAACCATGAGGGACTTGTTACATTGAGTTCGCTTGCAAAAAGGTCGTGAGAGGATGTCAAAATAATTTCAGCATTCCCCAGAGATGACATTTTGTCATGATTCGTTGTACTAAATACTGGCTTATAAGAAAGGAACTACACGTGGACGTAACTTTTGCAACAAATGCCTGTGGAATTACCTACAGACATTTGAGATGAGAGAGCAGCTTCTGCACCCTATAACTGTACTTGTGAGGAGCAGAAGAATGAAGTCTAAGAGGTGGCAACAGCCATCACTAGAGGGAAACGAAGGACGTAGTAGCAAGATGATAGGTGTCATGAGTAATGGTGAGGTCCTTGCAAGTCATACCTGCCTGTGCAACCCACAAAGGAAAGATTTCCACTCTGCCTTTTGTCTAGAACTCTCAGTGAGTGCATTCACCTCTTCCCTTTCCCTACTCTCTTTTAAATCAAACAGGCAAGTGAAACTCTCCAAACCAACCAAAGTTGCCTACCCTGTCTGCAGGGTAAAGAGGTCTTCCAAGGTTTGAACAGGAGTTTGTACTGCATGATAATGGCAGGGTGTTGGCAGTGCAGGGGCTGTAGGTGTCACCTCTGTGGGAAAAGACCCATAGCTGCCACATGCCATCTCCAACAATGGCTTCAATGGACACAGCTCAGGACAAAGGTCCATCAGCAAAGCTCATGAAAATGAACTCAAGAAATGGCAAAATATGCCACAGAGGCAGAGGAGGAGGGAAGTAAAATAGTGAGAAACAACAGAGGGAACACTTAGGTCAGAGGAGAAGGAGAAAATGCTGAAGGTGAAGTTGAAGGAGAAAGAGGATGAAAAGGTGAGGAAGGGGAGGAAGAGAAGAAAAACATTAGCAAGAAATAAGATATTTTAAAAATCCATCAAATATGCAGTGATAACTTCGGTTAGTCATGATGCCTTTGAATAATGCCTTACTACGGTTTTTCTTTTCGGAAGTAAACTCATCAAAGAGCTTCAGGGAAAACCTTTTTGTCAGAGCTGACATTTTTTCTTATTATGAATCCTCCTTCCAAAGCAATATGTACATCATCATGAATATGGAAAGGCTGGTATGTTTTGTACTATTTTGCATTAATATAATACTACGATCTTTGAAAGGATTTTTGGATATCTCTGGATATGAAGGGTACTTTATCAGCCCAGCTACTATTCTGTTGTGTGTGTGAGTTTTTTTAACATCTCCCCTTAACAGCTAAACTCTCGCCTCTTTCTCCAACCTTTTCACCTTTTCTTATTCAAGTATACCGAACTAAATACAGTCCATTCACTGGCAGGATTAAAGCTGTCTGGAAAATAGATCTTTTTCTTCTGCTCTATTTTGCTTTTTTTTTCATTTATTGTATAGAAAGTTTTATTTTCAGTGGCTTGAGTGAATTATTCTTTTAGAGGCAATGTTAATATTATATTCTGGAGATAACTTATCTGTGTGCATGACAGTATTTTTGTATTCTTTCTGAATTCAAAAGTCACCTCTCCTTTGCCTATGATTCTTTCCAATCATATCTGGGAAGATGATAGGAAAGATTTCCAGATTAAAATACGGTTATTACCTTCAGATGTAATGGCACAGATTAAAAACACTTGAATATAGCTGAGTTGCAGTAAACACAATTGAAAAAAACTTCATCACTTCTGTGCTGTCTTTTAAAGATAGTGATTAATGTACCATTGCAGAATGATATATATGCCCATAGATTACTGTTTGAATTACTGTGCCTGCTTGCTGTCTTACTGTTCATCAGACAGATCTGAACATTTTATTTAAAGATTAGAGAAGAATAAAAGAACTTTCATTTTTGCATCAGCCAGGCTTATAAAATATACAGTAAGAAATAGGGTGGGAAAAGACAAACGACTCATTCTGTCCTGAAATTAAGAATTACAGAATCACAGGATTGTAGAGGTTGGAAGGGACTTCTGGACATCATCCATTTCAATCCCCTTCTAAAGCAGGTTCCGTAGAACAGGTTGCATGGGAGAATTATGTCTGTTTCCAGAGAAGAGGATGTCACAACCTCTATGGGCCGCCTGTTCCAGTGCTCTGTTGCCCTCACAGTGAAGTTCTTTATGTTGAGATGGGAAGTTTCATGCCCACTGCCCCTTGTTCTGTCACTGAGCACCACCGTAAAGAACTTTGTGCCATCCACTTGACTCTCACTTGTTAGATATTTGTAAACATTGATGAGATTCCCCCTCAGTCTTCCCTGCTCTGGGCTGCACAGCTCCAGTACTCTGCCTTTCCTCAGAAGGGAGAATGCTATTAAACACTGGCTTGCAAATGATGACTTTTTCTGATGGTGTTTTGCTGGAAGTATTTCTAATGTGTGCTGGGAGAACTGAGCAGCATTTGTCATTGGAACTGCATGTCCCAGAGAAATGAGACTGTACAGATTCAGTAAGCTAAGTCCCTCTGTGTCTGTCTGTGAGTGCTCGAGGTTTGAGCACTCACAATATGGCCACTGCCATTCTTACAATAGGGTGGCACATCCCAGCCTGGCTGGGGCAAATATTCAAGTTCTCATGGTTATCCTCCATTGAGGGCACAATTCTATGATTTACTGTGTTCCTGGAATCACATCAGGTAGGTGAGAGTTCAAAGTGTGCACTCTACTTTGAGTTCTGAGTTGGAGAGTCTCGGGTCAGATGTCCTGGCCCAGCTGCATATAATTGCATCAAACATGGCAGAGAGAAGATTGGTATAAAACCCCGCAGGTGTGCTAGTGGCTGGTAGGGGGAGCTGGTGGATGGTGAGGCTTCTGCTTTTTGTGGAGGTGTTTTGGATTTGTGAATTGTTTCTTCCTCAAAGGTAATTAACAAATGGTTTTGGTGTAAAACAGCAGAGAAGGGAGAGGGGAGAATGCTTTTTAAGTTTATTATTTTTGCTAAGATACTAGTGAATAATTGTAATGAATGTTGGACTTTACTTGTATGAGTATGAAGGGAGAGTGAGAAGAGATCCATTATTTCTTTTTCTCAAAAGAAGTTTAATGCTTTTTACTAGAGGAATATTATTTTTGTCATGGCATTAATTTAAATGATAAATGTCAGCATTTAAAACAGCAATGATGATAGTTTCATAAGCCTTTATGAGGGTGTAATTTTGAACTTCTAAGTCTAATTTTAAGGCATATACTGTTTATTATAAGATATCAAGTAGTACACTACATAATGTTTCTAGCCAGTCAATGTTTGTCTTGGTATCCAAATTCTGCAAGGTGAAAAACCCTTTATGGTTAGTATTAATTGTTAAAAAGCAGCTATAGAGTTTTTTTGAATGCATATGTTTTAAACAGTCTTTCCTCACTAAAACTAGTGTGGAAATCAAGCTTCACCCCTGGGGTAAATTCAAGCATTTCAGAAATGTTTACCATTAGTCTGAAAGCCAAATAAAGCTAAGCAGACAGGATGGAAGTCACAAGAATAGCAGAATAGGCACGATTTCCATAATACATTTCATACTTTTTTGTTTTCATTATGTTTAGTCGCTTTAATGTGAAACATTGGTGATGCTGTTTCATAAAATAAATAAAACTACAACATGGGAAAAAATGGGAAGGTAAATTTCATGATAAATTAGCTGCAGTCTGCTGTGTTATGAAATAATTTCTTTTCTTATCTTGATGACAATGACATGTAACAAAGGCAAAGTAATGGTTAGAGAGAATACTTTATCTGTTGGAAAAACATGGCTTTGAAAATTCTCCAGTGAATTTAAGCTTTTATCTTCCCTGACAAAGTAGCTAACTAGTTAATGGATGCAGTGTTCTGTCTGCTTGTTTGAACTAGTTCAGCAGCTGTTACATACTGTTCATCTGTTAGATTTTTCTGGGGCCCAGTCATCAGTGGGATAGGCAGGTGTGATCTGAGTAGAGGTGTGATGTGGTGCGCTGTGATAGCATTGATCAAGATGTAACCAAAAAGATTGAATTCCTCTGCTATTCTTCTGGATGTAACACTTGCTCTCAGCCTTTCTTTTTCTGTGTAAGGAAGCAGAAGAAGCCAAAGTAGTCCTTTTCTGAGATCAATCACTTAGAAATTTCCTTAAATAATTTCTCCTGAATAAAATGAGTGACAGCCATCCATTCTCAAGACTCTCCTTTTATTTCCCTGATTTTGCTCCCTTCCAGTTTCTCACAGATCTCTGCCTTAGATCATAGTATATTAATATCTCTATTATTTGGAGAACATTTTTCATCAGGTAGATATTTTCTCATTTTCTGTTGTCACATGTTAAAAAGCTCTGGAGTTGCTTATTATTTGACAAAGCTGATAGATAGATACCCGATATATGATAGATGGAAATGTGTTGTCACACAACAGGATTTCCCTTGTGCAATGGATGCAAAGTTGCCTGTTCATAATACTACATTTACTGCAGCCTCTCAGTGACAGTGTACAACATCCTTCTGATAACAGTGCCATGCCTCTGGAAAGTGACAGTGGTTTTTATGGTACAAACTGCATGCTTCTACTGAAAACTGACTGAATAAGAAAATTTTATAGGATCATTTGAGTTGGAAGGGACTTGAAGAGCATCTAGTCCCGCTCCTCTGCAGTGAACAGGGACAATAACAGTCTGATCAGGTGCTTGGAGCCCCAGTCAGCCTCCTCTTGAATGTCACCAGAGATGACGAGATGAGACATCCACCAGCTTTCTGGGCAACCTGTTCCAGTGCCTCACAACTCTTATCTTAATAACAGTTTTCCATATATCAAGTCTGAATTTCCCCTTTTTCAGTTTGGTACTGTTTCCCCTTGTCCTGTCACAGCAGACCCTGCTAAAGATTCTATTTTTTTTTTTTTTTTTAAGCCCCCTTTAGAAACTGAAATGTTGAATGCTAATGAAAAGGTGTCCTCAAGCCTTTTCCTCTCTAGCTGAACAGCCCCAGCTCTCTTAGTCTGTCCTCATAAGGGAGGTGTTCCATCCCTTGGATCATTTTTGTTGCTCTCCTTTGGACACACTTCAGCAGGTCCACATCTCTCCTGTACTGAGGATCCCACATCTGGACACAGTGCTTCAGAGATGAGGCCCCACCAGCAAAAAGCAGAGGGACAGGATCACCTCCTTCACCCTCCTGACCATGCTTCTCTTGATGTAGTCCAGGGTACAGCTGGCTTTATTTCTGCAAGGGCACATTGCTGCCATGTCCAGCTTACCATCTTCCAGTATCTCCAAGACTTTTGTCAGGGCTCTATCCTTTCATCCTTCAGCTTGTACTGATAGCAGGCATTTCCATAAGTGAGACTTGTACTTGGATTTGCTGAACCTTAATAGTTTCTCCTGGGCCTGCTGCTTGAGACAGTCTTCACAGAGAAGAAGTAACTTTTATTTTATTCCTGGAATTTGAAAACTATGTGGGAGACCAGTGAAGAATATTATGAATAAGTGTGAAGCTTGAATTTATTTTGCCTAAAATCTGTTGTTTTGATGCCTTTTTATTTTTCATCTCTGGTTCATTTCAGTGGTTATCTTCCAGTGTGACTGATACAGAGGAAAGAAGTAAATGTACCAAAAGGTTTTTTTCTTGCTTTTCCCCTTCTATTAGACCCTAGTTTTCAGCTGCTTGCACACAAGAGTAGACAGATGTGCATATGCACATGTGTGCTCAAAGACTAAAAAACTCTCCCCAAAATTAGAGGGAGGAATCACAGAATCACAGAATTGTAGGGGCTGGAAGGGACCTCCAGAGATCATCGAGTCCAACCCCAATTGCCTAAATTGCCTAACTTTGCTAAAGTAGATGTGTTGATCATTGGATATGCAGATTACAAAAGAAAGCCATTCTGCTTATCTCCAGTTCCATCAGGATCATTTACCTTCAAAGAATAGGAAAGAATGAACTGAAGATCAAAATCATCAGTCTTATTTGACTTCATCCAAGATTTATGGCAGTTGCTTTCAAGAGCAACTAAAACCAGCCACAGACCTCACAACCATATCACATTTTTTTTTTCCTCCTCTTTCAATATTTTATAAATGTTACAGGAAAAGTCAAGCTTTGGAGACATTAAAATTAAATATTCTTCTCCCTCCTTGTCTTCTGGAAACTTTGGAGAGATCTATTGGCAATCACTATGTAATATCTTGCTGAAATATCATCTCTCTGTACCTTCTCTTCTTTTAGTAATCTTGAGGTTTTTATATATAGTTTCATGTCTCTTTAGCAATCATGATTATAGTGTTTTTATTTCTCTTGTTTGATTTCATATCAGAAAATGATGTGTTTTGGTATAAATTGCTAATTATCTATTCTTATTGGCTTGTTATTCAAATTTATTCTTCAACAAATTTCACCATATATCTAAATGATCTGTCTGAAAACAGTTTAAACAATGACATAGAGCACTGAAATATCCCAATTATTCCTTGCATGCATAAGAAAGTGTTGGGGTTTTTTCTTCTTTTTGTCTCTCTGTAAGTGATAAGGTTCTTTGCTTTCTTTTAGATTCTTTGATTAAATTTGACAGGAAGGAATTTGTCCCCTACTTATATGATAAAGGGGGGCAATATGTGTGAGGCTGATATGGTGACTTTAAAATTATTAACAGTTGGTAAGAACTGATAAAGCAAATTTGCTTCTATGTGTAAGTCACTCCAAACTTTTAAGAGTTTATTTGTAGCCATTGCTACAAATAATTCAAGGTTAGATTACTTAGTGGGATCATGCTTGCTAAATTCTTGGGCACTGTACTAAGAATGGCAAATGGTTATACATCAAGTAAAACTTGAAGGTCTTGAAATCGGTTGAGTGAGAAATGTAAACCATTCTACCAACATGCTTGATCTGCATGAGCAAATCATTTCATGAAAGAGAAAATTAAGAGAATTAAGAAATGGAAATTTGGAAAATGGAAAGAGAATTAAGATATGGAGTAACTCAGCCCCAGTTTCCACACTCTTTGCCTTAGATCTTGATGCCCATCTGGTATAAACTCCTCAGAATTCAAGTTTAGAAATGTTCTTCACCACAGAGCTCAATGACAGAAAGCTTTCCTGATAGGCCTATGATACTTGGCTACCAGCTGGGTGCCACTTTCTCTCAGGCTTTTGCAAATTTCAAAGAAGCCCATAGTCTTACACAAGTAGAAAACAAGATATTTTGAACCCCTAGAATGGCTCAGTTTTTGTTATGTTGACAATGCCTTGCCTACTGTAAGCTACAACGAAATCTGTGCTTCTAAAAGTAGACAGTCCTTGATCTGAATTAGCTGTCTTCAAATAAGATATTTAAAAGAAAACCAGCACAACTTGAGAATGTTAAGATCAAACAAAAAATAAAAATGCAATTTGTAGCTCATTTTCTAGTTAAGGATATCAGACTAGGAAGAGTTATCAAAGAGCTAGAAGTGATAGCTTAATGTTAGTTTGTGCCAAACAAAACAGATAGTGGAAGTTCACTCAGTGTGCAAGACTTTCAGGTATTAAAACCACAGGAAAATGTTTTTGAGGTTTTATTATATTGATACAGTTTCACAGATAATTCTTCTTGTTTGGGGGCTTTACGCAATTTGGTTAAAATTCACTAGTTATCTCAAATATGTTTTCCAGGATCACAGTGTAGATAGTACTGTAGCAATCAAGTTTATTACTGAGACGCTCATACCTTGGAGAACAACAAATGAAAAGAAAAAGATAGTGGATGAATATAATACCATGGGAATACATAGCCAGAGTAGATGTAGAGTGAATGGAATGCATAGAGTAGTGGGGAAAATGGAAGCCAGGGAGAAAATATTAATGTACAATCATTCTACGAGAACAATGTTATGGAAAGGTGCTCACTTCACTTTCACCCTTGCATTACTTAGAAAGAAATATCTTTCTCACAAAACATATGAACATTTTTGTTTCCTTTACTAAGAGATTTTAACAAACCTTTTTTTTTTTTTGTGCCTGTTGTATGGTTAAACCTTGTGCAGCTGGTAGCTGTAGAACCAAATAATTCAAGAACCAAATAACTTTTCAAAAATAATAAACTAAAATGCACAACAAAATACAGATGATAAAGTAGCCATCTCCCATTGAAAACTTATCCTCTTGTGAAGCTGCTACTGCTCATGGGTCTCACTGGTCTGCTCTTCTTTCTGAAGAAAGATACGACATTATTAAACCTCAAGTTTGATCTCTGCACAGTAGCAACTGAAGGAGAAGTCCTGCTGTTACTTACAAGTCAGAGAGATATCTAATAAAAACGTATGTTTCCTATTGACTGTGCAAAAAAAAAAAAAGCCTGATAAGCAAAAAGCTATCAGTGCAGAAAAGATTCTTCTTCCTGTATTGGCTTCTTCAGACAACAAATGTCATTCTATTCTGCATTTTAATAAGGTGGTTGAAAGGCAGGATGAATTGCTTTCTGCTTTCATAAGAACTTTAAATTTACTTTTTCCTTTAAATATTTCAATGTCTAATTTGACACAACCAGAACATGTTTATATTTCAGAGAAATCTGAACATCTGTGTTCAGGCATTTTTGCCTGGTTATCAAAATTTCAGTAGAAAAACTTGTAGTAATTTGGGGAAATAGTATGAGCATAAAGTATAGGCATGACTACAGAGTGTTAATACAGGTGAAATGAATAAAACAGTCTCACTGTAACTCTATTGCAAAGCTTCTCCCAAAGCTGCATCTCCAGAATTCTGTAATAAAACTGAAATGTTTTTATGGGAAGACATAACTAGTATATTGGATTTGGAGATCCTGGAACAAAAGTGTTGCACAGTGAGTTCAGTTAACACAATAGTCCCATAGGACAAAGCAGTACCTGAGAGTCTTTTTTTTGTGCAAGTGTGTTTAATGTCTCAAAATGCTAATCTACCTTTATGTATAAGCAATTCCAATTTGGTTTCCTTTTCTTCCGTACTGATTTTTGAAACTCCAACGTTAATCAGAAAACTCTTCTACCTTTTGTTGGGATCTGGCATTAAATCATACTTTCTTGGTTTCTCAGTATTCCTTGTATCTATCTTTTAATTTTTTGAGTCTAGGTTGCGGGGTACTACTCAATAGCAAGGACTTGTTATTGTGACAAGTCTTTCCACATCCTATGTTAAAGGATGGACTTCTGAAGAAAACAGTTTTATGGAAACAATTTTTTTTTAATGAAGTTTTGTCCAAAGTGTTGACAAATTATTCCAAAACCAGGCACAAACCCAGCAGGGTATGTATCTTGCTGAAGTGTTTTTGTTGTAGTTGTCAGATTAAATGTAATGTTGACAGTTGTAACCTCCTGGAAATGGCCACGCTTTTGCTTTTCTTTTGTAAAATACGGACTATGAATTCAAGTATTTGTATTATCTGATTTGGAGATGAATAGATTTACTTTTGATCTTTTTACTCATGATAGTCCCTATCATCTTAAACTATGTGGGAGTAGAATGACTGTGGCAATATATACTTTAAAGAAAAAACAACAAGTAGTGTATGCTAATTTACTATCACTATACTTGATTGCCCTAACAGTTTGGGTCTTAAAAGTTTAAGGGCTTTAAGAGCATGTGTGCCACCACGGTAACATTTTGTTGTTAAAAAAGACAAAAGTCATGGGAATTAAAAAAAAAAAAAAAAAAAAAAAAAAAAAAAAAAAACAACAACAACAGCAACAAAAAAAAAAAAACAGCACAGTTCTTGCTTTTTGTGGTATAATTTTGAGAATTGTTATGCAGATCGCTACAGAAATTGTCAGCCTCATTGTAACCAATTTGATCAAAACTGCATCTTGCTAAAGTTAATACAAAGGCCTGAATGAACTGGCTGAACTGAATTTAGAGCAAGCTGCCTCTCTGGCTCAGATTATTTTATGACAGCTTGGACCCAAACGACTGTAAATCGTAGAGTTTAATTTTAAATTGACTTTCATAGAGTTTTTGTATTGGTTGGGGGGGAAACCAACGAGATTGAGGTTTTTTTTGTAAGTTAAACACGTGCACATAGTTCTTGTCTCTTTCTTTTGCAGAACACAGCTTCCACAGCCTGTTTGCAGAGGACAGCAGCTGTTAGCCCAAAGCTTATCCTAACAAGCTGCAGACCATGCCAGTGGACACCTCTCCTGACTCTATGTGCCCCATATGCTTGGACAGATTTGACAGTACTGTGTATCTAGATCCTTGCTGGCACAAGTTCTGCTTCTCTTGTATCCAAGAATGGTCCAAAATCAAAGCAGAATGCCCTCTCTGCCAACAGCCCTTCTTTTCTCTTTGTCATATAGTTCATGCTGAAGATGACATATCTAGGCCAGAAGAAAATGAACCTTTTTCCTACTCTGATTGCAGCATCATTTCTGCTGAAAGAACTTTTGACTTAAAGGCATGGGATCAGCATACCAGTTCTGACTATCCTACACCATTGCACAATGAAGGAAGCAGCTCAGACTCAACAACTCTTGTAGTCTTTCCAGATGAGGTGGATTCTCAAGTGCTAGAGCATGGTTCATCTAAGCATAGTGTTGATTGGTTGTCCTGGAATGATGAAACTCCAGGTCCTTCAGAAGAGTATAATGCAATCATAACTTCTCCAGAGGTATTAGAGAGCTCTGACGAGGACTCTGTTTGGGAGAGAACCACACTGCATCCTCAGTTACAGGTTGGTGTTGACTCCAGTGACAGTGACTCTTCAGAGTACCATGATATCACTGGCTATGTTAATCTCTATGCTGACAGGACATCAGAACTGACTGAGCTGTCCTCAGACTCTGAGGACTCTGTCAGGGAGAGGAAAAAGGAAGATATGAAGAAAGAGCAGTCAATCCAGGGTGTCAGCTGGAGTGACAGAGAACCGAGCACAACTTCAACACCTTTCTCTCCCCTGTACAAGAAGCATGTGAGTAGTCATAAAAGCTCCTTGCTCTCTGTAGTCAAAAGGATAGTGTCAATGGATGAACAAGAGAACAAAGATCATTCTCCACATGATTCAGATTGGAGCCTGTCTCCAGGGATGGAAAATGCTTGCTCTCCTCATAGCCAGAGACTGTCCAGAAAGAGAAAGATCAGTAGTCCACAGGGCAGTGAAACTACTCATGGCCGTCAGCCTTGGAGGAAGCACCTCCTAGTTAAATACCAGTTTAAAAAGAGACTATCAAAAAGCAGAGATGGCAGCAAATATTGGAGCAAAAGAAGCAGGAGATCAAGGCCGCATGACACAAGCCCCTCTCTAAAAAGTCAGACAGAGTCCACTAGTTGTGAGAGCACTAGCTCCAGAGATTCAAGCAGATCATGGTCGCATCACAAAGGCCATGGCCAAAGGAAATCAAGCAGCCTAGACAGTGACTGTTGTTATAGAAGAGCCTGTTACCAAAGTAGTTACCTGTTACACAGTCCAAAGACAGCTGGAGACAGCTTCTCTTGCAGTAAAAGCACTCAGACTAAAGCTCATTGCTCGAACAAGTCTCCTGGTCTGGAATCCAGGATCCAGTCCTTCACCGGAAGGACAGATCTGCAAAGCCAAATGGGATTCCAGGAGAGACAGGACTCCTGTTACAAACAACGCAGATCAAGGAGCCGATCAAGCTCCAGATCAAGGAGCCCTTCTGGAGAGGCAGACAGAACAAGAAGCAAAAAGCCTGGTGGAAAGAGAAACTGCAAAACTCGACACTTGGAGAACACAGAGAAGGGGAGCACCACTATGGAGAGAAAATATAGTCTCCCAACATTCAGTGACTGCTACAAAAATAAAGGCAGCCTTTCAGACAACCAAGAAAGTAGTGAGATAAAACATGAGGAAAAGAATAAAAGTATGGGAAATCCAAGTGTGGAGGGAGTCTATAAGGGGACAGAGATAATGAAGTGTGCTTTAAAGAAAAAGTGTAAGAAGAAACACCAGGAACATCACTGGAAAGATGCATAGTTCTTACAATTTAGTACAATTAATTTTTACTGCCAGATTCGTGTGTGGTGTAAAATGACCTCTGCTGAAAAGCAGTAAGCAGTTTCTATGTAGATATTGAATAGCCCCTATTATTAATATTGAAATATTAATAAAGCAAGAAGAATTTTTGGTCTAAAAAAGCAAATACATGGTCTGTATGCTTTGTCAACACAACACATCTCTTTCAGTTTTGGGTTTTGTACAGCAATACATATGTTGGTGTTGTCAAGGGTGCTCCAGGCTGAATGGCTTTCAGGTCCCAGCTCTCCCTGAAAGTGGGAATAACTTTGATCATGTTGCTTGAGATCTGTGAAGTTTTTTTGATCTGTGCTTTTGTTGTGGAGTCTGTTTCCCCTGTGCCCTGAATGCACTGAATGCAGATCAGTCTTTAGCAGTTTCTGTAGAGCTCACTGCTTTCAGCCCCTTCCCAGTTCACCCCTGTGGATGTCATGCTACATGTTGCACAAGGCATGTTGCTAGGAATGGTGAATCTGGGCACAGATGTGTTCTCTTTGGCAATCCTGGAAGCTGCCTTCCTGTGTGGTGGGTATGGCTGTGGCTGGCTTCCAGACCTGTGCAGCCAGTCTCATATCCTGCCCTTGACAGAACATAGGGAGATAGGATGGAAAAGCTTTTGTGTTGAGGCAGAGACAGGAAGATCACTTGTGGTTACTCTTATGGCCAATCCAGGCTTAGCACATTTACTTCCAGTTCAATATGGAGTAGGGTGGTGAGAAACAAAAAAGCTAAACCCACTTTCCCCCTGCTCTTTCTTCCCAGGGAAGAAGATTCATTCCTGATCCTTCTGCTCTCCTGAGAAGTGCAGGTCGCTGTGGGGTGGTTGCAGTTTGTCTGTAACAGAGTTTGTCTTTGCTGATGCTTCCTCCTTGCTGCTTCTCTGCTCCAGCATGGCTCATTCCCACAGGACATGGTGCTTCAGAAATGGACTGTAAACAGATTACTGAACACGCTAATCTGTTTCTTGGTGCTTTTTTTTTTTCCTCAGACATCTGGATTAAGCTTCAATTTCCAGCTTTGCTTTGCAAAAGTATTCGGAATTGATCCTGATGCGATCTTTTCCTTTGCTAAGTTATCAAAGTCATAGTTATTAATTCTTCTAAGATAAATGAATACATCTGTTACTGCTTACATGCTTTAATCTACCCAAACTATTCACTAGTTTGTTTAATTTCCTAACACATTGGAATTGTTTCATATTTTATTGATAATTTTCAGAGATTTCATTCAACTTGTTTCTCTCAGTAGAAAATAGTGCTACTACTTCTCTATTTTAGAGTGAAACTACAACTCCTTTTAACAACTGCATACTTGAAACTGCAGGGCAAAATTCTTCAAATATCTGACTGTCGCTGAAATTATTTCCCCCTCCGGAGGCTAGCTCAGAGCCTAATCAGAGTATTTATACCCCCATCCATGCTCTTCTGGGGCAACACATTGCTGTTCAATGATGTGGACCCCTCTACATTGCAGTTTCTTTTTTTCTTCTATTTGCTTATTCTCTGCAGTCTGCAAAAGCTTGACTCAGGTATGTGTCTTACTGTTGCCGCCAGAGGTGGAGCAGGTTGATTTCTAGGTGGGAGGTAAAAGTTGTCTGGTTATGCTGTGGGGAGAACAGCATCCAGTCTGGGCTGGAAGGATGAAGAAAAAGAAAGCCTCAGCACTCACTTGGAAGGCATAGTGCTTGCTCCAGCAGGTTGCAAACCACGGGGCTGTCCAGAGAAAGGCTTGGAGGAAAATGCTGCCTGGCATATTCAGGACAGCTGTTTATAGACCAGTGGTTTGTATCTGTTCTGCTTGATTGAGCTGCTCAAGAGTTCTGCTTTTTAAAAGTAAGTTTTCCTGCCTTGCATTAGAGTAAGACACTTTTTTGAACAATAAAGCCTCCTGCCTTTCTTTAGAGCAACCTCTCAGTCCTATGTAGGGATATGAAGGGAATTATTTTCCTTTCTTTAAAAAATGAAAGAGGAAAGTCTTGCAGCTCTCCATTATTCAGCTGCATGTTATCCTTTTCAAGGGCACTGAGTACCAAAGTTCGTGTTAGAGAGCAGGTGTGAATGCTGCAGAGGATGCTGTGGAGAAAGAAAGGAGTTTTCAGTGGAGTTTCCTTATCAGCTTAAACCATCTTGGTAAGAGCACCCACAGCAAAAGGCTACCAGTAGTGAGCTGTGGATTGCTGTGGACTGTTCTTCCACCATTAGGATCCTCAGACCACACATGTGAAGTGAACAAAGTGTAAGGGATATGATGCCACCTAGTTCAGATAGTAATTAGTAGCTTCACTGTGGGGTATGGAAAATTATTTTGTCTCTAAATCTGGGCTGCTGCTGCTTGGCTTCTGTCAACTGCTGAGATAAATACATAGATACCCAGCTGAGGATGCATTCTCCTTCTTGCTCTGCATTGAAACTTGCAATGTGGTCAGGAAGCGGAACTTTTGATTTTCTGTCTTATTATATAAAAAAATGTATTAAATGAAAGATTAGCTGAAGAAACAAAACTCGCTGTAGTTACAGAAGAGAGAATGGTGCAGGCACAGTGGAGAATAAAATAAAAATGTCAAGTTAATCTACAATCCTTGAAACAAAAAGAAGGGGGAATCAAGGTAAAGATTTAAAGCACTTCAAATAAAAATTGAATTTTGGTAAAATTAGGTAGCTGCTTGAATATCATTTAAGCACCTGTTAGTGTAATGCTTCATAATTAAGCAACAACAATGTAATCCAGCTATGCCTCATCAAGCTAGAAGTCAGTTGGGTTGTTTTACTGATAGGAGGTACAGGCATGCAAACAGTGTAATTTGATAATGTTGCCAATACCCAGGAGTGGAACTGAAAGAGATCATTCCCTTTGCTTGAGTATTAGGAGAAACTTCCCTGAAATAGTGATCAGACTCTGGAATAAACTTTCCAGGGAGGTGTTTGAGTCTTCATCTTTGAATATGTTCAAGAAATTTACAGGTGTTGTACTAAAGGACATGTTTCTTTGTGGAAATATTGGTGGTAGGTGGTGGTTATATGGGGTCATCTTGAAGGTCTTGACAGCTTCTGGGCAGGTTCCAGGGATCTCAGCAGGAAGTCCTTTGTTCTCATCTTCTGGGCCTTGCACATCTAGATCAGTAGATTTAAAAAGGGAGATGCCAGCTGGCATCTGTCTTTCACAGGATATAGCAGTATCATCTCTCAGGCTTCTTCAAGCCAGTTTCATTTTCTTCCAGGCCAAGTCTTCAGCCCTTAAATACTCCTGGGCTGTCTCATTCAAAGGCAAACAACTCCAAATAAATGCTTTGAGATGTAAAACTGTCCACAAAGTGATGCTGATTGCCTCATGTAAGAAATGTCTCAAATCAACCAGTCTCAGACAGGTATCAGAAGTAATTTCTTCATGTTTTAATTCTGTCAAAAAATGTATATACATACACACTAAGGAGGCATTACTTTCGGAGCCCATTTTATTATACTGGCCCGCAGTGTTGGAGGTGATGTTGATGTGGTAGCAGTAGATGTTGAACCTTCCCACCAATATCCTGTTATCCTGTATGTTGTTGCCATGTAGCAGACAGCAGCAGAGGGACAGTTTGACAGAGTGGTGCCTGATGTAGAAATACAGGTGAAACAAATGTGTGGAACTGAATTCCTTTATGTGGGAAAAATGGCATTGACATTCCATTGACATTAATCAACACTGACCATCCATGTGGATCCATTCATGTGGATACGAACACAATAAGGCGATCGGTGTTGCATTTTAGCAGTGGTGACAGTGGCTCACCTTGCTGGTGCAGATTGTTACGAGTGAAGTTGATTTTCGTGGCTTACTTCAGTGCTGCTCTCATCTGCTCTAAAGCAGTTCTGTATACCCACGAATAGTTTGTGAGTTTAGTGTGGGTATGCTGTTCTTTTTTGACAGTTATGAATAGTGATGTTTAGAAACAGGTTTGGCAAACACCTGTATCTGATCTGAATATTCCTCTACCTAATTTTTGTGATGGCAGTGTATGAATTGGAAACAGTTCATTGCAGAAATAAAGAACAACAACTTGTCTATCAAAAAAGAAAAAGTAAAAAAGAAAACCAATTTTGTGCAGTATCTCTTTCAAATAATAATGGAAGAAAAAAAATCACAAAACAGTTACAGTTTTGCAACACAGAAACAATCACATAAGCTTTGTGGAAAAAGCATATGGGCACTTTGGATAAAACAGGAACATTTTTCTCCCTTTTCTTTAACCTGAAGAAAATGATGCTTATGTTATCTTTTCAAATTACCTATCTTTCTTACGTAATAAAGCATTTCTTTTTTTTCATCAAAATAACATGGCAAGTTCCCAGTGAAGCAATCGTACTGCGAAAGAGAAAAAAAAAGGTCAAAGTGGAAATGATACCAATCATGGCTAGCTAGGACTCTCTATTAAGAGAAAAAAATAAACTGGAAAGTATGGCATGCTATATGCTAATGCTCAGTGGCAGAAACCCCTGTTGTGACCCAATATTGGTGCATATATTGTGCATCTTTGATGACAAAATGTATTAAGGAAATGCTACAGTTGCCTGGTTGCTGCATTCAGAAGTTCAGAAATGAGGAAGACTGATTGTAACACCTTCATTCTTTCCTTCTGTTCTTGTATTTCAGAGCATCTTCTGCTTTGAGATTTCATAATAGTTCTTGGAAATATCAGCAGATCCTCCACTTTTCTAAAAATACAAGGTTTACTCATACTTTTAATTATTAATGTTTCTTTCTCTCTTTCTCTTCACTCTGGAGTATTCATCAGATTAGGTTTAAGTCTCCATAGCTCTCACTATTCCTGCATCGTCTTTTGTATCTTTTTTGGCCCATTTTATAAGAAGGCCCAAAATATATCTTGTGGGCTAGAATTTGCTACAAAGTCATATAAAAAGTGTTGCAGCTACAACTTTATTTACTGCTAAATACAAGGAAAATACATGCACTGAAATAAAATCTATCTCTGGTCTTGCAAGAAAGGATCTGTACACATTGACTTTTTACATCAAAAGAAAGATTTCTGGACTCATTGCAGCTTTTGTAGCACATGTGCATTGCTACATGCTATGTAAGTTACAACCTTATATGCTTAATTAAACATCTGAATTTTTTAGGAGTTTGTATTTTTATCAGATATGATTAGGTATCACAGAAGCACAGAATTGTTAGGGTTGGAAGGGACCTCTAGAGATCACCAAGTCCAAGCCCCTGCAAAGCAGGAGGCAATATACTAATAAGACTTAATATGTAACATTACTAATAAAAATGAAATTGAAGGAGAGATAAGTAACTATTATCACAAGATGAGCGGGAGAGAAAAAGATGGGCAAATGAAATGACTAAATAAGATTAAAACTGACCACTGACCACTTGGGAAGAATACAGGAATGTTGTTAGGGCCTGCAGGGATGCGACAAGGAAGGCTAAAGCCCGCCTGGAATTGAATCTGGTGAAGGGGATAAAGGATAATAAAAAAGGCTTTTTTAAGTAAGTTAACAGCAAAAGGAAAACTAGAGAGAATGTGGCTCCCCTGCTAAGTGACGAGGGTGTTCTGGTAACAGGGGATGCTGAGAAGGCGGAGATACTGAATGCCTTCTTTGCTTCTGTCTTCAGTGAAAAAGCTCCCCCTCGGGAATCTGAGACCATGGAGGTTAGTGAGAGGGTCTGGGGAATGGAAGACCTCCCTTCAGTCAGGGAAGAAGTGGTCCGAGAGCGCCTAGGATACACCAATGTTCACAAATCCATGGGACCGATGGGATGCATCCACAGGAGCTGAGGGAGCTGGCAGAGGTGGTTGCTGAACCGCTTTCTGTCATCTTTGAGAAGTCTTGGAGGACGGGGGAGGTGCCTGAAGACTGGAGGATAGCCAGTGTCGCTCCGGTCTTCAAAAAGGGCAAGAAGGAAGACCCAGGCAATTATAGGCCACTCAGCCTCACCTCTGTCCCTGGAAAGGTGATGGAACAACTGGTGCTGGATGTCATCTCCAGACCACTGGAAGAAAAGGAGGTTATCAAGAGTAGTCAGCATGGGTTCACCAGGGGGAGGTCGTGCTTGACCAACCTGGTGGCCTTCTATGATGTTGTCTCTGGCTGGGTGGATGGGGGGAGAGCAGTGGATGTAGTCTACCTTGATTTCAGCAAGGCTTTTGATACTGTCCCCCACGCCATCCTTATAACAAAGCTGAGGAAGTGTGGGATAGATGAGTGGACAGTGAGATGGCTTGAAAACTGGCTGACTGGCAGAGCGCAGAGGGTCATCGTTGGTGGTGCAGAGTCTGGCTGGAGGCCTGTAACCAGCGGTGTTCCTCAGGGGTCGGTGCTGGGTCCGGTCTTGTTCAACATCTTCATCAATGACCTTGATGAGGGGATAGTGGCCACCCTCTGCAAGTTTGCTGATGATACGAAGTTGGGAGGATTGGCTGACAAGCTGTGCTGCCATTCAGCGAGACCTGGACAGGATGGAGAGCTGGGCAGTAAGAAACTGGATGAGGTTTAACAAAAACAAGTGTAGAGTCTTGCATCTGGGGAGGAATAATTGCTTGCACCAGTACAGGTTGGGGGATGACCTGCTGGAGGGGAGCTCTGCGGAGAGGGAACTGGGTGTCCTGGTGGATGACAGGTTGGCCATGAGCTAGCAGTGTGCCCTTGTGGCCAAAAAGGCCAATGGCATCCTGAGATGCATTAAAAAGAGCGTGGACAGCAGGTCGAGGGAGGTGATCCTCCCCCTCTACTCTGCCCTGGTAAGGCCTCATCTGGAGAACTGCATCCAGTTCTGGGCTCCCCAGTACAAAAAAGACAGGGATCTCTTGGAAAGAGGGCCACAAAGATGGTGAGGGGCCTGGATCATCTCTCCTATGAGGAAAGGCTGAGCGAACTGGGTCTGTTCGGCCTTAGAATCATAGAATCATAGAATCATAGAATCACCAAGGTTGGAAAAGACCTAAGAGATCATCCAGTCCAACCATTCAGCTATTCCCAATAGCTCCCACTAAACCATGTCCCTCAGCACAACATCTTCCCAATTCATTCTTTTCATTGTTTAAAATAGTGATATTATACTCAATATATTATATATTATCAATATATTATACCATGAAATTTAGGATCACTTCATGCTCTCCATTTAAAATACTGTAAAAACACCACTGCTGTTGCATGTTCAGAAGCACTAGTCCATCCAAGATGGATCAGCTGGATAACAGTGCCTCCCCTGAGGTCAGCCACGAACTCCAGGAAAAAAATTAAGTTCCTGTCTCAGGAAATACCAAGAGGTTTTGAATAGTGGAAATTGATTTCACCTAATTGTAATAGAATCACAGAAAGGATGGCAGCAGACATGCACTTTAAATTCTATAAAAAAAAAAATGCTTCAGTGAAATAGTGCCTTTATGTCTGATATCTTTAAGATAACAAAACATGAATTTATTAGAAGAAACCACTTCCTTTCTATTCACAAACTTAGGCCATGAGTCATAAAGAATTCATCCATACAAGCCCAAAAGAAGGGATCGACCTCAAGCTCTTAGCAAGGCTTGAGAGGAGGTATCACAAGGAGAACCTTTTTGGGGGAAGAGAAAGAAAGAGACAGCATATTTGGGTGTGTTAGAAAACAAACCGTTTTGTAGATGTGAACTGTGTTGACACAGTCAGTTTTTCAGTTATTCCTGTCTACCATGATTGACAAGGAGATGTATGTGACAGACAGAATGTCTCAGAGAAGAAGGTCACCAAGTGCAAATTATGACAGGTAATGATAAAGCTACAGTCAAGGGCATCACTTTCTGTGTAAGATAAATGTAGGGTAGATTCAGTTACTAGCCACTTCTCCAAGCCCAACTCTGTTCTGGCAGAAATCCCAGTGACATCTGAAACTGTGAAATCATTGATGGCTTGTCTGGGCTATCAGCTACTTTTAAGGTCTGAATGTGCAATTAAATATGCAACAGATAAATTAAGAGAACACAAACCTCTAGATACAAGCTAGGTATGTAAACATCAGACTAGGACCGAGGACCTAAAATTTTAAATGTTTGGTTTAATCACAGAATCACAGAATTGTAGAGGATGGAAGGGACCTCTAGGATCACTGAGTCCAACCCCCCTGCCAAAGCAGGTTCCCTACACCAGGTCGCACAGGTGGGCATCCAGGCAGGACTTGAACATCTCCAGAGAAGGAGACTCCACCACTTCCCTGGGCAGCCTGTTCCAGTGCTCCGTCACCTCACTGTAAAGAAGTTCTTGCACACATTTGTGCGGAATTTCCTATGCTGCAGTTTCCAGCCGTTTCCCCTTGTCCTGTCTCCACTCACCACTGAGAAGAGTCCGGCCTCGCCATTCTGCCCCCCACACCTTAGATACTTATAAACCTGGATCAGGTCCCCTCTCAGTCGTCTTTGCTCTCTATAACTTCCTGAAGGGAGGTTGTAGTGAGCTGGGGGTCGGCCTCTTCTCTCGTGTCATTAGTGATAGGACCAGAGGGAATGGCTTCAAGCTACGGCAGGGGAGATTCAGGCTGGACATGAGGAAGTATTACTTTTCAGAAAGGGTGGTCAGGCACTGGAATGGACTGCCCAGGGAGGTGGTGGAGTCATCGAGCCTGGGGGTGTTCAAGGAAAGGCTGGATGTTGTGCTGAGGGACATGGTTTAGTGGGAGCTATTGGGAATAGGTGAACGGTTGGACTGGATGATCTCTTAGGTCTTTTCCAACCTTGGTGATTCTATGATTCTATGATTCTATGATTCTAAGGCTGAACAGACCCAGTTCACTCAGCCTTTCCTCATAGGAGAGATGATCCAGGCCCCTCACCATCTTTGTGGCCCTCTTTCCAAGAGATCCCTGTCTTTTTTGTACTGGGGAGCCCAGAACTGGACGCAGTTCTCCAGATGAGGCCTTACCAGGGCAGAGTAGAGGGGGAGGATCACCTCCCTCGACCTGCTGTCCACGCTCTTTTTAATGCATCTCAGGATGCCATTGGCCTTTTTGGCCACAAGGGCACACTGCTGGCTCATGGCCAACCTGTCATCCACCAGGACACCCAGTTCCCTCTCCGCAGAGCTCCCCTCCAGCAGCTCATCCCCTGCTGCTTTATTTATTCATACACTATAGTTGACTCACTCTTTATGAGCATAGAAAACTCTGATTATAATAGAATTACTTTCCTACAGTATCTAGCTAACAAGCCACTGAAAAGCATGTAGCCTAATGAGTAGATTTAGGTAAAGTACAGAGATGCTTTCAGCAGAACTTTGTTGTTGGTGCCTATTACAGTGAAGGTAAGTTATTTTTCATTTAAATTCTATTTTTGGTCTAGAAAATTTGCATTGACATGTGGAATCAAACTCTGTAACCCAAGTAGGACTACAAAGCAGGTATGGTTTATTCAATGGTGTGTGTACCTGGGTGCACGGGGGATACATCTGCCTGATTTGCACACTGTCAGGAAAAAGCGTGCTACAGATACAGGCTGAACTAATACGTAATCAATAGTTCTCCCAGAATTCGGATACACATTCATTACACCGCCAAGAGTTTATTAACATGCAGGCCCTCCTTTCTTGCATGTGCATAGTGGGTCATTCATTAAGGTCTCCTCCTAGTGGTCATGGGATGAAGAATCCTCATCTTCCTCGCTGTGAACTTCTGCCTTTCGGGGGGGCAATCCCCCAAACCGGTTTCTTCTCACTCTGTGGACATCTAATCACCTCCCTGCCAAATGTCCTTGGGCTGTTCTCAAACCCTTATCTTTATGGCCTTCATCTCCCTCACTATCCTCTACATTCTTGTTTCTATAAATTATCTTTAACTATTCCCCTTCACCCCCCCCCCCCTTATTCTCAGTCACTGTGGAGCCTTCTTGCCTTTTTACTTTGACTCATGGGGCCCTTCTCACCTTTCAGCATAGTTTCTTAGTTGACAATGGACTTTAGCCCCTAGTATACCGGTGTACTGGTGAGGCTTCATGAACTTGCAGTAACATGAAAATCCCTCCTCTACAACATGTGTTTATCCTTTTCTAGAGTGAACACTGTCCAGAACTGCTCTGTAATGTTTTGGATGCCCTTGCCAAGTGCTTTTCTGTGCTGTCACGAAGATCTAAAGAGAGACAGGACAGTTAAACTTCTTAAAGAGAACACTCTCGTTTCAACAGCAGTGAAATAGGCTGCCATGGCTGAGGATTTCTTGCTATAGAACTACACAAGAAGAAGGCTATGCCTGGAAAACTGACAGACATTGGAGAAATAGCAGTGACAAGGAAGACATATGCATTTCACAGGTGAGTAAAAGATGCTCAGAGGAAGATTTATCCAAGGAAGTTCTAGGAAATTGGAAAATAGTGACTTTTTTTTTAGGTCTGACATGCATTCCATATCTGTTTAAAGCAGATGAAAGCTTGAGGTTTGAATGTCTAGTGCGAATGTATGTTGGAAATTTTAAGTTTGCAAACTGCATGTGCCATATTGGTGTCGGTTATTGCACTCCCCTATGGTACAATGGGGCTTTGAGCATGCGTTCCATTATGCTATGAACTTCACTGAGGAGGCTGTAATAGAGAAGAGTACAGATAGCAAGCTCATGTACCTGAGTGATTTCTGAGCATAAGCAGGTATGTTTTCCAGCATTTTGGCTACTTACTGTGAAAAAAATCTTTATATATTGGTTTTCTGGATTTATGTCTGATTTTGACAGCATTGCAAGTAGATAGATTGAATGAGATGTTTAAATTTCTTGACTGAATAAAAGCTGTTTTCAGTTCTACAAGTACTTTAGAGTACAAGCTTTAGAAAAAAATCATGAAAAAAATGCTGCATGAAACCCCTTGTAATATACCTTAGGATTATTTATTTATTCAGTTCTTCATCAGTGCTCATGGAGTGATGGTTGATCTTCCTTCTTCAAATTATCTTGAATGTTTTCTTTCCTCATCTTGACTTCTAAGCAATAGATAATGAGATCTTGCCATGTGTCTGAATCTCTGTTATGCTACATTTTGCACCTTTTCTCAGAAGTACCAAAAAATCTGCAGTTCCATTTGTAGGCTGTGAAGGTGATATATTTCTAAAACCATTTTTCTCTGGAGCAGACTTTTGACTGTCACACTAGAATATGCCTTTGTTCAGTTTGCTCCAAATGGCACACTGCCAAGAAGTGACTTGGGTTAGAAGGGACCTCAAGGGAAAGGGACCACAAGAATCATAGAATCATAGAACGACCTGGGTTGAAAGAGACCACAATGATCATCTAATTTCAACCTCCTTGCTATGTGCAGGGTCGCCAACCACCAGACCAGGCTGCCCAGAGCCACATCTAGCCTAGCCTTGAATGCCTCCAGAGATGGGGCATCCACAGCCTCCTTGGGTAATCTGTTCCATGTGTCACCACCCTCTGAGTGAAAAACTTCCTCCTAATATCTAACCTACACCTCCCCTGTGTCTGTTTAACAACTCCGTTTATCCTATCACTATCTGCCCTCGTAAACAGTTGTTCCCCTTCCTGTTTATTCTCTCCCTTCAAGTACTGGAAGGCACTGAGGTCTCCCTTGAGTCCCATTCTCCAAGCTAAACAAGCCTTTCTTCATGGGAGAGGTGCTGCAGCCCTCTGATCATCTCAGTGCCCTCCTCTGGACCTGCTCCAAGAGCTCCGTGTTCTTCCTGTACTGGAAGCCCCAGGCCTGGACGCAGTACTGCAGATGGGGCCTCACAAGAGCCAAGTAGAGGGGGACAATCACCTCCCTCTCCCTGCTGGCCATCCCTTTTCTAATGCAGCCCAGAACACAGTTGGCCTTCTGGGCTGCAAGTGCACACTGCTGCATCATGTCCATCCACCAGGATGCTCAAGTCCTTCTCCACAGGGCTGCTCTCAAGATGATCTTCCCACAGTTTGTATAAATACCTGGAACTGCCCTAACCCAAGTGAATCACCCTCCACTTGGCCTTACTGAACCTTGTTAGGTTCATATGGGCCCACTTCTCCAGCCTGTCCAGGTCCTTCTGGATGACTTCCCTTCCTTCCAGTGCATCAACTGCACCACTCAGCTTGGAGTCATCTGCAAACTTACTGAGGGTGCACTCGATACCATTGTCTTTATCATTGATGAAGGTGTTGAAGTGCACTGGTCTCAAGACCGACTTCCTGAGGGACATCACTTGTGACCCAGACTCCACCCTGATGCAGAATCATAAATCACAACCCTTTGGCTGCATCCAGCCAGCCAGTTCCTAATACTCTGAGCAGTCCATTCTTCACATCCATGCCTCTCCGATTTAGAGTGAGGGACCACTTAAAAGCTTTGCAGAAGTCCAGGGAGATGACATCCATCACCCTTCCCCCATCCACTGAAGCTGTAACTCCATTATAGAAGGCCACGAGATTGGTAAGGCAAGATCTGCCCTTGGTGAAGCCATGCTGGCATCTCAAATCACCTCTTTATCTTGTATGTGCCTTAACATAGCTTCTAGGAGGATCTGTTCCTTGCTCTTCCCTGGCACAGAGGTGAAGCTAACTGGCCTGTAGTTCTCTGGGTCTTCCTTTCTCCCTTTCTTAGAGTCAGGAGTAATGTAATTGGAATAAAGCTCCAACCCCCTGCATCAGGCAGGGCCACCAACCTCCATACCTAATACTAGTGCCTCATCCAACATGGCACTAAAAGAACTTTTCTCTGACATCCAACCTATATCTTCCCTCCTTCAACTTCAAATCATTTTCCCTTGTTCTGCTATTTTCTACTCTTGTAAGGAGTTGACTCCCTGATGTAGGCTCTGGTTAGGTACCGCAAGACTGCAATGAGGTCACTCCACAGCCACATAATACACAAAACACACTTGTTGGAAAGATGGTTGTCTTTTAATGCCTTTGTTAGATGAGACTGAAGGAAGAGAGTCCTGTAAAGCAACCAACGCTAATTTCTGTATAATTGAGAATGAAAGACCATGGGTTGGAAGAGTACTATTGTTGCAGTGCAAGGCTGTGAGTCATAAGCATGATGGTCTTTCTGAGTATTCTTATTTTATATATATATATATATATATAATATATATATATATGTCCTAAAAAGTATAAAAACAAAATCTATGGGCTGGTTCTCCTTTTTCTATCTGTGCTAGGTTTAATTACTTCAGATGCAAGGAAAAATTACATTCATTGCCTTCTTCCACAGAAATGTGATCTTGTGCTTTTGTGTACCTGAGTTCATAGTATAGATCTGTGAGTAGACTCAGTAAATCTACATCATGCTGAAAATAGCTTGCAGCTCTTCATCTCTGCTGCTAGTTTTAAAATAGGTTGCATGCATCTCCCATAGCTGCATGATAATATTGCTAAATAGATCACTGCATATAAGCAAAAATCCCTCAGAACAGAATCTTCCTTTCTCTAGACTTTCAGAGAAGGAAATAGTATCAGACACAGTTTCATCACACCACAGTTTTTCTTTTATTTATTTCATGACACAACAGTAATTGTTCCCTAAGGCACATCACAGCTTTAAGATTTACAATCCAACCTCTGAAAGCTGGGCCGTGATACCCTTGTCAGATGGGGCTGCTAGATTAATGTAAATGCTGGCATATTTGTGAATTGTCTGAACTTTCTGGAGGCAGGAAGCAGAGACTGCAGTATTCTGAGTTTCTTTGGTATCTTTGTTGTATTTGTATTTGTTTTTGTTTTTTTTTTTTTTTCTAGTGAATGAATGCTCACCACCTAATAATTATGTTCAATAATGCAGTCAGCAAATATTTTATTCTTCTTTTCTTACTTCTCTTTCTTCCTCTTGGTTTCTCTTGATTTTAATATAAGTCTGACATGGCTTGTGACACCACTCACACTCCCTTGAAAATTGTATTATTCAGAGCCTAGCTAAAGGGATAAGTACATTTAATGCCAGTCATCTAAACGAATAAAAATTACTTTCTGTGTTCTGCAAAGTAAAGGTAGACTGGTGTACGTGTAATAGCAGGCAGTGTTGACATCAATGTGCTTGCCCTAGGCCCTGTTCTGGATGTTCTTACCCCATGTGCAGGTGAGCTGGCAGACATGGCATTTTGCACTGTGGGTACAGCATACAGCCTCAACTGGGAGCAGGGATCAGAAGTGATAATCCTGCACCAATCCCAGTATTTAAATATCATATGCAATTTAAATACTAGATGTCTTAGAATTAAATATTAATGCATAGGATATATAATGATTTAAAGTTCACTGGGAATGCCTCTCACAAAACTGGGCCTTGAATTCAATTTTCCTCATCCCTTCAGTGTACTGTTGGAGACAGAACATGCTCTTCACCTAATCACCATGGTTAGAAATAAAGTGAAATAAACCAAGCAAACATACATTCTTTGGAATTGTTGCTAACTGAAGGTAATTTCTTCATAATTTCTGCTTGTTTGGGTGCAGATTGACATTTCCTTTTGTGCGAAGTTCTTCAAGTGCCTCAATTGACTTTTCCTACAGTAAAAAAGGTTTTCAAAAGTCCCAGGTTCTTCAGAGTGCTGAATGAAACTGTCACATCATTAATCTCCTGAATGCCTTTCTCTCTTCCCTCCGTCTCATGTGCTTTCTTCACATTCACCTCCACTATGGCTTACAGGATCTCATATACTTATTACAGAATAAAACGATAATTGGCAGAGGTTAGCAAATAGCCAATTCTTTTTTAGGGAACTTATTGAGTGCTAAGAAATTTGTGTATTATTTTAGATTTTGTTATCCTACTGGAATTGTCATTTATGTGCTTGAAGGATATTCAGAACCACAACCTTAGTATAAGGGCAGAGCAGAGGGTTTGATCCTGCAGTGTACTGCAGTCATACATCTTTCTCTGGCTACAGAAACACAGCTTCAAAGGGGATTATTTCCTTTATTCCGTAGCGCTTCAGGAAATCACAGAGCAGAGTCAACTCTCAGGTAAATTAATGTAATTGATAGCAAAGAAAGTATGTTTCTAAATGTGCAAAGTGTACCTAGTATGTGGATAAAGCTATACAGAAGAGGAACTTGAAAGTGTTTTTCAGAAACTTGGGTAAGCATTATGAAAACCACAATCACACTGCAATATTTTCTGCATGTCAAAATGTAACTACAAGTACTTTATCTTCTTGATGAAATCACCATTTATAAGTCATTTTTCATCAAATGAGTATGAATGGTAGTTGATCACTGCAAATGACTTTGCCATTAGGACCATAGCTTTGATATTTTTCTTTCCTTTACAGTATTAGAACTACTTTTGGAAGGCAGAGCAGAGGAACCTGGATGAATCAATAATTGATTCAACACCGTTTTACATAGATACATCCACTTGCAAAAGCTCCGTACATTGGCTTCTTTGTTAACTTGAATAATTTTCAACAGTGAAGAAAATGTTTTCCAGAGCCAAAAAGAAATACCACAAAATATTCTTAAACTTGAAGTGTCTTTGAAAATAAATGCAAAATAACTTTGTTTCCCAGTCAGAAATCCAATTTAGAAGCTTCAGGAGAACTTGCATTGTTTTATGTAAGCTAAGTCATAACACGCACAAATTATGCATATGGTCATTTTATCCAATTATTTTTAGCATTGTAGAAGTGTCTGGAAGCCTGCAAAACTGGTATTGTGTGAGACACAACAACACAGTGACCTGACAGTTATCCTTCTGTTTGGATCAAAGCTTTGTAAGATCCTTAGACTTAATCTTCTTGTTTTCCCACTTTATAGTAAGAACAGCAGCATGTGCCATTGTGATGCAAAGATCATTCTAAGATGCATACAGCCAAGAGCAGTACTCCAATTCCAGCTATTGTAATTTGAAAACAAAATACACTGATTCTCTCTCTCTAGAAGACCAAAGAACAGATAACAAAACCTCATGCTGAATTTCAGCACATAGAATTGACATCAGGCTATCTTAACCATAATAAGGACAGCACTCTTTGGTTCTGCAAGCATGGGATAAGGAGGCCCAGTAAAATCTTTTGCTTTTGTTATCCGAGTCTGAACATGAGAATTCTCTCATCTTCCTGATGTGTACAGTGTCCTTGACGGCTTTTAAATTGCCTGCAAATGCTTCAGAGTGCTCTCTCCAGGAAGAAAAAAAAAGATAAAATAAAAGCAGTAGTTAGAATTTGTATGATTTGCCTTAGTGATATCTGTGCTTTCAGATGAACCCAGGAACCTCCGTGCTTGGCTTACTTGCTATTCTGATATATGGGAAGTTTCAGTAAAAAATTGGAATTGATGCTCACCGTTTGCAAATTTTCTCCAAGAAAGAGAGAAGTATTTTTAAGGCATTTAAAACATTCTTATTGGTTGATGCTGATCTCTCATTTCCTTCTCCCTTTTCACCACTTTCTACTAAGCCACCTCAATGGGGTGGGATGTGAGGCCTGCTGAACCTCACACCAGCTGCATGGCAGGCTGCGAGGAGGAATCCCGTGTTAGCAGGACACATTGAATTCAACTGGGAGAATACCTCCTTGTCCTCTCTGCTGAAATTTTGGCAGACACCAGTACTGAGAAAAGCTAAGAGGAATAATTTTTGCCAATTGCTGTTTTGATGTGTTCAGTGCAGCACAACCCATTGCACTTTGCTAGGCACATAAGCTCAGTGGCACATACTGATTGAATCTCATGGCCAGGAGTGGATTGGAAGCAAGAAACATTTTAATCTAAAGGTGCTTTTTTAGTTAACAGGTTATGCAAAAAATGAAACTGAAATCAGCAGTGAGATTTACTTAAAATGTAGTCAAAAATGAAGAAGTTAATCCTCTTTCCTGCTGATTCTTTCTTCTGCACTTTGAAGAAAGATGCACTTTGGCATCTTGCTGATGCACTGCAATGATCTAAAGAAGATAGCAAACAGTGAGATTGCAAAAACAAAATAATATGGGAAACATGGAATAAAACAAGTATTTTCATAGTAGATTTTTCATAGCCAGTTCCCAAGTACCAAATTAAAATCATCTTCTGACTTATTTTATTTTAATATAGTGTAATTCTCTTTGTTTTTCCTAGGTGGAGTTGTGAATGATGATCCTTCTTCTAAATTCTGCTCAGTTAATAGCTAAGTCATGGAATTACCATATTTTCCTGTGCTACACTCTATGCATATATCTGCTGCTGTGTATTATCGAGAATGTAAGCAGAGTAAAATCATCCTTCCATCCATTCCTCTTATGGTTAGGAATATTTTGCTTTTTAAAATGTGAAACTTCATGTTTCTTTTTATAATGTTACATTTAAAAGCATGAAAGCAGGGCAGACCCTGTCTTGTGAGCCACTTTAGTTCTTTCTATGATATTTGTCCTTTCCTCTGTTACATAGTTCCCCTCACATATATAATATTTATATAATTCTTACACCACATAGAGGAGATTGGACTGTACTCTTCATGAGGTTATCCACAGAAACCTTTTTCCATCAGTTCAGCAAAAGGCCTCTGCAGCTGTTTTTTACTAAAATTATTTCTAAGATTGCCTTCTGTAATTGTTATTTTCTGCTCCTCTTCCATCATGATGCTGAATCTGAAAGAGGCAATAATCATAAAAATTATCCACTGAGTCCTGCAATATCAGGAGTTCTATTGACTGTGCAAAGCAATTTTTAGTGGTTGTAAGTGTATCATGGAACACAGTCTCTGGAAAGAACTGTCTTCACAGACACAGAGGAGATACGGTTGCACAATTTAGAAACAAATAACAGATCTGACTCACTAGTTAGAGTTTACATTATTAAAAGTACCAATGGATAAAGTGTAAGTGAAACCACATAAAACTCTGTCAATTGCATCACTCCAACTTGTTTTTACAAGAAGTCAGTGCTGGAATTGACCCTATCCATCACTCAATTTGTCTTGTGACCCCTGAGCAAGAAGCAGGTATCCCCAGCGCTTTATTTGAAACTTTCAATCCATCTCATTTGATTTCAGTGCTCGTTGAAGAAATCAATCACCCTCTGCTTTCTGAGTGTCTGCAGAGACGAGCTGTGCCTGCCACCACTGCTCTGTCTTAGTTTACGTTCTCTTTCACCATTTGTTTCCTATGATTAATATAATTAATGCTGTTTTCTCTCTCACTGTTCTCCAGTGGAATGCTGCAGGACACCAGCCTTGAAGCACTTCTACCTTTCCTCGCTGCCTATCACATTGTGAATAAGGTACGACTGAATTTTCTGGTCCCTTCTCCAGAGCCTCCTCTGCCCTTCTGGTGTGTTGCTCTGTGTCTCAGCCCCATCTACTGCTGCTGACCTGAGGCAGTGGAGTTTTGTTTTATTTTGTTCTGTTTTGTTGTATTTATTTCATATTCAGAGCTTTATTTCAGAGCTTTCTCAGGATTCCATTTTCTCTCTCTTTGTCCACCTACCAGTAGGTCCTGAACCAAGCCCATGGAGATGCTTATAGCTGCAATCCCTCTACCAATGATTTTATCTTGATGTTGGTGTGGTCTCTCAACCATCGTCCTTCTGTTACTTGAATGGTGATGGGTGCTGAAAAGGATACTAAAAATGGTTGTATGTAATTGGTAGCAAAAAGATGAGACAGTGATAAAATGAATGAAATAGGGTCTAATAGAAATGTACTTCAGAAAAAGTTACCTACATTCCTACATGAAACTCTTGAGGTAACTCACTTTTTCCCCATTAATAGATTTTGAAGAAAATGCAGTGTTTCAGATGTTTCCATCTACGTAACTGTGATCAGTTTTCTGACCTTTAACGGTTACGATTATTGAATGCATCTGACTAAACATAAAAGGAATCTGCTCCGTTATATAAATATCTTGATGTAAGGCAATCCGTGTTTTATGTTGACCAAAAGCCTACTGTTGTATACTCAGCATTTAAATAATAAATAGAAGTATAAATTAGATGCATGGATCTGAAGTAATGAAGTTTTCTTAGATAGTGCTGTATCTTCTAAACATGCTGAAAATTCTTTTAAAGCGTATATTTAAAAACGATAGAGCACCCAGCTAGATTATCAGGGATAGTTTTATGAAAGTTTGAAATGTTAACACTTTCCTCCTTTTCTCTAACTATTATTCATTTCCGTGTCTCATTTGACTTTCAATTTCTAAATGAGCTGTTCTCTTTTCCACGAGGTTTTTCAGTTTTATTGTAACTACTCTATGAGCTCAGTCTATAAATGGAGGTTTGTTTTAAATACGAGTATGTGCTTCAAATGAGTAAAGGATTCTTTGAATCACATCCCAAAAATGTCATCCCAACAAAACATACAGGATTGCATGTTGTAGTTGTAGCTATGGAAATGGTAGCTCATGGCACAATTCACTTCTTTGCAGTTTTATTTTCTGAGAGTGTGTCATTGTTTTTTTGGCTGTAGTCTTATAAGAAGGAAATGACACAGTTCAGATTAGAAGTATAAATGATACTGAGGCTGTGCATTTTTTGAAGCCTCTTAAGTGAGTATAAGGAAGAATTTCCCATGAGGTGATACTGAGATTCCTGAGGATTGATGCCTTTGTTTCCCATTAATTATCCCTGCAAATTATTGCTGCAAATTTCATTGAAATTATAGGGCAACAGCTTTTTAAATGAATAGAAAGAAATATTTCCACGCATTCTGAAATTATGGGACTGAAGTTTTGAAGATCTTTACATAAAGATCACATATCTGCTGATGTAATGAGAATTTACATATCTGCTTGTCTGGAAATAATACACGGAAATACTCACAACTGAGCTTATAAATCTACTTTTTGCTGATAGAATCATGGGTTTAATTTCTGTAACAGACATATCTGTCCATCTTTGTCATGTGTGTCTGATAAAGGTAGGAAAGCAGAGTTTAGTTTTACATCCATTTGAACTATAACATCATGCAAGGCACAAAAATCTGAGGACATTCAACTGGTGCCACCCTGATTATAATCTTGTGTTTTTGGAGACAAGGCATTAGAAATCATTTCTTTCACCTCACAGCTGCAGTGCTAAGGTAAGTAGTATGTGTTACAATACACAGTTTACAAACACAGTTTACTAATTCTAGGCAAGAAGCTTTGACATTGTGTTGGCCCTAAGTGAAACTAGCGAAGTTAAGGCATAAATCTCAGTCATGGTCTGCGTGACAATTCAGAATAATCAGAAGTTGTCATTTCCTTTTAAATGGAGAAACTGAGGCAAGCATAGCAAATACTGTGTATAGATTAGGTGGATGGCAGAGCATGGAATTTGGCAGCAACACCAGCTCCCTTTTTCTTTTGTTTTGCACTGAAACCTTCAGAAATACATCCAGATGTGATCTTACTATGCTTGATCTAAACATCTAGGTAATTTATAGAACCCATCTGTCTCACATGGCAGAACAGGCCAGGACCTCTTTCAGCTGCTGCTCTTCGAATTTTTACATCCTCACAGGAGATTTGACTTGAGTTAGCCCTAAATATACTAAAATTGAGATAGAGCAACCATAAGAAAGGGCTCTGCTCTTTCACTGAGTCAGCAACTCCTGAATGCCAACCTCTTATTTCCTTTCTCCCAGTGAGCCTTTAGCCCTGCAAGCCTTACACACAATTCAAAGTGCAGGAGCCAATGCACTTGTCATCAGAAGGACAGAACAGGACCACTTCAGTTCTGAGGATGTGAAGGTGAGATTCTTTTTCTCTAATTTGAGTGTGAAACAGAGCCACTGAAGCCCACCTGCACCTCTCTGGCTATCAGTGAGATAGCAGCTTTTTCTCTTGTCAGTCCGACCTCCTTGCAGGCAAAACAATACGTGAGTAACATGACAGCTAATTATGCTGTGTGATTTCTTGCATGTTCATTAGTGACAGATGAGCTTGAATATTTGGTTATACTGGACTTGTATATTCTTATGCATAGATTGTCACTCTAGACCTTCTGTGGTATGTTATCTCTTCACAAAAGCAAATCGTTATCTTGTTTCATAAGTAAAATGGAAAATCAAGAAGAGTTATGCCTGGTCTCCTTGATGTTTTACATGGGCACAATGTTACTGATGTCAATGGGATTTCATTTTGGGTGAATCTGACTCTGTATGTGCTCTAATTTATATTTCACAGGTGGCACGGTGCTCGATTTCATACCGATAACAGCAGGTTTCTTCCTTCCCTCTGTTGCCTTGCAGCACACATCAATAAAATAATGCTGCTAAGTCTGACATGAAAAAGTTTAGAGCATGCTAATCTGATAGTAGAGTAGCGGAAATTTCTGCCTGGTTACTGAAAAACTGATTATCAACTGATTATCAGATTTGGGGTGGGAAATGTGAACTGAGTTAAGATTTGCAAGGTAAGAGGCAAATCTGGAAATGGATCCACAGAGAAGGCATATTATGATGTGAGGGAACAGATTGGACGTGTCTGTAAAGCTTTCAGGCATTTGCTCTGCAAAATTCCCCATGGAAGAGGGATTCTTTTTTAGTTGTGTGCATTTTTTCCCTAGTTGGAAAAAGCAATGGAAAAAGGATAAATAAAGTTACATTTATGTTTCAAGCTAAAGCTCTCCTTTCAATCGGTCTCCAGGTGTACATATTTCAGTGGGTTATATCACTGCTTTGTGAGCAGATTTCTTTTGGCTTTTTGAATGGTCTGAGGATATCTCTGTGAAATGCTGGAAGTTTGGTGATGAAAGCCTTGAAGCTTGAAAAATACATCTGCTTTATATGTAACCAAGTTTTTTGTAACGTTGAGAGATCAGAAAATATATTACAAAAATCGTGAAGGCCCTAAAAGCTTTCTTTGGCTCTACCTGAACAAAGTCATAAGGTACTGAATTAATCTGCAGAGCTTGATCTTGTAATTAAATGCTGTACAGAATAGTGATGCATTCTAGTCCAGAGATGTCAGTAGTGAGTACTTTTAGGGTCTCATCCTCAGAAAACCAAAGTTGGTCCTCCGTGCATGTGGACACTCTTTGCAGACTAACATTTTGGATGAGTGTGATGAGCTAATTTGACAGCACCACTGACACAGCGCCTAGGAAAAGTCTTAGATTTTCCTTAGTGAAACCACCGTACCAATATGGAAATGCAGGTCATGTCTATCTGTTCTGTGGTATATGCATAGTTTCAGTATACCTGTTAGTGGCCAATTGCTGTTGAGATTATCTTTTTCTAATCAATGAACATTGTTTATTTTGTTTAGTTTTTTTTTTTTTTTTTCCCACACAGAACCCCCATTATATCTGCAGTAGGCCAGTAACATCCTGGCTAGATTTGTTTATAGCCTGAACACTTTTTTTTTTTTTTATTTCACTGCTACTTCCCTGAGACCTATTTTGTCATTTTTTGGATGACAGTCCACTCTCATCCCTGCCAAAGAGGCAGAAACATTCAGGGACAGAAAGGAACCCAGGCAGATTACCCTATAGGAGGGTAGGAAGGAAATAGACACACCTGGGCTGATTCTTCCTACTTTCTGCCAATCTATGAACTATATAGAGCAGCTGCTAAGATGAAGTGTTACTTGTAAGAGGCTGAGGTCTCCATTCCATGAAATTACACGAGGTATGAAAAGGAAGCTCACTTCACAAAACAGAGTAAGAATGCTAGTAATTATGTCTCATATAGAATAAATAATATATCTAACTTTCAAAGGCTCTGACAAGCTGTGAAGGAGAGAAAAATTATAGCTCCTACTTTTGTTTCAGGATGGTGAGCCTTGTGACAGAAATGAAGTGAGTATATGTTATGTAAGTAATTTATTTGCACATCTTTGGCACTGCAGCACTAATAGGCTTGCTGCCAGGTATTCCAGACTGCAGTTTGTCATGTCTGACTCTTTTGTCTTTTCAGGCAATTGAAGAAATGGCCTTCTGCAGGCTGTCAGTGACAGATACCAGCTCACTCACATCGATAAAGCTCAATTAGCTGCTGGAGAAAGCGTCTTTTTAAAATGTAATGAGCTGCACCTTGGAAGAATGGTAGACAAATGTTAGACATAAACAAAATAAAACCTTAATGTGAACAAGTAAGAATACCATGGCAGCCATGATAAAATCTTTTTTCTTTTATTCTGTGCTTTTTATTACTTTGTGCTTTTGTTATATAAAGACTCTTTATTAATCTGTTGAAAAAGATACTTTATTTTTTTTTTGGTCCAGAATTGATCTGATAGCTGTCGTCTCATCTTCGTCATTAAAAAGGTGCTGTCTGGCTTACTATTTCACCACGTATATTTCTGAGATTATTCCTTGAGTCCCACCAAACACTGGAGAACATCAAGGAAAGAATATGCAGCTACTTGCCAAGTGATAACCATGGCTTTAGAATTAATAAGCATTTATTGGAAGGGCCGTATCAGTGATAATGTAAGAGTCTGTGTCTAGGTTTGCTCATGGAGACTCAGGAATAATTAAAATAACCAGATCTGAATCAGTGATAACAGAGGAGAGTACGTTAAACTGGAAAGTGAGGAGAAATACATGAGAAAGAAAAGCAGTCTGGAAATACTTATCAACAGAAAGAGGATCAGCATCCACAAAGGTGGTGGGCATCTTTTTTCCAGTGATGTTTAAGATTTTTAAGGAGCTGACTTCCAGCACAACTCAGAACTAAAATACCTTTAAAAATACACAGCTGTGCTCCCAAGTGTTGTTATAATTAACGAACCAGATTGCTTAATAAACTTTGATCTATTTTTTCATATTTCCCCAGCGTTCTCTCAGAAAGAGCAGTCATCAAAAGCCAGCAAGTGAAAGGCCTGGCAAGGCTCTTGGATTGTCTGGGCTCATCAAACTGGGCTGGTTGGCGGCAGCTGATCCATGCTGCTGGCTCTGGAAGCTAGCAAGCCCTCCCATTTATCTTTTCTTCCACCAACCTCCTGCAGACTTTGCAGTTGAATGTATCCTATTTCATATCTGGTGTGGTGTGATGTTGTGTGGCTATGGCGTTCTGATGGTACTCATAGTTCCTCTTGTTAATGCCTGTGTCAGAAAGCAGACGAGACGTTATTTTGAAATCATGTGAAAACACACCTGCCTTTAAGATGTTCGTGAAGACAAACAGAACTAGTGACACATTATTTTTTCCTTTCAATCTACATATAATTTGGCAGTGTTTTAACCTTGTGAAATTAAATAACCCTTTACATTTCCAAGAGAACTGTCACTCCTACAGGATTCTTATTCAGGAGTTGAATAAGCATCAGCCTAATTTTATTAATACAACTCCATTGGTTTTGAAGCATTTACATTTAAGTAAAATCAATTTATAGGCTTAGATAATCTTATAAGATTCCTTTTCTCAATGTTTATTATTATTTAAACTTTTTTTTTTCCATAACCTGGCAGCCTCCCCTTACAAATTAAGTAAGAGCTATTAACAACAAGTACATTGAAGTGTAGAGATACTGAGGAATAACTTCAAAGCCTTGCAAATGCTTAATTGCACTGAAGAGCAAGCCCTTATATAGACTTCATAGTCTATAGTCACATAGGTAAACGCTTAACTGTCTTTTAAGGAACTGCACCTCTGGGATGAGTCCAAGGTGGACTAAATGTCTCTTGGAAGGCAGAGGTGCAGTGGCATTCAGAGTCATGCTTTAAATTTGCTCAAATTTTTGCCCATTGAGGCAATTTGCTAAAGTCAAAGATTATAACACAAATTATTAGCCTTATGTATTGAGTTTGTGGTTTCTGTAAATCTGGATTCCTGTTTGAATCATTTCTGGTAATAATATAAAATCCACAAAAATATTAACATTATGATTAGACAGAGAATTACATGTGGATACTCTGTTTTGTAAGATTTTCAGAGGATTCCACTCCTGTTTGTCTGGTATTTTCTGTGTTACATTCTGAATGCTGATTTCTTACCTGTAATGTAAGATATAGGTATGCTGTACATTGTGCAAAAGTGAATCCAAGTTCTATACTTGGAGATGAGCTTACAGATTCTGCTTGCCAGCTGCAGTCCTGAGGATGAAGATCTTGCATATGAACATCATCATATTTGGCAATGCTGTGTAATTGTGTGGTTGTAATTTGGCATGTCTTACAATATGAATACCTATTGATTATTAGGGATGGGATTTTCTTCCTTTTGGACAACATCTTGAAACACCATTTCTAAATAAATTACGTGGAATGTTGCTTGTGTTTTTCAGTGTGCAAAGCAAAAAAAATATTACTTTAAACATCCTGTAAGATTTTTTCCAGGACGACTACGCTATCTGTTGCTCTTAAATTGCTATTTTAGTCCTGCATTTTCCAGATGAACTGACAATATAATTTCTATCATCTACTAGTCCTCATGTCTTTGCTTGAATCTAGGAATTTCAGGAACCATCATCCTAAACACTAGTTATTTTCTTCCTTCTTTGTAGACTACTCTATCCCAATATTTCAGATTGATATTTTGTGTTAAGAGCTTATATTTCAGATAAATTTTGGAAGATAGTTTTTGACTTCTTGGCTTCCTATAAACAAACCCATTAGTGTTTGTGCCATTTTCAAAGTCCAGTTACTCCGCAAAAATGTTTTTTTATTCACTAATGAGTCCATACATCTCAGACAGAGGTTGTTTCCACATTTTTCTCCAGTTCTCAGAAATTATCCTAAACTTACTTATTCCTTTCTTTTTTTTCTTCTCAGTCTGGACTAAATTTTTTCATTGTGCTTTTTGTGAGATGCAAAAGTTTTTAACATAGTTGGTTAAGATGTGAATTTTCGGTTTCTGCTCTATAACTACGCCAAAAATCCAAGACTTAGTCACTGATTTCAATGGACAGCTCTCAAGTAGGTTTGTTTGTCAAAAAAGGCAAGATGTAGGTATTGCACGATCAGGAAGAAAGGAAAACAGTATAGGAACAAAATAAGCTCTTCCAAGTTCTGTGCTGAAGCCTGTAAGCCTATAGATTTTCTGCACTGTAAAATATGAATTTTGCTTCTGAAACTCTAATCCTGGCTGCGAGCATATCTAACATATGAACAAAATATTCTTGAATATCAGCTAGACTGGACTACTGCTGTTTGTGTCCAGCTGGAATAACAATATGCTCCCTCTCATGTGGAAAGTAGTGAAAGCAACAATCTTAACCAGCACGTTATTATTGGACTTCAGTTCAGTTTGAATACTAATGCGAGAGATTCAGATAAGTCTCCTAACTGAAAATATGGGCTTTGACTAGAATGGCTGATACAAGTCAACAACAGCAATGCAAGCGTTACTATTCTAGTAAAAGAAGCACTGGAGATTTCACTCTGTTTTCTGAGATGCTTGAGCCCACACAAGAGAATTTATGGACAAGCAGACTACAAAGCTAAATGCCTTTTCTAGCAAAGATACATTTTTCAATACAACAGTTGCCCCCGTATGTGATTCTGCATTCTGCCACTGTTCCTGCTGTGACAGTATGAGCTTTTTTGATTGAATAACATCCAGGATTAAAGTCTAGGAAATGTGTCAACAAAAAAGAATGATAATGTGATGAAAAATACAGCTATCAAATGAAAATGTCTTGCAAGTAATTTTTGTAATGGCCGATTCCAGGTAATTTTCTTTTTTTTTCCTTTCCTAAGGAAAGGGAGGTCATTTTAATATTTTAAGCAAGTTTAGTAAACAGCTAGGTATTTGAAACTAAAAGCAAAACTAAGTTGTTTAACACAACTACAGCCAGTTTTTGACCTCATTCCTAAGAGAAATGTTGACATTGTGAACATTTTCAATTTAACATCTGAGAACAACTTGCATTAGGAATATGGGAAATGTGCTCTTGCTGATTGTAGCTGTTTTTTTACAACGCACAACATGATAAGAGCATGAAGATGCTATCCTCATGTATTTTTCCAAGTACTAAGAATATTCATCTCACTGTGCTACTGAGCCACAAATTGCAGAAGTTGTAGTTTTATGTTTAAGGGCATGCCAGGGACTTCTTTCCAGGAATTTGCCCAGCTGTTTTCAACAAATATAACGTTCAGTCTTCCAAATATCTACTAGTGAAGGAATCTGTACGCTAATTGGATGCCCGCTGCAGACATATTTCCTTTTCTTTGTTTGGCATTTACCACCATATAACCCTGAGCTACAGTAACTATTTTGGGAAATATTGCTTTGGAGGAAATATAGTATACCTACCAGGGTGGTCTGTTCAAGTAATTTTGTACTCTCCTTGTCTATAAATCATCTTGTATGGGCTCAGGAAGTTCAGAGATCATGAGACTACTTAAGTTATATATTTTTCAGATCATTTGTACTGTTTTTGCTCACTGTAAGAAGGAATATCTAGGAGAATAATCAGTTTTTTACCCTTCAATTTTTCTTCTTGAATTTTCCACTGATAATTTTTTCTTAATTTAGATTTAAATCAGACTTTTTTTCCTGTTGAATATGACATTGGAATACAAATAAATAATTCAATCATTTTTCTTCCATTCTTCTTTTCTGCTTTGAAATACAATTGAATGATGAGAATTTTCTTGTCTGTCTTCTTGTATTCACATTTTCCACTCTAATTTTATTATTTTCATTTGGGAACAGAAAAAAATTTGTGTAGATTCTGTCATTTCTGATCTCAGAACTTTTCTAGTTGAAGGTAATTATAAGCATATCTATATCTACAATATCTAGTATTGTTTCTCTGGTTATGTCTATCTAATTTTGCATGGTGATACAGACATTAGCTTGGATAGACCTAGAACAATTTTGCAGGAGTGTAAAGCTGATTATTAATTCCTTGAAGTACATAACCGCTTACTGAATTTGACCCAGTTTGGATAATTGTAGAATAATTGTTTTGCTATTTGTCCTCTTTTGTGTCAACTTTTCTAATGATAAAAGTTATAAAGAAAAGGGAATATTTTACTCCTTCTCAGGCAGATTTCCAAGGGAGAGGAGATGTTTCCTTTGAGATTTGATTTCCACAATCCAGTGTCTTTGCAGGAGCAAGTTAATAGCTCAGTAAGACTTGTTCACTGGTAAAATTCCTTCATTCCCACCGCAGTACAGTGCTGCTCATGTTGGATCAAATCCTATTTGAAAAACATGGGTGCTTTGGTGCTGCTGTTGTTGTTGTCATTTGTTTTTTTTTTTTTTTTTTTTTTTTAATGTGAAATGAACCTGCAGATCCACTCGTTACCATGTGGGAAATGGAGCATGGGCACAGGTTGCCCAGTGAGGTTATGGAGTCTCCTCCACAGAGACCTTCAAAAGCCACCTGGATGTGGTCCTGGGTACCCTGCTTGAGCAGGGGCTGGATCAGACAGTCTCTGGAGATTGCTTTCACTCTTAACGTTTGCAGAAATCACATGAATACTACTGAAATTCACACTGCAATTGGGCAGGGCTCCTAAGAGCCGTGGTAGTACCATTATATGAACTCTCACGCATGTGTGTGTGTGTGTGTGTGTGTGTCTGTATGTGTACAACCTCTTAAGATGCTTTGAAGCTTTTTAAGGCTGCAAGGGCAGCATATAAACATCTTGGTTTTGGACGTATGATTCATTATATAGCTATGTGCTCTGTTTTGGAATTTGGGTGCTTTCAAATTATGTTGAGCTCTGACAAATGAATAAGAATCCAAACTGTAAGAAAAATATATTTGTTATTCTCTGTAGGTCATGGGTAAGTAGTTCTTGCAAAAGATGGAAACATCTTAGTCTTTAGCTTCCATTATGTCACTTTCTAACATAGCAATGTGCTGAGAAATTCAAGCCAATAAATTTACAAGGCTGCCTCAAGCCTCAGCTTTAATAAATAATTTAATAAACTTTGTAGGGTACTATTTGTTCATTCTGTTATTGAAGCAGTGCTCTTTTCCTGACAGATGAATCACCTTATTATTTATGGCCATCTTTTTTGTGGTTATCGATATCAACTAAAAACGAGTCCTTTTTCATCTCATTGCAAATCAGCAAGTCAATTTATAGCAAACAGTGTATTGTATCTGTAACCAGAAGAGGGTGAAAATGATAGCTCCTGACTAACCGTACAGTTAAATATTATATGATATTATTTATTTTTTACATTTAATTCTACAGGAAATGAGAAATTAGTTGAGCAAGCCTATTTCCTGTCTCTCTCATTTCAAGGTTGGACAGAATTTTGCCCTTTCACAGTAAATTATTATTGAAAATGAACAATTGAATTGTCATAAATGAAGCCAGCAAAGATTAGAATCACTTATCTGAAATGACATTTCAGGAAGAAAAAAAAAAAGGACTTTTTATTCAAGAAAGTATATAACCAATGTTATATGAATGTTCAATTATAGAGCAAAAAAATTTCAGTTATATAGTTATTAAAATTATCTGGAACTTGGGCCTCCCTGTTTATTTTCTCCATCTGTTGCATAGAATATTTTAAGCTGATAAGGTGTGATGTGGATCATTTTTGCTGAGATGCACGGGGATCTTGTGGTTATAGTAAAATTAGATTGTAGATTTTAGCATCACAGTTCTTGCCACATATTTCTCTTTGGAAAAGAATGATATGAAGTTGAAATGGAGGGGAAGTATACTGTGATAAATAAAAAAGTGAAAGAAATATATATGACTTAGTAGGTGCTTGAAAGCAACAGAAAGGCATGCACAGAACAAGCTTCTTCAGACTAGTGGGGAGGCCCAAGTCTTGGAGCCTGAAGTCTTTATGACATTTGCTATGTCGTTATGTCCTGCATAAAACTACAGGAAAAAAAGTCAGTTGTAACAAGATTTGTGGAGAATATTTCCTTCTGGGATTGTTAAACTCTCTAGTTGGCCATCAAGAGTTATCGGCCTGAGATAGTAAGAGAAGATCGAAGCTGAATCTGAAATCAGACTTTGAAAACATATTATAAAAACGTTTTAAATCTCAATTTTTCTGAAGAAATCTTTAGAATTTTCCCAGGTGAGTTCTCCATTAGTTACTGAATTCTCTGATTATCATATTTCCCAATTCTTATATTTTCTCATATTGTGTCTCAGAAAAGAGCAGCAGTATTTTGAGAACCACCATGCGAGTCTTGGAGTATGAAACTATGTCTTCAATGTGTTACATGTTGTGGCTTTCGCCTTTATAAGATCAACTATTATGCTTTGAAAAGCAATAACTCTTATATTGTTGAATGACAAAAGCAAAAAGCTAGTCTGAGTACTTTTATGAGTTCTTTACAAAGTACTGCTTCAGAGCAGAAACACTCAACATTTTCTATGTTTTGTGGGTTATTTCTATAAAAGTGCTCTATTTGACAGAGGAAATATCTGTTTTTTCTTCAAAAGCACTGCAATGTAGAGCAGTTTTGCATTTATTTTCACTGCTCTGTCAAAAGAGCATAAGAGAGTTATATGCAGGAACACACCTTCTTAATTCCCTTGAAATTCCTGGTCTCTACTGAGTAACTACTCACCTACAATTTCAACCTTCTGTACCTGTTGTTAAACCTCAGCTGTTCCAGAGGTCTCAAAAAGAATATTTTTCAAAAGTTTTCATTAAGAAATGCACTCAATCTGTTCATTTCATAACTTGGATTTGAAGTCTTGCAACAGTTTGTTCTGTGACATATTTCTGACTGTAAATGCTGTGTTTAGTTTTTTGTATATTTCTCAAAGGACTGCATTCACTCCCAAACAGGAATAAAGTTATATTTATCTTAAATAAGACTATTTATTTTCCCCCTCCGTCGCTTTGATATCACTGTGCTCTATAGCATGATTAAAGCCCTGCCTTTTACGTAACTTATATGCTGTCTTTGTACACAGAACTGGATCGGTAGTAAACAGCAAATTAATGGCATTGTTCCTTGTTACTCAGAAGCAGGTTGTTTCTCGTCCTACCTCTCTGGAATGAAGGATTTTTATTCTCCAGTCTCCAAATACTTATCAGCCCATTCCATAGGTATCAGAGTCACAGCCACTTTGCAACCTCTAAAGGAAATAACTCATCCAAATACTTCTTTTTTCTTTCCTTTCAGTTTTCTGAAACCTTTACCTGCCTTTCAGAGGTGCAAGATAGATAATTATAATATCAAATAAATACAGGCCTCAGATAGAGTGAAGTGAATTACATAAAAATAAAATAAAACTTATTAGCCCTGAATGTGTTTATTCCTTCACATGAACGCCTCTTGAAATATTGTTTTGCTATGTTATTAAAAATAGCATTTGGTGCCTGTTATCACCTATATTTTATTTTCAGATTTTGACATCAAAATGTCTTCATGAGAAACTTTGCAAGGCAAAGCCCAGGGAAGGGAAGGCAAGGCAGGGCGAGACACATGTATAAAATAAGTAAACATCTTGGAACTGTGTGTAAAACTGTCTTATTGCACACTGTGTACCAGGTCCCTTTGTGGTACAAAGTGATCACCAACTCCAACTACCTGACTACTTCAGGGCTAACTTACCTTTTTATCATAATACCTTTTGAATACTGATAGAAATGAGGTACCTTGTTAGAAAGCTTGTTTAAGTGTTTGACCACTCTCACAAAGACTAAATTTTTTTTTCCTATAGCTGTGCAAAAAATCCCACTAGATGTCCTTCCTTTCTAGGAATCATTTTGTGGTGTAGCTTTTCCTGCTTCTAGGTGCATTTCTGAACAATGTGGCTTTAGAAGTAATGTGAACTACTTAACTAATACAGCTTTCACAGAAAATATGTGGGAAATGGAATATATCACTAATTATTTCCATCTAGTGATCACTGTTGATATGAGTTCTGTGTAAAATAATGAGTATATAGATAATAACTTGGTTTAGAGGGAGGTATGCCAGCCTACAGCAGGGTGGTTGGAAATAAATGATCTTAAAGACCCTTTCCAACACAAACTATTCTATGATTCTGTGAAATATTTGTCTAATAAAATCAGAAAAGCTCTTTTGAATGTCATGATCAGATTAAAGAGAGTCATTTGGAAGGAAGGTTTAGATTAGATGGCGGGGGGAAGGTCTCCACAGAGAGAGAGGTGAGGTGCTGTAACACGCTGCCCAGAGAGTCTGTGGAAGTGATAAAGACTAGGCTGGATGGAGCCCTGGGCAACCTGGTCTAGTACCACATCTGGAGATTGGTTGCCTTATCTGTGGCATGGGGGTTGGAACTTGATGATCCTTGGTGTTCCTTCCAACCCAAGATGTTCTGTCTTCTATGATTCTACTACTCTTTTAAAAGAAGACAAAAAGTAAATGCAATGCCCTGATGCCGTTAAAATGTAGGGAGGAAGCAATGTAATGATGAACAGTAAGGCTTTCTAAGGAGCAACAAGAAACACTGTGACTCACACCAAACTGAGGTCTTCTCTGGCCTTCCAGTTCTTTCCTCCTCCTATGCTACTACACCTAACGTTTTATTACACCATAATTAAAAATAACTCCAGGAAGTAAGTGTGCATGAGGAGATGCATTACAATACCAGAAGGGTGTTACAGGTTTAAATATTGATCTTCCATGATTATTCCACAGAGGCCTGCAATGCTGACTAGTTTTTGTGTGTGTGTGTACTCTCCTCTCCTCTCCTCTCCTCTCCTCTCCTCTCCTCTCCTCTCCTCTCCTCTCCTCTCCTCTCCTCTCCTCTCCTCTCCTCTCCTCTCCTCTCCTCTCCTCTCCTCTCCTCTCCTCTCCTCTCCTCTCCTCTCCTCTCCTCTCCTCTCCTCTCCTCTCCTCTCCTCTCCTCTCCTCTCCTCTCCTCTCCTCTCCTCTCCTCTCCTCTCCTCTCCTCTCCTCTCCTCTCCTCTCCTCTCCTCTCCTCTCCTCTCCTCTCCTCTCCTCTCCTCTCCTCTCCTCTCCTCTCCTCTCCTCTCCTCTCCTCTCCTCTCCTCTCCTCTCCTCTCTTCTCCTCGTTCCTTTGCTAGTTCTTGAATACACAAGTTGACTTCACCTGGTAACACAATAAGTAAATTTTAGTGACAGCTTATGGGTCTTTGTTTTTTAATGCTCAGTAATGTCTTCTGTTAATGGTTTCTTTCCATAGTTGCATTCTTCATGAAGTGACATGTGAAGATAATCAGCATTTTGAAGGCAATTAGAAGGCTTATATTCAAATTATTGTACCTGTTAAAGGGATCTGTTCTGCCTAGAAAGGAATTAGCATTTCCACAATGCACAGAATTTGAAAATAACTTATTCACGGTGCCATCTCACCATGCAGAAGCTGAGCAGCTGAAAATACTAGAGAGATATAATCCAGGATTTTTTAAAAGTAGAATTAATGTACTTTGTCCTCAGAGAATTATATTCTTACTAATGACTATTATTATTATATGTTAAATCTCACACTCTGAGGCAGAATAATAAAAATCTGGATATAATGAAGAAAATAAAGATTTAGGTGAAAAGAAAGTGTAAGAGCTGAAAGTTTTGTAAGCTTAAACAACAATGACAATTACTTTGTGATGTAGCAGCAATCATTATTCCAAATTTTTTGTGTTTTTCTCAGGTAGTTTTGATTACTATCTCTAATTTGCTTATGGGGAAAGCGGCCTTTGGAGAGACTGTGAAATTGTACCTCTATGTGTATGACGTGGCAGCAGCTGCCACATCATGCAAGAGTAGTGCCATGTTGAGTGTTGCTGAAGGAATACTGCAGACCTCCAGCCACATTTCTCTCTCTCCTCCATTCTAAATCACATTTTGTTGAGTGATCACAACTTGGCCATGACATTGTCGGGGTGAGAAGTCAAGTGTCCAGAGTTAGGGTTACGTCACCTCTGTTAACAGCTGCTCTGTCAGCATACTCCATAAGGAAGGTAATGCGAAGAAAAGAAGTGCACATCTCCTTCACTGGGAAAACTTTTTTTCAGGAGGTGTTCTATAATACGATTATGTTTTATTTTTGAAGCTTTTACTTTGAATGTAAGTTACTGATTACTAAAAATATTTAGAAGATGGCATATGTTGGGAAAAACATGTATGGACACCTGAAAAGTGTGGAAAGAAGGGAAGAAGTAATTGATAGAGAGGGAAGAAAGTTGGTATAAATCATATTCCTATTTCGATGAATAGGAAATAAAATATGGGGAATCTTTCACTCCTTCGTTATTATTCAAATATAAAGTTAACTCACTCCCCCTGTCTAGTTTCCACAGGTAGAGTGCCAGTCTCTGAAAGCCAAGCCCCCATACTGCATCAACTTTCCTAAAACAGATGTCTTAAACTTAGTGACTCAAAAAATTATGAGGCTTACAGATAAAGTTATCCTATCCTGCTAAAAGCAATTATACACTTGGAACAGCAATGAATGAAGTGGGCTGAAGGAAACACTGCATTGCCATTTGCATCTATCACCACGGTGAAACAGGCAGCAAATACTTATAATAGATTTATTTTTATTTGTAGTGGTCTTTGGGTTCTGATCTATCTTGGAAGATCTAAGGCTATATACTTCACATCTAATACACTGTTCCATAGACTGAACTTTCTTTCTACTTTATACTATATCTTCGTTAATATTCAGGGAATATTTGATTTTCCAAAGCAAAATCCACATCAGTCCCTGTCGTGGGTGAAAGGCCTAGGAAACGTTCGGTGCAAGGATCTAGCACGTACATATGTCTTTTGACTACTTGTATGAGGGAGAATTTAATTTCCCTTGATCACATGTATGAGAATGTACTGGTTTTGTAGTGAAGGCTCCTGTGCGTGTTTCAAATCGAACACTGGAAGCAGAATGACTAATTACCTCTGTTAGAAAGGCTAACTTCTCATTCCTGCTTTAGGAGCAGGTACGTCCTTGCAAGCAAAGGGAAGGTTTAAGGAGAAGGCACGAATGAACGACTGTGACGGCACTGAATCTACACCATTACTATAAGTTAAAAACCCTTCAGGAACACTGATATTAATGTGTAGAAAGACAAGAAATTTTCATACCTTAATGTCCTTACATTTCTTTCATATTTCACCTTAATACCTGAGCAAAAGTCTTACTTTAATTAAAGTCTCTCTATAATTATTTTTATACTGTACTTCTGATTTGAACTTAAATTTCATTTCTTCTTATTTTACTTTTTGTTCACCATTAACTCAATTTACAAAACTATGTGGAAAAACTTAGTAATAGGGAAAACTGAGTCTCTTCCTGCAGGCAAACCTTTCCTAGTACTTGATTGGAGTGCACTTCTCTATACAGCTACACGCATGGACAATTTTGCAGCACTTCTGCTCTTCTGATTTTAATTTTCAGATATTCTGCACGTGTCAGTGAGCATAAGAAAATAAAAAAAATAAGAAAAGCTGTATTAACTGAGCAGTGGCAATTCTATCCATCTATCTATCTATCTATCTATCTATCTATCTATCTATCTATCTATCTATCTATCTATCTATCTATCTATCCCAGTGTGAGGCTGGTATAAAGGACACTGATAGATGAGGTATAAAATAGGAGGAAGGAAACAAGAAACCAAAGCTAACCAAAATGTGAAGGCAAGATCTCACTTGAGGACCCCCATTTCAGGTTTAATTCAACCTACATCAGATAGATAAAGATAAATGTGAATTTTAAATTATACTTAATTTCTATTGAAGTAATTATCTCTCTTGATGAAGAATTAGCAAGGTGGTAGTGCAATGGATTATGAAACTCTTAGTGAATAAAATCAATTTCATTTTTTTCCTTTAAGAAGGAAAGCACAGAAAGTATACTTTTTGGAGTAATACTATACGCTCATAGTAAGATTGATATCACATAAAATAAGGGAGGTATACATTGTTTTGGGTTCTTATCTGTTATTTCGACTGAAGCAGGCTATTTCAACACTTCTTCCCCAGTCTTATTCTATTAAGTTTATTTTATTTCCCAGATATCAAGTAAGCCTCATTTCAGATATATTTCACATGTAGATGGATGGATTAATAGAATGGTGTGAAAATGGAAAGGTGCATTTTATCCAGTCACTCTATACTATTAATCACAAGAACATGAATTAAGCTCTGGCATGCTTATTTGCTGTAGTATGTATGAAAATTGCTTATTTACTTCCATGCTGTTACAGTGAATAGAAACAGACCAGTTCTAAATGGCAATGTACTCTAGTGTGAAGTAATTAACCCTGTTATGTGTCCCCTTCACTCAGGATCATTTCTTATTAACTGTATAATCTCACAGAAACAGTACAAAAGAAATGTGGGCTGGTGAGCACCTCAGGAGTACATAATCACCATCATAATAATGAAATGGAAATGGAGGCAAAGTGGATCAAGAGACAGTGAAATTGTCTGATGTGTGTATGATAGTGAGATAGACTGAAAATTGAAATTCCTTATGTATCATGCTAGTGATTTCCTCTGTGAAGACTCCCAAGTTGCATAATCCCATACTCTCAAAATCGTTCAGATTTTACTCATCGTTAGGAAATTGTCTCTTATATTCAAAACTGCAGTTCTTAAGCTCTCTTTCTTCTTATCTTCATATGTGTTTGGTTTTTTTTTTTTCCTCTTCACCTTTTAGCCCCCTGAATTAGTGCTGTGCATTAGGTGTGCACAGGTGACCATGGGTGACTGTCTCCTACTGTAAGGTCATATCAGCCTGGCTATAATGAAATTCCAGTACTGAGCCAGAAGAATTATAAAAAATAGGGATATATTCAGTGAGATTAGTGAGGTTTTTGTGCAACTGAGAAGAATTGGGAAGGCTGAAGACCTCAAAATTCACAACAACACTCTTATCCTCTTTGTATCATAACAACACATCATGATATTTATTATCATGCTCTCAGTTAGGTTTGCAGACTCAGATTAAAATTCTTCATAATTGCAAAGGCCTGAAAAGTTACATTTGCTTTACCTTTTACTTCCATAAGTACTGTGTCTGAATCAACTAGCATATAGCAAGATAGAAAACCTGATTCCCTAGTCAAGTGGCACAGGAGCTATAGGTTTCTGTTTGTTCCCATTAATGTCTACAGCTATGCTTTCATCTGCTTGTCTTAGGTTTGTTTCTCAAATTATCTATGTATGGTATAAACTCAGTGAAAACAATAGCACTGAGAAGGAGTGTGATGTGCCAGAACACCAGTGTTGCTATTACCCTAGGTATAGGGTAGAAATAGAATGATTTGCGTGTATTTTTTTTTCTTAGAAAGATAAAGGAAGGACAGTATTGTATGTCATCTTTTTTTTGCCTTCAACTTTGCCCATTTCAGCTGTAAAATAAAAAGAACAGTCTAATTCTGTTTTCTGATAAGTTTTTGGAAAACAAAGGATAGAAAGGATAGAAAGTTGTAGGTTTTGGGGTTTTCTTTTAATTCACTGTTACACCAGGCTGAAGAACTGCAGTGACCTGACCTTGTCTAACAAAATTCTAATGACACAAAGTAAAATACCAGGAATGTAACTTCTCAGATTTTTAAGATCATCATGGGAAAGTAATTAACTTTGAATGAAAAATGGCAAGTAATACTCCTAGCAAGTAAATTCTAGCATGTTTAAGGATTTCAAAAGCTTTTAGGCTGCTTAAAATGTTAGAGAAAAATCCCAGTCAAACAAGAAATATTCTTGAACATTCTTTCTTCTAATGCAGAAATTCCTGAAGAGAGTGCTCTGCATAAACACACTGGAGACAGCATTGATATTTTTTTAATAACTTTGGGATTCTCTAGCAAGTTCTTGAGGGAGAATTTGAATGTAGGAACGTGATGTTGACGCCAATGATGTTTATGAAGAACTTAATCCTTCAACTTTAAACATTGTCTAGAGTGTCTCTGAAACTCATTTTAAAATTAAGATTTGAATTAGTCGTTCTGGTTTTATTTAATCCTTTATTAAAACGCTCATCTTTACTTTACATTGCATTGCCTGTGATTTTTAGAAGCTGCAAAGTGACCCTAGAATGTTAAGGATGTATTTCCATCTGGCATAACAGTCTTATAGAACTGTATCTGAAGTCAGTACAGACAGATACAATTTTTCCTGCAATGGATGCTGGCACTCTCCTTGGGAAATTGACATGAAAACATGGTTTTAATTTGTGAAAGTGATTAATTTAAAAATTACTGTGTTTCTTGCTATGTATCAAGGAGATGCGCATGGAATATGCAGTCTCTGTACTAATGGAGTTTGCTTCTGAGTAGATAGAAGTGCAAATGATGGTAAGATATGTGAAAAAATGAGATTTTTGTCAGACATATGTTTCAATAAAAGCTTTTGCACCTGTAACTGTTTTATGATTTTATATGACTTGTAGAAGAAGAGTGAAGAAGTTCCGACCATCGTTCTCACATGAAGATGAGACAAGATGCATAAAAGCAAATGAAAGAATGTACATAAATAGAAGTAAAAAAAAAATAAAAGGATATTGAAGGACAGTGAAGTTACAGAAAATAGATTGTTATGAGTGAAAAACGTGTCTGTCTCACTAAAGTTCTAAGGAGCCAAGAGGAGATGAGCCTGCTGACATTAGCAGGTGCAAACAAAATTTGGATGCCGTTGACTGGAGAAATTATGAAGAGTTGGTCAAATTATTTGTTTCTCATATAGCATATACCTTGGTTGCAAAAATGGCATTCATGGGAACATGAAAATATATATAATTTTCAGGTTCTTCATCAAATTCCTTGTCAGCTCTCAAAAAAAAAATTGTACTCTGAATTTTAATATTCAGATTTTTTTTTTCAGAACTTTTCTAATATGCTTACACTGAAAGTCAGTGAAAGGATGAACTAAGACACAACTTACTTGATTTTTCTAAAGATGCGTGATATATCTGGATGTCAATAATGCTGCACATTAACTCTTTTCATATATGGATAACTGAAGAGAGAGCACAATAGTGAAACCTTTGACCACAATAGTGGTCTCTGTACAAATACAGTTACACACTTAGTTTCTCTGTTACTTTTTCTTTGTGTATCACATGCTACGTAAGGATCTCTGGATTCTGAAAGAATTTTCAAACTCCTCATGCCTAGCTACATATAGTCTTGCCCCAAGTTCGAACACAGGAGCAAGAACTAATTCTACAAACCATGTTATTTCCAAGACAGCTGTCAAAATCAGAATATTCAAACATTAATAGTGCACTTATTACCTGTCTGTCAAGAACAGATGATATATGATTCCGTCATAGCTGCAAATGATCTTCTCATTCACAACTCTTTGGTCTCTCAGAATGGAAAAATCAGAGCTAAAAAAACCACTTGAAATCCTCTGAGAAGTGCAATTTGGAGACCGGGATGTCATGCAGTACAATGTCAAACACTTTGCATAAGTCCAGGTAATGACATCTTTTAGCAAAAAGGAAGAGTACAGAAGTGCAGCTGGAGTAGCATGTGATGCTATGGCATCTCCCACAGAAGAGAAATTTTTTAGTATGGGAACAGAATTAGCTTTGGAAACTTTTGCTATGTCTGTTGTGAAAAATGAAGTCACCAAGCTGTCCAGAACTGGAGATGAGATGCAAAGCACACTCACTTCTCTCTTCCTTCACAACTTCTCAGATTCTACGGTTAGGTTAGTACTACTTTCTAAAAGCTGTGATAATACCCAAAACTATTGGAGGGAGAAGAAAATAATTCTGTAGTAATACACAGGAAGTTCTGGGAAGTTTAATGGAAGTTCTGGGAGATTACATATTTTCATTTTTTTCAAAAGCAAGTTCTTTGAATCAACCTGTGTTATTTGTCAGTAAGTGACATACTATGAATAGTACTTTTTGAGAGGTAAAAGATTATGATGAACACCTTAAGTGCACAAGAAGTAAAACAGCAGGAGCTACTGAAATATTTTCCTACTCCTTACTGTAAGAACATGCAATGTCATTAGTGTCATATAATATGCCTGTGTAAAGAAAAAATGAATCAATTATTTGGAATATTGAGCTCTGACCTACAAGTAAATTACTGCATCTTGGTGAGGAGCTATAATTATGAATATGCAACATATGTTAGTAAAAAGCAAAAAAAGATAGAGAGAAGTGTGTGTGAACTGGATGGCATAAAACCTAAGAAATTTAGTTTAGTTTATTGCCATCAGTAGCTGTGGTGTTACGTATCTACTGGAAAGTGTGAAACAACTATCCATTCTAAGAACAGGTCATGTCTTCTACAATCTGCCACCTGTTTTTTGCTGCTTTACTACTATTACCATTGTTGTCATTTTTTATATTGTTTTATTTTATTATATTTTTATTAGTGAGCTCTCACTTTGGCTTCTCCCATAGACCAAGAAGTTAGGGAGCTGCAGTTGTCAGTGAGAGGAAGATAATACAAAAATCAAAGGATAAAATGCAGGATGTTCCTTTTGAACATCATGAAGCACTTGACTGTAAGGATGATTGAGTACAGGTTGTGCAGACTTGTTTTAATTTCTACTCAGCTACTTTTCTATAAAGTTAACAAAAAATTTTGCTCTCTCAGGATTTCTTTAGTACTGTTCTAAGTATTATCCCAATTAAGTATCCCATTGATGCTTATAGATATCTGCTTCCATAAGCATCAGCTTCATGATGCAGCCTGACTGTCCACTTTTCTCACTCAAAGAATTTTGAGGTGAACCCTGAGGTTCTGGTGGCATGTTCAAAAAATAATGAAAAAGTAGCTGGTATCACTGGCATAACCATACAGGTTGCACAATTGTTTTGATAGCAGAGAGCTCTAAGCTTAAGGAGCATGCTTGTATTCAATGTTTAGTAACCCTTTTTAATATTTAAAAACTATGTGATACTGTGGTGTGATGACTCTTTCCTGGTATTTTTAATTCATCTGTGTTGAAGTGGAAGAGCATAGTACTACGGCCTTCCCTTCTCCAAGCCAAACAAGCCCGATTCCCTCAGCATTTCCTCATCGGAGAGGTGCTCCAGCCCCCTGATCATCTCAGTGGCCATCCTCTCGACGCATTCCAAGAGCTCCATGTTCTTCCCGTACTCGGGGCCCCATGCCTGGACACAGTATTGCAGTACTATATCTTTGGAAAAGAATTAATAACATTTTTGTTGTGTTGCTAAATCCATTTTGCAGTCATCACATCTTTTCCAGCTGTGCCCATAAAGACCTCCAAAGTTAGTTTTTCTGTGAATTGAAGGAAAAGATTTTTCTCTTTCTGATTCTGATGTCTGTCACTTTCCTTACCAGTGGAATCTCATATGAAAAAGAATCCCTTGAGAAGAGGATGGGAAGTGGTGCTCATGTCGGTGGCTCCCCATTTTGACTGAACAGAATATGAACTCAAGAATATAAATATTTCTTCTGCCCATGGTATTAGATGAGAGTAAAAAATATGACATGCTATTAGAACTGGATATTAGTACTGTTGCCTCACTGACAGCGTTGGTAACTTGCCCAGAGATTGGGAGCAGGGCAAAGTCGTTAGATGTGTTTGGTAATAACTGGCTGGACTCTTCTATGTTCTCTGTGTTGGGCAACGTCTTGGAATAAAGTGAGGTCTGCAGTCTTCACAGCTGCATGAGAAACTGGAAGTTTTCTGTGTTGTTTGTGACAGAGTGAGCAACCACAGAGGAAATGGAAGCTCATAACAGGGACTTGATGCCAAGTAATGAAAAGCTTAAAAAGCCATGTACTATTCAGGACAGAGAAAGGCTGAAGGCCCTTGGCAATATGTTGAGCAATTAAGTGATTATTTTCTAATGTAGCAGGGTGGGAATTATATGAGGTTGTCTTCTTTTCAAGCATCTTCTTAATCAACTGCTGCCTTATTCTAGAAAATAAACATATGCAATGCCTCTGACAGGGCTGTCATCATTTCAGATTCTTTGAGACAGAAGACAGGAGCTCTTCGCTTTTACTTCCCACGATATTTTTGTTTCATCATGAATACTTCTGCAGAATTCTGCTTAAACCTTCAGTTTCCTTTTTGCAGTAATCCTCACTATGCAGTTGAGATAATTCCCATCGTCCTAAGGAGAGTGTGGCTCTATTTCCTTTTATTTTCCCTCTGCTCACTCATAGAAAAAAACAATGAACAAAAACAACAAAACTTATCTACAGAACTCAAGGTATGTGCCTCTGCCTGCTCCATTCCCCTTCACCTGCTTTCAGTGTATTGATTTTTCCTTTTCAAAGTCAAGATTTGTTTCCAAGAGTTAGGTTTCATTTTTTTCAGATATCACTTTGCATTTTCCTGTTTCTTTCTTAACGTTTTTTAAACAAAAAAATGTCACCTATGTTTGCCTAGCTCAACTTGAAGAAGAAAAAAAAAAGTTAGATCATTTCTTACATAGAAATTTTCTTATTTAAGTTGCTATGTGGATTTGTAAATGATGTTAGAACCCTTTTGGCAATTATGCAATATAAACACAAAAGAATCTGAGAGATAAGTACAAATTATTTCTAAAGTAGGTTAATGGACAAATTATTATTTTTTTTAATGGGTATCAATTATGCTGAGGCTAAAGTTCTATTTAATAACAATCATAGTTAAAGTAATGGAGTTACTTTAGGTGTATCTGGAATGCTGTGTACAACTTTCCCCTTTGTTATTGAAGTTTGAACATCATGAATTATTTTTTATATATATAATGGTATTCTTTACACGTAAAGTTTTCATTTCAGTGACAAATGTCCCCTATGAATTTGCAAACTAGGCTACAAAATGCAAGGAATGTTAAAAAATAAATTCATTTTTCCACATTTTTTTTCTCAGTGGTTTTCATTATTTCCTCTATGTTTGTTTCTAATGTGGTTCTAATGTACCAAAATAAGTACTTAGATTCCTCCCCTCCCCTCCCCTTCTCCTTTTTCCTGTATTTTCCTTTTCCTAAGTTTTTCTGCTTTTTTTTTTTTCCTCTCTTCCTCTCTTTTTTTCTTTTTCTCCAATTAGATCTAAGCCACAGAAATGTTATCATAATTTGCAGCAGTGCAGTATTGAGCATGGAGAACTGAATCAGTTTTTCGCAAAACTCCTTCAGCTTCTTTTAAAGAGAAAACCTTGTTGATCAGGACTGACTGTGCAACAAATGTAGCATTTCTGTTATTCATCAAACACTGCTGTTTGCAAATCATAAAATTGTGTGTCATCTATTATTCCAGTTCTTTTTGTTGAATGATCTGTGTATTCCATGGCCCGAGATTTCAAGGCCATCATCTTGGTAAGAGGGCTAGAACTGAACGATGTTTGAGATCCCTTCCAACCCCAGCCATTCTATGATTCTGTGATGCTATGACTCTATGATTCCATGATTCTTTTACCACGTATAAATTAGTGCAGTGGCCAGTTGTCTGCCATTAACACTGAAGATATCTGACTTTGAAGTATTACAGTAAAAAGACCTTACTTGTGATTTTAAAACTCAGGCTAGTGAGATTTGCTCTTTGTGGAATAGTGGAACTCAGTATTCAACTTATCTAGCTCAATAAGCAAATTGTGGCAGCAACTAGACTGCAGAGAAGGCAAGAAAGGGACAGGAGCATTACCTCCCTGCTCTGGTTAGCACTGAATCAGTGTGTTCTCAGACATCTCCCTCCTAGAAGGGAATAAAAATTCAGTTTCAGAATGTCACTGATTTAGCATGGAGGCCATAGGACAACATAGTTGGAATACTAATAAGAATGGAAAGGAGCACACGTGCTGTGTCATGCATTACTATTTTATACATTTATACAGATGTGTGACACAGCATTCACAAAAAAGTCAGGCTACATTAAGCACTGAGATTTGAGAAACATTTTGAAATGAACCTTTTTTTCTTGCATCATTGTCAGAGATAAGCACATCTTAGATGAGTGTTTTGTTGTTCACCTGAACCAAAGACAAATTAAAATGAAGGATGTAGCTTGTTTGCATTCATCTGAGTGACAAGCAACTTTGTTATAAATAGGAAATGGTGTAATGAAGATGAAGCTGGTATTCAGATAGAACGCTGATTATAGAGAACTACAGCATTTTCTTGTCATTTCTTCACTGATATTTCATATTGCTTCTGATTTGCTTTCCGGCTGACAAGACACACCAGGAAGGTACTGCAGTGTATCAATCAGCTCAGAAAATAGTGATAGCTTGAAATAGGGATGGCTGGAAATTCAAGTACTGCTTAATTCTTTAATGAATTTGTCTTACTTCCCCAGCTGTAGGTCAGGGTAAGGGTAGCTCTCAGTTTTCAGCAGGGCAGGGGATTGTCCCAAAGCTCCCCATCCTTGATCTACCTTGTGCTCTTGATGTAGGGAGGGTAAGTGCACAGAAAGGCGGGATATGTGATCACAGAGGAGATACTTCTCTTTCAGTTTCTTGTTGCAGTGCCAAGGTCCAGTGCCCTGCCAGTTCAGAACACACTGTTTTGTCTCTGAAGTGCCTGGAGCATTCTTTTTCATACTTTGTCCTTCTCTGTGTTCAGTTACATCTGCATTTATTTATATTGTTATCTACAGACTTCCTGTTTCCATAGTGGCACAAAACTGTTCTACAGATCTCCTAGTTGAAGAAGTTTATGTAAAAAAACTTGAGAGCCCTGTCCTCCCCTTTTCTGACTGAGATCAGGGCTGTCAGCAGGTATTTCTACGGTGCATTTAACTCCTAGCCCACACTCCCCACTTGGTAATAAATATACTGAGTACCACCAGGCCAAGTTCATCTGCTGCTGAGGAGTTGCTGAGGGGATGGATCTGACCCTTCAGTTTTCAGTTCAAGTGATCCATCAGTTTAACCTTCTATTTTTCAAGAACCTTTCCCTACACGTAGCATCACTAATCGAGGAGTTTCAGCAAGTTTCTATAAATCATTCTGGCTATTTACTTGGGAAGGCAGGGGAAGCTTGACAGCCCTGACAGAATACTTCTGTGGATAAAATGCATGGGGGCCATGGAGGGAGTTGGCCGAAACCATTCTTCCAAACAATCGATGTTTGTCAGCAACTTTAACCTCTTCTGCTAATCCTCTTCTTTTTGCCAGAATTTGATGTGGAGAAAGGGAAAAATCGAAAGCTGATCTGTGCTGTGGAAAAAATTCACCCTCCTCCTCTCAGGTCTGCTGGAACACAAAGATCTATCTAATGTAATGGGGCATAAATAGCCTCCTATCTAAAGAGTTATTTCTGACAGTGGGTCAGTTGCTGGAGCCAGCTCATGATTTGCTTAGGGATTTTCCATCTGTTTCTGAAACAAATTCTCACTAGCAAGCCAAAATCTTCTCTGCAGTTCTGCAGTAAAGTTTTGCAGCCATCAAAGCAGATAATCTCACTGTAGTCTCAGGGATGTTCTAGGCATTTCTGTGTCAGCAATTCATATGGTGTAAACTCATCAGAGCCCCAAAATCAGAAACTTTTTTTAGCAAACATTCAAGAGAGTCCCAGTAATTTCGAGAAATCCTAGTTGGCTAACCAGATTACAGCTGGCTGATGAAATGAGTGTTTGGTACAAAAAATCAAAGTGCTCCGATTTGTGCTTCATTTTGGTACAACTAGGAAAAAAAAAAAAAAAAAAAGCTATTCATGGAAGAAAAGTCTTAATTTTATGTGGCTTTGATCTTTTGCCCAGGGGGTTGTGGAGTCTCCTTCTCTGGAGATGTTCAAGACCTGCCTGGATGCCGACCTGTGTGACCTGCTGTAGGGAACCTGCTTTGGCAGGGGGTCGGACTCAATGATCTCTGGAGGTCCCTTCCAACCCCTACAATTCTGTGTGATTCTGTGTGTGATTCTTTGCTTCAAGTGCCTCACAGCCCACCTCTGAGAACACTGATGGGTGAAAAAATGACAATGTAATGATTGCTTTAAAATTAAGATTTTCATAGTATTTTCAATATTCATTCAGGTACTGATGGAAGCAATTTTATCTCCTGTTCAAACACCAAGTGTAGAAATACACATTCTTGTCTTAGAAATATATGAAGAGGAGTACTTAAATTGATGTCAGAGTTCTGTCTTGGAGATGCAGTCGGCTATTTTGAATGAATATCTTTAAAAACGACATAGGATGTGAACAGCTTTGAACTGGAGTTACAAAGGAAAATAAAGTTGAAAAAGAGTGTTAACTAGCTAATGTTAATTTTGCATTTCTCAGTTGTCTGCATGGTAGAATTTTTTACGAAATGCTTTTTTTTCCAGCTGGAGATACTAGACAACATACGGATTTTCAGAAGAAAAGATGAATTCTGCACTTTCATTCCATTTTATTTCTTATCTCTGTTCAGATCACTCATGCAATGCAAAATCAGGGGCACTTTCAGTGTTGAATTTTACTGCAAGGTAAGTTTGTAGGTGCATAAAAGTTTAATAGTTGCTTCTAATGTTCTCGCTTACAATGATTTGTATATTATTTATTAGTGAAATAACTGCAAAAACTGCATAAGGGACATTTTCACCATAGACAACTGAACTGTGCATTGTTAAAATCCCTTCTTTGTATGTTTATGGATGCATGGGGATTCTCTGCTCTTCACTGACCTGCACTGCGCACTACAAAGGTTGAAGCTTTGGTGAGATATAATCAAGTTATTCACGATTAATTCTTTTTTCAGTTGACTCTACAAATGACTGGAATTGCACACATATTTTCCATCATTTTCTCCACATCTTACCACTGCCTGTGTTCATGCTTTGAAGGAGCATGACAGTGCTGCTTTACTGCTCCCAGCCTGGTTCAGAGGAGACACAGAAAATGAAGGTAATTGGATATTTTTCCTGATGTGTCACAACATCTCCTGACAGCTTAAAAAAAAAAAAAAAATGCAGATTAAACCGAAATGCCAGTGCAAGAAATTACAGAATTACAGAAATTACACAGTACCATCAGGCTTTCTCAGTTATTTATTTTTTCACTGCTCTTGTCTCCCTTTTTCACTTGCAACAGACCTGCATCTATGCTTGTGACATATGCAGAATGATGTGTCCCAGCCACTTAAAAACCCCTTTCCAGCAGCCTCTGGTGCCCAGATGAAAGACAATTATGATTCCACTCTTGCTAGGCATCAGCCAGAGAACATTCAGAGGAGGGCTGATATGTGACAGCTTGTGAGAAGTGCAGGGGAAGGGGAACCATGGCCCACAACAAACAGAGCATCCCAGAGTGTATAGCCAGCAGGCAGCTCCAGGCTACATTCTCTCTTGACAGAATAAAAGCTTTCCTACTAGAGCTCTAGCAAACTGTAAATATTTCATGTGCATTCACTGCAACAAAAGGTTTCAGCAGGAGAGCTGGCACCGAGACATTTATATTTACTGATCTGAAAGTTTTCTTTACCTTTTGATTGTGAAATTGAAAAAATCTGATAAAAAATGTACTATGATAATGCTTCTAATAGAATTAAAGCAGAATCCTCTTGAGAGAAGTTTAAGTACAAAAGCAGTACCATGAAGTCAAGAGCGAAGAGGCCTTGTTCACTGAGTTGGTCTGAAAAGGAGAACATAATGCTTTCAATATTGGTTGTCACAGATATAATTCAGAAATGTATGTGCTTTCTAGATTGCCACAAATGTAATAGGAATTACACAGTGACATTATGTAGTTAAATATTTCATCTGAACATATGCCACTATGACACAACTAGTTAGTTTCTTGACCTTGCATAAAGCCAAGTTTTGTGGTGAAATATAGTCATAACATTAAAAACAAAACAAAATAAAAAAGCAAAACACCAATAACCTGCTGAAATACTTGTCTATTTCCTCAGATCTACAGAATCACTAAATGTTTTACAGCATGCAGATGATTTCTTCACCTGTTTATTCAAAACTAGGTGGAACTGTACTCCACCAGCTTTGGCTACATGTACTCTAATGACTGTTTTCTTATGGGATATGGACACGTAGGAGCAAGTTAATAATAACAACCTATGTGAAAAAGTAGAGTGAAAGACTGAGGCTGTTACTTAGCTTTCATTGCTGAACAATAATTTACACTGGAAGTTTTAACTCCTTGCCACATGCATCATTTGTATGTTTTTCTCCCTGATAATTTACTAAGGCTGCTCAAACAGGAATGCCTCCAATTTTATGGTGCTGACCTTGTGACATCAGAGGTGAGTGCTGGCGGTATGGCAGTAGGGATTGAACCTTCATACCAGTATTCCATTACATATTATTGCCATGTGACAGATGGCATCAGAGTGGCAGTCTGACAATGGTGTCGGTTGTGGAAGTGAGAACGGAGCAAAATTGTACTATCCAGTTTCTCCATGCAGAAAAACTGGCACACATGGGGATCAACACATGCATGTGAGCACAGTGAGGCAGTAGGTGATTTGTTTTAGCAATGGTTACAGAGAGAGTGGTACCTCCGCTGGTGCAGATTGTTATTAGCACAGCATGAAGGCTGTTGTTCACCACTAGCAAAAATGCATAACTTGTTGTAGTGATTATGCTGAAAAACAGTATTTTGTAGCTGAGAAACTGCTCGGTCAAACAGTGTTACTGTGCTCTTTGTACCCACTGTAGTTGCAATGAAAATAAATAGGTGACATTACTTTTGGAACAACCTGTGTAACAACAACTGTTTGGGTAAGATGAATTCTTCTATTAACATAAGGAGGGGACTTGTTTCAAGGTCTAACCACTAACTGCCTTTCAAGTACAAATGAAAGACACTCAATATAGCAACGAAAGTATACTTGGAAATTTTCCTGTGCTTGTGTTTGTTGAACCCTGCATCTCTGAGTTAGCCATTTCTGAAATGAGTTAGTCTTGAAAAGTATTTCTGATTTTTGAAAGCAATTGCACAGTTTGAGTGAATCTACTGCTCAATTTCTACTAGACAGAGTAGAATGGTTAGAATCTGGTACCTAGATTTTTAATTTGTTTGAACATCTAGAGGATTAATATTTAGCATGTGGAGAAGCATAGGTCTTTTAAAGACTCTCTTCTTCATGTGACATTCTTTCTTCATGCGACATTCAGAAAAATGAGGATGCTGACATAAAAGAGATGTTCCTTTCTCAGACAGAAACGTACTGCCAACAGGTGCCAATGCCCTGCTTTCCTGACTATTTCTTGTAAAATTAAGTCAAAACCACACTGAAGAGCTAAGGTGCAGAGCATGGCAGACCTGAAGCTGGCTGCTCCTTCTAGATAGTATTTCTTCAAAATTATAGAAACTACAATTATTTATTTAAATATTTACTTCATATGTACTTTACCATTCTAGTACACAAAATAAAATTACACAATTTATCTGTTGCTAAAGAGCGTACTTATTTGAAATTTTCAGATGAAAGTAATGACAGAGCTTGCTTTATTTCTATCCACACTACTTATTTTCAAGCCATCACAGAATGGCTTAGGATGCAAGAGACCTTTAAAGCCCATCCAGCTCCAACCCCCTGCCATCGGCTGGTTGCCACCTACTGGGCCACCCTGCCCAGGGCCCCATCCAACCTAGCTCGGAACACCTTCAGGGATGGGGCAGGCACAGCTTCTCTGGGTGGCCTGTGCGAAGGTCTCAGCACCCTCATCATGAAGAATTTCCTTGTATGAAATCTAAATCAACTCTCTTACAATTTAGAACTGCTGCCTCTTGTCCTGTCAGTTACTGCCTTTAATGTCTCTGTACTTTATCTGTAGAATGATGATAATGCTCAACCTGAAAAACAAAACAAAAGAAAGACTAGAAAAGTTAACTTATGTTGGTGTCATGAATTGTCTAAATAAATCTGTACAAAGCATATTCTTGATATGGGACACATTTAAAAAAATGACAACTAGATTAGAATCATAGAATCATAGAACCACTCAGGTGGGAAAAGACCTTAAAGATCATCTAGTCCAACCATGACCTAACCATACTACCCTAACTAACAACCCTCTACTAAATCACGTCACTGAGCACCACAAACAGTTTTTAAACACATTCAGGGATGATGACTCAAATACCTCCCTGGGAAATCTATTCCAGTGCTTAACAACTCTTTCTGTAAAGAAGTGTTTCCTAATATTTAACCTAAGCTAACCCCGATGCAACTTGATATCATTTCCCCTTGTCCTGTCACCAGTGAGAAGAGACCAACCCCGCTCTACTGCAAGCACCTTTCAGGTATTGGAAGAGAGCAATAAGGTCTCCCCTTATTAAACAGCCCCAGATTAAACAGCCCCAGTTCTTTCAGTCTCTCCTCATAGGGCATATTCTCCAAGTCCTTCACCAGCCTTGTTGCCCTTCTTTGGACCTGCTCCTGTACCTCCTTCCTGTAGTGAGATGCCCAAAACTGAACACAATACACTGCTGAGTACTGGGGCAGGATGACTTCCCTAGTTCTGCTCATCACACCATTCCTGATACAAGCCAGGATGCCATTGGCAACACCTGGGCACCCTGCTGGCTCATATTCAGCTGACTGTCCAGCAGTACTTCAAAGAAGATTCTACATTAATTATTATATTACAGATATTTTAATTGTCTTTCTTTCTTTTTTCTTTTTCTTTTTTTTATTTTTTATTTTTTTTTTTAATTTTTTTTTTTTTTTTTTTAATAAGCATTCATTTATTTATACTGCAAAGATGTGGAAGTACTTGTTGTACTTCTTTCCTGCAACTTTTATTCCATTAGTCCTCCTGAACTCTCCTTGATTTTTAGGCCACTTACGGGTCTTTATTGCATCCAGATCCTGGTCTAGTCCCTTCCCCTCTGTTACTGCTGTTGTCTTCAGAGGTATTGCACATTGGATGAATGGGAGTGGGTATCTGCTTCTTAGTTATATGTGCCTGTAAGACTTTTCTAGCTCTACTTAATAGACTATTCCAACATAAATGTGAATGATATATACAAATCATTAAAATGTAAATTTACATAGATATGTTTCTTTGAAATGTCTTCTATTCTCTTCATATGTATGACTGAAATGAAAGCTTAAAATGGAAAATGAATTTCTTTAAGGCGTTCCTGAAATCTGTTTCACAAGTAAAGAGCAGTTCTTTAAATTTCATGCCTCTTTTTCAGAGTGCACAAAACCCCATGGATTATTTCATCAGTTTATACAGATTTGCTGCCCAAACCCAAAAATACAAATATGCACATTCATTCATTTTTTTTCTTGTTACAAATGAAAGCTTCTGTTGATAACTATTCATTTCAGATACATGTGTACAAACCATAAAAGTTCATTTTTGTGCTTTCTTTATTCCTTTTACTATGCCTTAGGAATTCAGCTTGATGCTTTTCATTTCTCCCAAATTTATATTTTTTCCCAGCATTTTAATGTTCAAATCACATGAAGACTTGGCAAATCTCCAGCTATGAGAACTACAGTTCTTGTCCTTCTGGGAAGACTCCTTAAAGTTTAATGGCAGCATAATTTAACTCCCTTTGAAGGCAGAGTTGCAAGTATTTTTTAAATAATTCAATTTTTTTTTTTTTTTAATTTGCTCTTTGTTGGCAGTGTTTCCCTAGAAGCTAGGAGTTAAAAACTTTTAACATAAAAACTTACTTGATTTTCATTTGGCAATTATATTTTCCTTTGTTTCTGCTTCTTATGGTAGTTGAAATATTAGCATATTTATCTTCCCTGAGTTCTTACTACTTCATTACTATTACAGAATCAGCAAAAAAAAATGGACTGATTTTTCCCCAAGGGTCCTGTATGTATGTAAAATAGATCTTTCCTCTTAACAAGAAAGGAAGAGCTAAGTCTTTTGAAATAAAAGTTCTGAATTGCAAACAATTGCAGATGCTGTTGCTATTATTGTCACAAGTGGCTCTCATGGAGTCACCAGCCATCTACAGCCGATCCATTCCACCTGTGTGCTTCTCATAATGGCACTGTGACTGCTGTCCATAAAGGATACTTCTGTTCATTAGTTTCATCAGATGATTTAATGGAAAGTTTTCTTCTTTGATTGTTTGGAAGTTCCACGCTAAGCTCTGTGCTTTACTGTTAAATATAATTGAATTATTTTCTCCTCCCAGTGTTGCTCAGGTCTAATTTACTTTTTTAATGAGATACAACCAGGCACAATATATAAATAATAATTTTTTAAAAATGGTGCTTTCTTTTAGTCAAATTTAAACTATACTTAGAATAGTGTAGGAGAATGGATGGAGTAAGTCCTAATGTGGCATTTCCTTTTTTTTTTTATAAAAAAATTTAAATATTTCCTTTTGATAGCACTAATCTAGACTCTCCATAGGATTTATCAGTGCCAGTGTTATAACAGAATTTTTCAAAACTGGCTAGAATGTGTTCTAGAATCACAGAGCAGGGGGACAACACCTGGGTGTCATATCTGGAAATGCTAAAGAGCTGCTGCTGGCTTGAAGAGCTGGGATCAGAGGAATGAAATCAAAGATACAGGCCTCTTCTGCCCTCTCTCTCTGGTATGATATAGATTTTTCCAGCCTAAGTGAGGCATGGACCCATCAACATCTACATCTCCAAATTACGTGACTTCTTCAAAGTCTCTTCCTACTCACACTGCAACTGAAGGAAGTATTATTTCATTTGCCTTTATCTGCTCTGTGCACTTTTATGGCCATCTCAACTCTGATTAATATTAGTGAACACTCTTGAAAGGCTGAAGTCACAAATCTGCTTGCACGTGATCTTAACATTTGGATGAATTCCACAGTTTGTGCTCTGGTTCCCCTTGCATTTGAAAGACTGAGATGGAGACGGATCTTGTGTAACTATGGGTAGGCTTTGATGATTGCAACATTACATTAGTACAGGTGAACATGGACAGATTGTGCATTTTTCTTTTTCTTTCTTCCCACATATTTCTTATCACTATCCTAATGCTTTTCATGTCACCACTCCTGTGGCTTTCTGTAGAGTGTGTCCTGCCATCGCACAGGCATTGCTGCAAACAGAACTGACATGTGGGCTCTGCTGCTTTTTAGGATACTCAGACCACTGAAGTTATGAAGGACTGATAAAATTCAGGAGTTACTTAAATAGAGATACCCTTTGTCTTTCAGTTCTACTTCACAATGTGCATTTGCTTAATTCCTCAAAATATACTTGTATACAGCAGTGACATGAGAGGGACATTTTAGAAAACTTCTAAGCTTTGGATTGCTGTAGGCTCAATCTATTCAATTCCTCCAAGTAATATAAGGTTACACGAAGCTTCTGTTATCCCTTGGACAGCCCTACTAGTATTATTCATATCAGTGCAGCAGGATAATAAGTAATAGAAACGGGTAAGTACTGAGATCTATGGGCTCTTAAATACGCATCTTTTGCATTTAGTCAGTGATTCTTTAATATTGTAAGACTTTTAAACTTTTTTTCCATCACTTTTCAAGTAAACACCTTTCTCTGACGTATTGAAATCAAAGGAGGACTTCAAGCTTCCTCATTAAAATATGTGTTAGAAAGCAAATGTGAAGCAGTGAAGCAGCTGTTTCATGCAATAGTTAAACTGCATACATATGGTATTCACTTACTTACTCAAAACTTCAAATTGTTCCTATTTAATATTCTTTAAGTTGCCACACTGCACATGTATGTTGTACCCAACTAGCCTCATCTGTCTGTGTCCACTCAGATACTTCATTTTACTGAAACTTTAGCAGATATCCTACCACTTTCCCTCCTCTCCTTACAGTAACCAAGCTAGTGAGAATTAATTTAGTTTATCTCTTGTATTGCTCTCAATTTAGTAACAGCCAACTGAGAAGTATACTACTAGTGGACTTACATAGGAATAAAGGTCTCTGTGTGACGGTCAAAAGCATGATTGGAAGTACTCAGTGCTCAAATAGACAGTTGTGTGGACAACTTCTGTGGGACAACCCTAGCTAAAGTGTAACTGGTTCTGTGGTGAAGGGAAAGTAGCAATTAGGAAAAAAAGAAAAGGAAAAGGAAAAATAAAGGAAAAGTAAAGAAAAAAAGAAAAGAGAAAGGCAAGAGGAAAAGGAAAGGAAAAGTGAAAAGGAAGAGAAAAAAGAAAGTGAAGGAAGAATAACATGGAAGATACAGAGGAATGTCAGAAAATAAGAAGATGTAGATAAAATGTAAATTTGGGAAGTAAAGATGATCAGGCATTCATAATCAAGTATGGAAAAAATGAGTAAATGTCAGATAAAAGAGCAATAGCAAAAGGCAGAAGCAAAAGAATCCTCAAATTAATACAGAGAATTAGAGCCAGAGATTACTAGTATTCTTAATACCACACAGTAAAGGGGTAAATACTTTCTTTCACTAAGAAAGACAGTTTCATCTGTGAATGAAACAAAGAAGGCCAAAACTAAGTACTATGCCATATATTTGAAAACTACTGGTCTTGAATGACAGTATCTTAAAAGCACTATTTGACAGAGACATGGTGAAGGTTGGATGAGAATGGACAAATCATGTTAACTGGGCATATATCACATTTTTATGGTGAGTAAACCACTTCCTAAAAGCACCTCAGTGATATACCGATGCTGTGCCCGATCTCTAGGCTATCAGTCGAGATGTGTTGTTGACACCAGTGACTGCCCTGAATTATGGAGAAATAAGCTTACAGGAGATGTACTTCTACTTCGCAGTTGGTGGCTGAGGTCTGTAATTGCTTTCAAAAACACCCATGATTTTTGAGAAATGGCAGAGCAATCTTTCAAAAATAAAAGACCTGTCAACAGAAGTTAAATATGATATTTACAGAAAATTCCAAGCCATTAATTGATGCCATAACAAAGTCCCTGCATAGCAATGCCTCAAAACAAAAGATAAGAACGTAACTTCAGAAGTGGTCTGCAGATTTTTACCCACTGCAAAATTTTGCAAAACAGAAGCTATTTCTCAATGGAAGAATCTGAAGAGAAAGAAAGTTAAGTCTAAGATGAACATAAGAGTATTATGTACATGTAACCGTCTAGCTAACAGCCATCTACTTTAGAAATTGCAAATGATAAAAATAATGGTTGAAAATGAAAATATGTGCAAAGGAGTATTCAGTTCTAACTAATCTATGAGTAATTGGTTATTTTCACCAATTTCTCTGATTTGCCAGATATTTCTGCTTCCAACTTTGCTATCTGAATAATCACTGGCTACTCGCAAAAAAGCCCTTTAAAAATATAGGAAAGCAAAATCTGACCATTCCTTGCTTTTTTTTTTTTTTTTTTTTTTAATCTTCCTTTGTGGACAAATCATTGGTTCAGGATTCTGGAGAAATCAGTAGATCTGCCTCAAATCTCCTCAGTCTCTTTACAAAAATGCTATGATTTCTGTTTTCCTTCTTTGGGAAACTACAATCTTAATTCAGACTTGCTACTCATTTTTTGTCCTGTGCTTTCCCTACTTTGGTTATCTTCCAGGTTTGTCTCCTACTCTTGTAGATAGTTAGATCCTATGACAAGAAAAAATAAGATGACCTTATGTTAAAATATCACACAATATTTGGGGAAGAATATATTCAGATAATTCAAAGGGGATGTAATTCTAGTTCTTTTCTTAAAATTTAATTATAGTATAAGGAAAGGCAAGGAGCTATCTAGTGGAGTTTCCAACAGCACGAGAGAGTGCTACATCCCTTGATTTTGAGGAGGGAAGCATGTTCAGCTATTCAAAATCTTACATTACCTCTATCTGCATCTTTGAAAACTTTAAAAAATGCACTAAAAATAAAATATTTGTAAATATTTGTGAGAAACCAAAGTATGTTGCTGATAGTTCAGTTTTCTCTTGTACCATACATGAAAATTTGAAGCAACTCTAGAACATTGCAATTCAGCTCATCCTCAGTGTAGTCAAGTCCTTGACAAGTGGTGCAGCAGGTCTTTTACAGAATCGACGAACACACTTTTAATACTTATCTGTATAAAGTAAGGCAACTGTTTAGGAAGGTGATTGATGCTCATAAATATGTTCCTTTTGTGGACAATTTAATTTTAAGCTAGGCTTATGAAATTAATGGAGATAAATGATAAGTTCTCTCAAGGTCTTTTTATGTTTTATGGAGGTATTTTTTTAGTAATCAAGTTAGTAATTTACTAATAATTAATTCAGTAATTTTTGTAATTCAGTGATGAAATACTGCAGCAAGGGCACACAGAATGAGCAAGAAAATTCTTTTCCAGAATATAGGCTAGAGAGAAACATCTATCAGAGTAAAAATTGATGCAAGATAAGGCCCAGTTAGAGGAAAACAGGAAGCTTGATTGTTTTCTTCAAAAGAAGTGAAGCAGGCAGCATTAAAACTGAAGCATTTATAGTTAAGTCTTCTTCCTAGAACACATTCACTAAATTTTTGGAAAATGTTAGGGGTAAAGACTAAAGGTAGAAGAAGCAGACTGAAATAGTCTTATCTGTAAGTTGAAGTTAATGGATGATGTCACATGATTATTTTCAAAAACAACTGTAATGGAAATGTCATCCACTAGCAGGAATATCATGCTTTAATAAATGACACTTACATGCAGCCACTGCTAGAACACAGTGCTTGAATAAATCATGTGTAAAGCTAGCAGGCACAACATTTTCCTTTTGCAAAAGAGATTTCTTACTGTAGTCAAGTCAGCAAATACATTCTGTACTCGGTTTTCACTGTTAAGGAAATCTATGGAATGTGTAGCAAACAGTACAAAATTAAGAATAATGACCTTATATTGCCCATCCTTAACAGTGTCTCTGTGCACAGACAGATCATCGCAAATCTTGTGCAGGCACATGCCTTAATTTTATTTGGATTAGTGGGAACTTTCAGTACAGAATCTCCATAGGAGAACAGATTATCAGATGAAACTAGAGTTGCATAGTGATGCCTGATTTAACAATACACCGCCTACCACAAAATTAACCCACCTAAACTTCTCTTAACAGAAAGGTGGAGTAAGTTTATAGTGCATAGTGGTTTGTGTCATGTAAATGCTGCTGGAGTTCCAAAGCTAGATTGACTCTGTGGTGGAAACACTGCTTCAACATCTACACACTCAGAAATAAGGCATCCTCCTGGGAAAACAAAACAAAACAAAACAAAAATCCCAAACAAACAATAAAAAGACACACACAAAAAATGTAAAACAAAACAAAAGCAGAAGCCAAACCTCTCTCCTTATGGAGAGAGGAGTTGCTGGAATGTGTGCTTCAGTTTAAGAAGGAAAAAAGATATCTACTGTATTAGAGGAGTACAGTAAGAAACAGCATAATATATCAATCAGTGAATTTTATTTATGCATGTGTGTTTAAAATTAAAAAAGCAATGTCTGTCTGGAGCTCTTGGTACAGTGACAAACAATATAAGAAATAATGAGGAAATCTGTGCATTTCATTATGCATAGAAATCTTGCGTTTCTTTTGCAATATTTTCTTCATTGCTTGTAAAAATGACAAATCAATAGAAAAATGAAAAAACATTCAGAATATCTTGGCAGTATTGTAGATTTGAAACAATTATGGTGTAAGTGTACTCTTCTGTGTGTTTCAAAAATATTTCAAGAATGAGAATTTTGCTTGAAAGGGCAAAGAACAAAAATGAAATGCATTCATAACAAGGTAATAATTACTTTTTAAGGTAATGATGAGAAGGAGCAGTGGCTGACACTGTGTTGCTATTCAGCCACACCGGAAAGCCTGAAGATTTGGGCAGAGAGAAAGTTCAGGAAGCTCTGTAAGGGCAAGTGTAGAGTCCTACACCTGGGAAGGAATAAGTGCGCATTTCAGCACACATTAAAAGGCGAAAAAAACCTTCAGCCAAGTGAATGAAACGTCTCAACACTAAGGATCAAGTAAGTGAAAGCAGGAGTAGAAAAATAGCTGGAGAATTCATAAAAGCTTCTGAACGTGAATATTGGTGTTACCATGGCAACAGGATTGTAAAATCTTTCCATAGAAGGCTGTCCTCTTTTTGCTTTTCTCCCTTTGAGAGTTAGGAAAGTGGGAAGCTGTTCTCAGAACTGATAAGTATGGGTGGCAAGTACAGAAGCTTCATGAAAAGCTCTGTAACATCCATCCTGATGAATGTAAAACAATTCTGCTGTTGTTTTATTGAATGTTTGGCAATTTGAGATCATTTGAACCATGAAATACAATTTCTAAAGTAATTCTCCTACCAGAATGGAGGGACATGATATGGATTTATTAACCATGTATCTGTTAGCTTAAGTGCAGGGAATATCTAAACAGGATCTTTTCACAGTTCACAAGTTGGTATCCTTCTGGTGCTGAGCACTTACCTTTTTTTCCTCCTTCTAGATTAGATCATTATACAATACACACACAAATATGGAAATTTTCATTTAGAGTTAATATAAGCAATTATTCCTGTATCTGTTCTTTTGTTTAGTGTAGTTTTTCTTAGGAGGAAAAATATTAATTATTCACAACTGAAAGAAAGGGACAAAAAGACGCACACACAAACACTTGATCTTGTTTCAGCAATATTTTATAGCTCCTCTAGCTTTACTGATAAACAACATCTCTTGTAGAGGAGATAAAGAAATGATACTTAGCAACAGCTGATGCAAATACTATGTCACAGTCCTTCTACCTGACTTCAGCATGATCTGGAAGAGTAGAACCAAAAGGTATAATAGAAACATCCTTTCATTTGACCTCGACACAGAAAGGTCTTTTGTTAATTCATGAAGTGAGAAACTAATTTCTCAATTGAATTAATAGAGATAGAAACTGAATATATAAGAGTTTTGTTACTGATTGCAGCAAATCTGCAGATTCTTTGAAGTTTGTAGCTTTCTTGGCCTTCCAGAAACAGACTGTAAAATGATAATTCAAATTTAGCAGGAAATGGTACAGTCTACTAGATCTCGTTCCTGTCATAGCTGCCCAAGTGATCTTCTTATGCAGTCCAATTACAAAACTGTCTCTTTTATTGTGGGAACTTACTACTAACTTCTCCATGAGAATCAATCTGGTGATAAAACATGCCAAATTTTAATCCTTTGTGTGAAAAAAATCCACAATCAAAGTCACTGTAACAGTGAATCAGAAAGATCCAGAAAGTATTTAAATAATGTTTAACTTTTGGATAATAATGCTGTTTTATTTGATTATGCCTATTAAAAAAAAAGTCAAAATATATGTTGCCTTCAAGTTTTGATGCGTTTTAATGCCCAGGACTAAGGTTTTGCAAGAGTATGCGACTGTTGTTGGAGAGGAAGAAATATTTTTCTACTCTGCTGTAGTAAGAAAAAAATTCCACCACAGTGAATTTGAAATTGTCTTACCTGAAGCCTAACTTGCTGGCTATGTTGAGATTGACAGTCCTCTATTTTGCATCCAGCTCTCTTGTTCTTGATTTTTCAAGATACGTACTAACATTTCTGCCAGGACAGAATTTTGGAAATTTTGTCAGAAGAAGTTCTGTCTGGATGTCTCAGAAAATGAATACTGACTGCTTGCAAAATCCAATCTACTCATGCATTTCTTTGTGTTTGATGCATTTGGAAACATCGTACCTGTCCTCTGTAGCCTTAGTTTTTAAGTGCTGTATGATTTGCTCGTGCACTTTTCCTGGAAGCCTCAAGTTGATGCAAAGGTACAGTAGTCCTGAATGTGCCGCTGAATGGAGTTCAACCAACTCTTATTTTCTTGTAAAAGGAAATTCATGCTTAGAATGATGCAAGATTTTAGGTCTTTCAGCTTTCAGGATATGTCTTATATTTTTTTGTGCAAAAATGTCAAAATGGTCTTATTTTGGAACAATCTGAAAAAAACTGAATTTGTACTTGAAGTTAGTTAGTCACATCTTTTGAAAGGCAATTGTATTTATGCTCTGTATGGTGCTGACAACAAATAGGTGGAAAAGCCTAAAAAATAGTAAAAATACGTAAATGAAAAATACAGTTCTTTTTATATAACCTAGGAGATCAGGAAAGCTGTAGTTTAGAAGGGATAATTGCAGCAGTGAAAGGTGATGGAAACTTCATTTCTAAAATGGTCCTCAGGCTTCTACCGGCTGTAAGTGGGCAGCAAACAAGGAGGGTTTGTGATGTGATGTTCCTCAGTGATCCTCATTCTGGAAGCACCTATGAATATTGTTTTGACTAACAAAACTTATTACCTTAGGTGTCTTGAAGGCAAATAGGAATGAAACCAGAAGGCCAAGGCATTGTCTTCTACAGGGCAAAGTAAGTGCTACTGGGTGATTAGAAATTTTAAACTTGGAAATTGTGTAATTTCACTTCTTTTATTTTAAAGAAATACATACCAAAACTTGGTTTGAAGACAAGGAGATTTAAAATTTAAGATTGAACTCACGTTCTTTGAAGGTTGTTAAATTTTTGTTATGACCTTTGGACAGTTGAGGAGTAAGCTTACTGGCTCTTGCTAGCTCTTTCTGGCTTATGATTCCTCTTGCCTGTTTTTGTTGTTGTTATTGTTGTTTTGTTATTGTTGGTGCTTGTTTTGCTGCTTTTTTTTTTTTTTTTTTTTTTTTTTTTTGCTTTGCTTTGGTGATTTTATTTTATTTTATTTGCATTCTTTGAATAGTAGTCCTGTGGGGAGAATAATAGAAGGCAGAAAATTAGCACTTGAGAGGATGGAATTCTCTCTTCGAAGGAGATTTTCTGTTTAGAAGAAGTTAGCATTCAGAAAAGTTACTGAAGCATTCTCTGGCAGGAAAAGGACAATTAAGTGTCTGGAGCTGTGCTGTAATCTCCCAGCAGGATGCATCTTTTAGTGAAGGAATATGCTATCTCATTTTATTTTCGGCCTTGTAATATTAGCTACAAAATTGTGATATTTTCATAAAGATGAATTTGGAATTATGTAATTGATAACACTGCAAATTTTACACGTACAGACAATACATTTCCTCCTAAAAGTACACTTTTGCTGATATTTCACTAATGCACTCAGCGTGCCAGCACACGCTAAAAACTTGCAGAAAGCTACGATGGTATGAGGGACTATTTCCAAAAGAGGGCAGTATTTATTAGCTAAACATCTTGTAGTATTGCACATAGTTACACCGTGTTTGCTTTCCGAGGAGAAAAGCAGAAAAGGGCACTGCAAGCCACTCTTCCCTTTGATTCTTTCTCTGTTTTTCATTACGGCTGCTTGGAACATAAATGCCTTTTTTATGAAGATTAAAAAAGGACATATGCACTTTCCATGTCACAGAATTGGAGGCAGTGTGAGAGAAACATCTCCTCTTGGTAAAAATGCGACTTGCTGCTGAAAATATATGGACATATTAAAACAATCTATTTTTTGACCTCTCACACTAATCACACCCATTTCATCACCAAGGAATTTAGAAGCTGTGTTGGTGTCCTTTAATCAAAGGTATCAGGAGGTGCAGCTCATCTTGCCAAGTTTTGTATTTGCGTTTAGAGTGCCATGGATGGTTTAGGTCACAGTCTTATCCAGCTGAGACTTTTGAAAATGAGACTTCTTACTTATAAATATGAAGTCTAGGATCTTTACCACTATATGATTATAATGCAAAGAACAAAACTCTGAAGAAAAGAAAGCACAGTATTTTCACAACATGTACACTGTTTTGAAGGATTGTATTCGATCTGAAAAAAGTTTACTGATACAGGCTTTCTGAAAGCCTTTGATCCAGTGAAGTTACCTAAAAATATTTAAAGATCTCTATACAGTAGCTTTGTGCATGATACATTCTTATGAGTAATAACCAGATGATAGAACTTTGTTTTACCATGAAATACCCATTTTCCTTAGCTGACCATTGATTACAGGCTGTTCCCTGAATTTTACTTACAACTCCTTAGATAAAGAAGTTGATTGAAAAATTGAAAAAATAAATGTTGTGCAGAAGTTTGATTTTTTTTTTTTCAGTATATGAAGTAGAAAAGGTTTTAATTTAACAAAAAAAAAAAAAATTGAAATCACATTTAAAATTTTAATATATATATATTTAATTATAATTACAATAAAATGCTTCTGTTAGGTGACATGGTGCAAAGGATACGTAGGGGTGTGCAGTGAGTTGCTCTTCTTCTGTTTCTATATTCTTTACTACTATTATGCTAAGTTTGGAAAAATTCAACCAAGGAAAAGCTAAGATTAAACGTGAAAAATCTCAATTCTAAAAAAGTGAATCTTAATTTTTGGCAAAGTATATTATTAAATATGAAATCTTTCATTTTTTACCCTTTTTGACAAGACAGATTCATAAAATTAATCTTTTGGTCCTAAAAATCTTCCACGTTAACGATAAAGCATCACGTTAATGATGCTTTAAAGTGATAAAGAGTGGGAGGAGGGAGAAGAAAGCAGCTGCCAGACAGATGAAAAGTCCAAAACCCAGTTTAAAAATAAAACAAAAAATTACTGTAACTAAGATAGAGGCAAGGGTGCTTTTATAGTCATAAATTCCCTTTCAAAAATCAGAAAATACATTAAAAAACAACAACAACAAAAAACTTAAATAGGTCTGGACCTGTGATACTTTCCTCATTACTGGACTCCAGCAAGACTTTGTGCTACTGACCACTGATCTCTGGGCTGAGCCTTTCACCTGCTTTCTGGTTTATGTCTCTGCTTCTCCAGCCCATTTTTTAACAGCTTAAGTGACGTTCAGTCAATTGGCTCGTCTGATGGAAAATAAAAGAAAACCAGTAGATAAACTGTCACTGGAGTTTATTCTGACAAAATTGGAGGTGCTCGTATTTGCATTTAGGGTGTTTCATAATTTTTCTTGGTATAGTGTAATGTAGAATGGGACTGCTAATGAACAGTTTTTAAATTCATAATCACAAATGCTTCCTGAAAGTGGAAGTTTTCCAGAAAGTTAGTCATCTAGATAAGCCTTGGCCAACTTGTTGTTGTTTTCTTTTTCTTTTTCTTTTTTTCCTTCTTAAGGTACGCTCTTTACATGAAAAATATAAAAAATATTCTTTGTGTCATTCATGGAGTACAAGCTAGTTTATTAGATCTTCCTTCACAGAGTCCACATTGTGTTTTTAGGTGGTATTCCTCCCAACACAGCAGTAAAAATCACGGAATAAAAACCTCCCTTTTCTTTTTTCATACCTCCCGTCTTTTACAAGTATGTTTGAAAATCAAATATTAGAGAACATGTTCTCTAACTCCTACTTGTTTTGAACCTGGCATCTAAGCTTGCCCACTTGCATAACAATACCAAATTTCTCATACTTGTCAGCAGAAGTGTTACTTGATAGCTGTGATTGATTCTAATATATATTTGAGGACTAATGCTCTCTTTTTTGTGTCTTGAGATAATAAAAGAGAAAATAAATTATATTAATTCATCAGAAGCTGAAAAAGAACCTGGATATAGATGAATTGTTAGATACAAAGGGCAAAGTAAATAAGCTCTAGCAATTTTATTTTTCAATTAACTATGATCTATGCATTGCTAAAGTCAGAAGGGCCTTGACAAAGGGAAAGTCTAAAACCACTTTGAAAGTTTAAAAAACAAAGGAAGAAACAATACTGTTTCAGTGTCATAAAACACCATCTAAATATCACCAGAAGAGATGAAATCTGTCTGCCTCATGCAGATTTTAGGGTAAATGTAGCTGTGAACATTACATGAAGCAAAAAATCATGTTGAAAGAAAGAATATGACGACATATGTTGGTTGTGTCAATGAGTCTAGTATGCGAAGCAGCACTAACAGGGCTGTTCAAGCCAGTGTTGGCATTCTAGTGACATCTAATCTTTAGTGCTATAAACCACATTAAAAATAAAGGAAACTTTGTCCAGGCTTCCTGCTTTTCCACTGACACAATACCACTTGTAAACTGTATTATCAGCATCAGTGAAATGGACAATTAAATCCTTTTGGAAAGTATTGTGAATAAAAAACTTCTCAGACATTTTGCCACCCCAAACTTCCCATGACACTACTATAAAAAGTGCCTCTATGACCACTATAATCACAGTGTTGGGAAATAAAAATTTACCCTTTCTCCTCACCTCTCAGATAAACATAAACATAAAAGAAATGTCAACTTTCTTTTCTTGAAGGATAGAAATAAATACCTTTTTTTTTTTTTTTTTTTTTTTTTTTTTTGTCAAAAGATAACCACAAAATCACTTGTCCATGCTGAATAGAGGAAAATAGCAATGTTAGAAAGGACACTGTTAAATAGGGAATTGTTTGTAGGGAGTCTTAGTCCGCCTTGTAGGGACTTGACCTTTGGAGTACCCCAGAAATTAAACCAACTGTTGAAAAGGAGCAAAATAAACAGAAAAGATTGAACAAAATATTTTATTTGCAATGCTGAAAGGAGTCACAATAAAATGAATCTCATCTCTCTTTATTGTGGGTACAAGTCTAATGCATGTCTCCCAGTAACAGAGGTAGTGGTTTTCTTGGGGCTTTAAGTACCTGTTATGTTACAGTGGTCAGCTTGTCCAAATTGGAGAGCTTATGTGGTGTTTTGAAGTTCTTCCTTGCAAAGTCAGGATGTAATGGCATACAGGTATTACTGCCTTATAATCCCAAAATTTTACTTGAGAATTTTGGTCCTTGTTTTAGCAGCTAGTGAATGACTGATGTAAGCAGACCTGTGCCAGAACACACTCAAAACAAATCAGAGGAGATGGGATTTGGAGCACACTAAAAACAGCAGATGCTTTCCCTTTCAGCAATCAGTCTGAAAATAATAAACTTGTAATATAGATGTTTTGGATCAGAATTAAGCAGAAGCTTGGTCTTGTCTCCTTATGGTTAAAAAGCTACTTTTACTAAATATCATTTTAAATAAGCTTGCACTCTTGCCTTGGCCCAAAATCAAATAATTTTTGTTCCTAGCAACTGAGAACCACTAAAAGATAGAGAAAAGAAATAATTCACAGCTGAAGTAGAAATATTGCAATAACGTGCTTGGACACAAAACTTCACTTTAATTTACTTTACTTTTGTTTTATGTGAAACCATATATGCTTCAGCATTGGTTTAGTTTAGTTTAGTTAGTTTTTTTTTTTTTTCCAAAGAAATTCCACATACTTTTTCTTTGGCTTTTTTTGCTGATTTCAATCTAAGTTTTGAAATTATTTCATGCATTGCTCTAAAACCACTTCAAATTCTAAACCTACAAAAATCCAGAAGTTTTGATCAACAACACTACTGAGCACTTATTGTTGTTTATAAAGAGAACAAACTCTAATAGTAAATGCTACTCAAGCATTCATTATTGACTGCTGAAAGCAAGGCTATTCCCTGTTTCTACACTATATTACTTATTATTACGGTATATTACTTCTGCACCCATTCAACTCCATTTACATCTGAAAATTTCTTCCTTAATTACAGATTTTTCAAATTCCTGTTCACATGAATTGCTGAATGCGGGGGTTGTTAGAATTGCTGGATGTCTGAATTGTATGTTCCCTGCCATCTCCAGACAATGAACTTTTGTTTAAGAAATTATTTTGGCATATTACAAGTACTTTGCTGTGCTCAGACTGATTTTTTTCCAGGAACTAGAAAATAATGTGTTTCAGATCTCTGAGTTTGCATTAGTCATGTGCAGTGAGTGCCATTACTTCTTTTGATTGGAGATTTAAGAAGATGATAAATGGAAGTCTGAGAAATTGGTAAATAATGACCAGTAGAAGAAAAGGGATAAAGTAAGTTCCTGGGATCAGAGTATTCTTGGAAGATTGAAAATATGTTGAGGTTACTATTTTAAAATCCTTGTTTGCAGGGCTTCCAGATTCAAAACCTTAAGAATAGAGTTTGCAATACTTTCATGAGCCTCTGGTGCTTTAACATACAAAATACTGCAGTGTGTCTTTCTTCATTTTTGAAAGAAGTTAATGAATTAAAACATACTATTTTAGTAAGCCATTTGTCTTACATTTGATTAATAAAAACTATCTGTCACACCCTCTGCTGTTGAACTTGCATTCTTTAATAATAACACCCATAAATCCTTTGAACACTTAGACTGAATTATATCAAAAGCAGTAAAGCACAAGCTACCATGATGACAGCTGAAATGATGTCTCATGCAGCGACATCCCTTCATAATCAGAGTGACCCACAGTAAAACTTTGTATGCGCTGGCTTAAACTGCTGGGAATATATCCTTACATTTTGCTGACATATCATGATGTGTGACATTAATTTAGGACTGGATTGTGATTGTTTGCTATTTTCTAGTGTTTATTGTCTGTTTTATGGAGCCAGGTTTGCAGCATCAGAAACCAGCCCAAGTCACCGACTTGTCAACTTAATGGGCAAGCCATCTACCTTATTCTATATAGATGTGTCACATTAAAAAAGTACTGTTTTTGCAAGGATGTTACAGAAACAAATATCTAGCTTGTATGAAGTATGCTTTCATGTTTATCCCTGCCCCTACCCAGGTGAAACATCATCATTTTCTTTTCCAGTTATGTCAGCTGAACTTCATCTAAGAGATTGAAGTTACATTCAGAACTTCAGAATCTCCCCTACACCATGCTGTCTACTGGAAAGTGCTCTGAGGCCCTCCTTGGCACTTGCAAGGAAAACTGGCTGCAGACAGAACTATGAGTTATACTACACAACTGATAGTGCAGCAAATATTTTTTTCTTCTACTTATGCCAAACTTGCTGGAAAAAGTCTATTTCTAAATAAACAACTGAGAATCTCTTAGACATCCAAGTTCCTTTTCCCCAGCCATGCTCCTCACTAGTGCATCTCCCTGTTCCTAAGAGTCACCAGATAATTCAGGACCTGGGGAGGCCCCCAGTCTGTTCCCTGCCGAGCACAGTCCCAGCACTTGGGGCCAGACCTAGCTGTTCAGGGCTGGAAACCCTACGAGGAGGGTGGAGAACATCATTTCCGTGGGCCTTTCTTTCCACTTGGGGAAAGCTTTTCCTTCTCTGCAGCCTCTATCCCTGCTCAGCTCGCTTCCATGGCCCCACTGGTATTGCTGCTAGGGCTCTGCCTGCTCAAGACTGTACAGTGCTCCAGCCCAACAGCACAGGGGCCTGGTGGCTTCTTGCTGCTCTAGCCTTGGCCCATTGGAATGGAACACCGGAATTAGCTGGAATATTTTATCATCTTGCTAGCGGTGATGTCGCTTACTAGAAAATGTTGGAGTTTGCTAGAAGAAAAAGCTTGTGGAAGTGCTGCTGTACTTCTGTTTTTCCACACATTAAAGCACACAAATGTATGAATGAGAAGTACTCCTTTTTCTCTCAGTTCCCTTGGTAACTCCTGGAACTCCCTAGCATGAGAGTTCCTGTGCAAAACTCCCTAAACACTTCTCCTTTTTCTTTTCATGTTTGATTTCACCTCTAATTATTGTTTTCTACCTAGCACTTCAATGACGCATTTTGTTTTCATACTGTGCCTATTAAAAAGTTTCCCCAGAGTTTGCAGTGTGAATTATTGTCTCATCTCTAAACTTCTCTTTCTTGATTCATGATGTTTCAGAGCTACAGATTTTCATTTAGTGTGCCACCTCTGAATGCCCGAAGTACCCTTCTAGTCAGAGAACTGGAAAATTTTCTTCCTGAGATGTAGTCTTTCAAATCCAGTATTTGAATGTTAATGAGAAATCAAATGCTGTGAAATGACTCAAGAAAGCTGAAAAGAGAACAGAGCACTTAATTAAGCCCTTAATTCCCTTTCCATTCTAAAGAATTTATCACCTACATCTTTAGAAATCCTAAGGAAAGGATTTGCTGAGTTACAGCATAAAATCCGAATAAGTGTGAAGAAAAACCCAGTAATTTTGTCCTACAAAGAATCCCCAGAAAGATGTGAAAGAAACACTGTAAAAAAAATCTATTTACAGTTCTGTTATGCAGAATACTCTATGAAAGATTTTCTGTTTATTAACATTTTGGTCTATCTATTCAGAGAAATATCATTCCTAAGTTTCTGAATGAATGTGACTCTCTGAAGATGCAAGTATAAACCCTTGATAGATTTCAATCTCTAACAGTAAATGCCTGTCCTCAGAAAGAATAGAGTGAAATAATTAAGCATTTATTGTGCACAACAATCACTATCTAATAAACAAACGAGTGGGTGAATAGATAAATAGAAAGACTTGTTAATGTCTCTTAAATAAACTCATACGTATTTATTTGAATCTTTTTCCAGTAATGTGATTTTGTGACAGGTTTATGCAATTTCCTGTTAGATACTGTAACTAAAGGAAAATAGAAGTGGTGTTGGGTTACCTAGGGCTTCCTGTACTATAAGTGAATACTGCTATTAGGAGCAGTATGTTAACTTAACAGGGGGAGAGATTCATTACTTCCAGAGGAATCAACAAAGATATTTCTTAAAATTCCTTATAGAGCAACGTAGAAGGCAGATTTATTTTTCAGTTTGTTATACCAGTCTCTGGATGTGCATCTTGAATTCTTTGAATAGTCCTTAAAAGTTAGCACATTACATTTAGACACTTACAGAGTGGAGAGCGATGTACAGCATATCTCAAAATGTGATATATTTCCTGAGATCATTAGTTCCTTATCTAGTATGTGCATGCCTCCTAACCAGCCCCTTTTGTTTACATCAGATTCACCAGGTGTAGCTGCTGCAGCACTGTAGCACCCTGTAGAAGCAGCTAAAAAAAGTTCTGTTTATTGAATTCTGGGAAAAACACATATTTTTAGTTAAGAAATGGAGTGCCAAGCAGCCATTTAATTTTTATGTTTAGAGCTAGGTTTTTGACAGAAACTTGATGAATACAAACTTCAGCCCACAGCTGCCAGCGTGGCCGTATTCTCCTCTTGACAATCACAATTCTGTGAAAGAATTTCTTCTTTTCTAGTGCTCTTTACCTCAAAGTAGGGAGTGTGATGGATTTCAGAAATTACTTGTTATGCAGTTCATTATTACAGATGAAACATGTCAGACAGCTGGTCCTCTATGGAGCCATGGGTTTTTCGGACTGCTAACAAACGTGCTGGTTAGCATGAGTTCTAGTGGAGATTTTTGAACTTCAAACTAATTTTGTACAAATAGCTGAACAGTTATTCAGCAGAAATGGCTTAGAGAGACTTACAATGGGCTGCAAATAGCCACTGGGACCACGTATGAAGTGTTTGTTATAAAACCCTGGGTACTGAAACCAATAAGTAATCTTCACATTTGGCAACAATTATTAGTAAAATTAAAATTCCAAAGCAATATTTTAACTCTATTGAATGCCTCTGTTAGTCATGTCATGTATATGCTTGTGGTATATAGATTCTGGTGACAATCATTGAATAGAACTGGGCTGAAAGCAATTCAAGCCCATCTAGTTCCAACCCCATCATAGGCAGGGATGCCTGCCTCTAGAGCAGGCTGCCCAGGATCCCATCCAACCCAACCTTGAGTACCTTCAGGGATGAAGCACCCACAGCTTCCCTGGGCAACAGTGCCAGGACCCTATGAGTAAAAAGAAAAATTTCCTAACTCTAACCTAAATCTATCCTCTTTTAGTTTAAAGCCATTTCCCTTTGTACTATCACTGCCAAACCATGTAAAAAGCTCCCCTTCCTGCTTATAAATTCCTTTAAGTACTAGAAGGCCACAATGAGGTCTGCCCAGAGCCTTCTCTTCTCCAAACTAAGCAACCTCATCTCCCTCAGTCTTTCTTCACAGGAGAGGTTGTTCACAAATTCTGAGGCTGAAAGATGACTTTTCAGACAAGCCTCCAGAGGTAACAAATAAAAAATAAACACTCCCACTGACAGAGTAAGAACAAGAAATAGAGCTGAGAACTGAAATACTCATAAAGCAAAAAACATAGATGTCAAGATTCATTTGAATTGATAACCACTAGCCTCCAGACAACCTTCTGTAATGGAATTATGAGCAAGAGCATGGAGTTATGATTTGTTTTTACTTACTGTGATAACTGATAAATTGTAAATTTGCAGTGGCTATCATTTTGCTGATGTCTATGAGTGAGAAGTCTAGCATAAAAACTGCTGGGGTCATGTTGCATGCATCATTGTTGCAAAGAATACATATTGGAGAAGAGACAATGAATCTAATACAAAGATATCAAAGGAGCTGTACATTATTTATTTATAATACAATTAAAATATAATTAAGAGGTAATAAATTATTTTTAATGTATGTAATAGATATAACTATTTTTTTGATACTGACCCTAAATTTCCAAAAATTAATACAGGGATCAAAAAACTCAAGTGTGTTACTTCCAGGAAAATGCACAGAAAATAAGTTAACCTCATATATAGTAAGAAGTATATATATTTTCTAGTGATTCTTATACACATTTACATAGTTTATCAGTTGTTCTAATATGAAAAATAGATACTTTCCCTGTTTGAGTGAGTACCACCATTACTGATGAAAACTAACTATGAAAACACCGGCATGTTCTATTAGTGAACAGATACTGATCCAGTAATATGTTGCTTGGATTTTGGAGCTTAAAGAAATCATTTCCCTCCCACTTTGCAACATGGCCACATTTTATTTAAAAAGAGATTTGCTGATTTGAGGACTGATTGTTGTAATTATGGTGAACCACATTTTGCATGACTGCAGATGCATTCAGACATTAATGTCTAGATTATCAGTTTACTAATAAGTGTTTACTAAATAAATGTGAGGTTTTATTTGGGCAGAGGGTGTGGTGGTGGGCAACAATAAAAAAACCTGAACCGAAATAAATTTTATGACAAAGATACAATCTCTTTTTTTCCTCTCTCTTTTTTTCCTGTCAATGCTCTTCTTCATTCTTGGGAATGCACCTACAGTGATTACTTACACATCTTTCAAAGCTGTCTTGTTACCTTCCAATTTAATGCATAACAGCGTGAAGAAACCTTGGTAAGCCATTTATAGACCCTTAGTTTAGAGTCACTCGATCTGTCTTCTGACAGCCCTGAATATTTCTTTCAAGCGTTGCTCATGAATTTTTGTATGAAAATCCAAAGCTGGAGTTTCTTATATTGATTCATTTGTATTTAATCTACTCTGGATCAAATTCTGCTACAACTGCAAATTCCAAGCACCTCAGTCAAGTTCAGGACAAGCTTCACCTTTATATCCAGTTTGACTTCCCCAAGTATACCTTACTCTTCCTGACTGGAGCCTTTTCTAGTTTTGGGAGTAAAAGTATACACTGTAAGACTGTATATCGAGCCTGGTTTTCTAACATTCTTAATTGGGCTTACATGTCTGTCTTAAAATGAAATCTATTTACAGGCTTGTTACAGACTTTCTAGAATAAACACTGGTCATAGGGAAACAAGCTTATCTAGCAGAAAAAGGATCAATGAGAGTTACATCCAACTTGTATGAAACCTACTTCTGTAGTTGACCAGAACTAATCTTCTTGTCTAGATGATAATATTTGCGGAGACAAACTTCATGGTCATTTACCTCTATTTTCAAATTTAGCACCCACGTCCACTGTTCTGAGAGTAAAATTTCAAGATCTTTATCTACTCCCTCTTTACCTGAATTTTTTGTAGGAGCAGTGGTTATGTGCTAAATAAGAGACACATAGTTGCTTTCAACATAATCCTGAATACCTTTCTTGCCTTAAAGGACAGGTCAATGAATGAGATTTAGGTAAATGTTCACCTTCTCAGGTGAGGGGACAACCTTCTTTCATTGGCACAAGCCCTTCACCTGACATCAAGGTCTTCCTGGGATGGTAGGTGTTGAAACAATCACAGACCTGTTCAAGCTCACGAGAGAGACATTTTAGTGGATTTCCAAGGTTCTGCTTTGTTTTATCTGGAAAAGGAATAGTCCAATTTTCTTTGTGCAAAGTGCTTGCTGCCTATCTTGCACATCAGTGAAGGAAGGGCAAGGTCAAGGCAGAAGCCACTGGCAGGACTGGGCTGTCAAGAGGAGAATTCTCAGCCTTGATTTATCTCAAACCATAAGCAAGCATGCAGCTGAGGTATAAAGACACCTGCAAAGGATGTGGATACGTTTACTACAAAGAACCATATATACACAGAAAGTTAGGAGGTATGGAGTCTGAGGCTTCAATGTTTGCATCACTAAGCTGCTGTTTGTAATTTTATCCTTATATGCTGTATTTCTAGATGATATTTCCAATCTGGTGAATCAGACAATGCAGCAAGTTGCAAAAATGGACTCTGGTGATTTCCAACAACATGAGCTCACTGACAGTAGTTTAGATTAGTTGAGGACTAGCTTTGAAAGCTTAATGTATCCATCTTTTTCCTCTATGTGCTCAGCTCAGGGCACTTTGCAGTAAGCATCAAACAAAATCATGCAGCAGTAAGTGATGTGCTGACATGTACTGAGAGAAATACTACAATATAAATAGGTCAGAAAGGTGAGTAAGAGACACTGGGAAACTTAATCCCTTCTAATACTATTGCTGGAATTCATGGAACCCAAAAGTGCACATAGACTAGTACTTCAAATAGTATTATTGAAAGAACTTTATGAAACAAAGCAACATCATCGTCATTTTAGGACACGTACGCTGAGATACAAAGAGGGGATAATTCAGGGTAATCCAGGAAATTAAAAGCAGAAGCTGTTCAGTTGGTAGGCAGTTAGATTAGCCCAGCCATCAGCTCTTAACCATGTAAAGTGTTCATCTGTAACACATGACAAGAGGTAACGGCCTGAAGTTGTGTTCAGGTTGTATATCAGAAAAAATGCCTTCTCCAAGAGTGGTGAGGTATTGGGATGGGCTGCTCAGAGAGGTGGTGGAATAACCATCCCTAGAGGGGTTCAAGGAAAGGCTAGCTGTTGTGATGATGACATATTTTGAACCCGATGACCTTAGTGGCCTTTCCTGTCTCAAGAGTCTATGATATTAGGTCAGTGTGCAGAGGAAGTTTGAGACAGGTTGTGCTACAGAGTTGCTAGGGCTTAGGAGGATCTGACATATTGAATCTCATTCAAATTGCACTCTGCAGCACCACAGTAAGCTGCTTCCCAAGGATTTGCACCTGAGCAAGGTTTCCAGGTATTGTGAATTTGGCAGCACAGTGTCATTGCAGGGTGCCTCACCCACCAAACCACACCTCAGTTTTCCTCTTACAACACTTAGTTTTGATATCCCCAAAAGTCTTACTTTGCAGATATTAAAATCGTATTTTCAGGAAGGAAAGCTGACAGTGTAGGATATAGAATGAGCTAAAACCAAGTTTTTAAAAGTGTTTCTTAGCATATTTGTATTCATTTTCTAAACCTGCAATTCAGAGTCATAGCATCTTTTTTTGTTCCGGCTGCTGGTGATCCAACAGTGCTAAGTACCTGAGTGGAACCAGCAGGATATTGTGGTGTTGTGGATAGGTATGCTTAGATTACTGTCTATTTCTTTGGACCTCTTAGGTCTTATCATCTGCCTTGAATAGTTTCAAAACACAGACATAAAGGATACTGAATGGGAGAATCTTACTTCATCTCTCTGTGTGTCTGTATTTAAATATATATTAAACATAGAACCTTACCCACAAAGAAGCAGTAAAAATAAAGAGAAAAGGAACTGCACTCACTTCAGCTGAGAGTAGGATTGAAACAGGAATCCTTTGAGATTATCAGTTCTTTCCAACATGACTGTCACAAAAACTTTTAAGGAAAAAATTAACTTGCACTTAGCCTTTGACAACAGCCTGCATTACAGTGATGGAACTTTATTAAGAGAATTATTAGTCAGCATTATTTGTCTTTCTTTTGGCAGTTCTGTCGTAAATATTTATGCTCGAAATTAAAAAATGTCTCTATAAAAGCTGAGCTTTATCTGCCCACCACAAAAAAAATGCTTATATATCTCTATGCCATTTGCAGTGAAACACCTTTATATGAAAGCTAACTGTTCCCTTATAGCCTGTGGCTTTAACCTTTCTTAGTTAAAGAAAACCTGAGAAGTGGAAGAGATGCTTATCACAAGATGCCTCCTATTCAATTCCATGGAGACTGCAACACGATCAAAGGGCACAATAATGCTATTCATTAGAGCAAGTTCTTAGCTACAAAACACTGTTTTTCAACAGTCACCACTATTAGAGCTGCATTTTTGCCAACAATGGACAAGAAGCTGCATGCCAGGATCATAACAAATTACACCAGTGGAATTGTCTACTGCCACTGTCACCACTTCTGAAACACACGACGCACCACCTCACTGTGCTCACCTCCACCATTTACTCCTCAGAAATGCAGAGCAAGCATTGATGAAGGTCAGTTGGTACTATTTTTTCCATATGGAGAATTCAGTGACACACTTTGGATCATCCACCCTTCTGTCAGATTGCCCCACTGCTGCCATCTGTCTCATACCAGCAACGTGTAATAGAATGGAAGGGGGAAGGTTCAGACTATTACCATACTACCAACATCAGCCTCTGACATCGTGGGCCAACATCATAAAATAGAAGGTATTACTTTCAGAGTAGCCCTCAGTATTTTACTTCATGTAGCACACCTTTTGGCACAGAGGAAAGAGCCTGAATTTTCAACTCCCCAGAGACAAGGAAATGACAGCAATGATTTTACTGCAAAAGACTTGGCATTTTATGAGTTACACTTCAGGATAAAATCACCAAGTTAGATACCTGCAAGCTTTGCGAGTGAACATGCATGTGACAGTCCAAGCACTGTTCTCAACATCACCACTTTACATACTGGTGACTATAAACAAGGTGTCTTCTTCTGTCTGGAACATCAACTAAAAAGCAATGTTATTTGCTCCAAGCTGGATTACCAAGATTTTCCCAGGCCTTACTGTGCTGCTACATAGAGAAGACAGATAAGCAAATCATTCAGTATTTCAACTGTTTTGAAGAGTCCAAAAGTCATGTTTTCACAACTAGTTATTTTTAGTAGTTAAACAATATTTAAAATGTTATTTTCTCAATCAACATATATTAGTAGTTGTTAGTGTTACCTTCCTGCCTTAATAGACTTTCCAGGATTTCTGACTTGAGGCTAAACAAAAACATTCTGCTGTTTGTATGGAGAAAAGCTTCATTGGAATTTTTTGTAAGTTAATTACCTCTTCTGGGTACAGCCTTCCATCAATATACAATAGTCTTCACATGATATTATTAGTGTATATAATACACATGGGGTAATTCAAAACAGCTTTTCAGATATTTCAAACAATAAATTCCCTCATCTAGATCAGTACAAGTGCTTATTTTCAATTTAAATTGAGTTTAGCTGAAGGGCTTTATATCTGAAGAATCACAACATTTTTTGAATTACCTTGTGCATATTTTAACATTAATTACATTGTCATCTGGTGGCTTGGGGTTCTGCTTGTTTTGTACAGGAAACTTATGACAAAGTTCAAAATGTAATACTTCTTTTCAGTAAAAGGACTTGTTTTTTTTTCCCCATTTACTGCAAAATTGTTGTTGCAGAGCATTTGTTCCTCAAATTATGACCTAAATTAAGTTGGACCTAAAGAAAAATCATGGTTCTACCCATAGTGTATCCAACTGCTATAACTGCTATAACTGTAATAGACAGAAATTGAAAGATTGAAATAAGCATAGGAAAAGTCTCATCCAAATTATCTTTGTTTCCATATGAAAGTACTATGGCATTAAAATAGCTAGAAGAGAAGGGTCTTCCTGGTATTTTTCTGAGTTAATATTGCTGAAGACATGAAACACTGTTATATTTCTTCCTGTGTAGCAGTGGACTTGAGACTCATACGTGTGTAGCAAACAATGTATTTTTAACAGTACGTGGTTGGAGATAATGTGCAGCATCTTCTAAGTCTGTGTTAAATCTGACAGTGTTGAATTATCTTTCTTACAACCTGTTTTTTTTTTTAGAATATTTATAGGCTAGTAAGTACATGTGGAAGTCACAGATGTTTATATTACATTCTACAAACATTACTTTAGGCAATCACAGTATGTCAGCTCATTCTTATAACATCCTAATCACACAGGTAAAGCTATAAATTTCCTTAGAGACCTGACTGGGTTTTCTCTGTAGGATAAGTTTGCTTCACAGCAAAACCAACAAAAAAAATCTATTTGGAGGAAGTAAATGATTGGAATGTATGACATTTGAGAGTGTCTGAGAAGTCATGGGTGTAACTGCTAAGCAGATGAAGATTCAATTTGAGGCCCTTCTATGTCTGCAGAGAAGCAGAGTTTTCTGAGAAGTGCTTCCAACGCATGCAGAGCAAATTGTCTCAGGTGAGAAAGTATATGTGGCTACAGTATAGATCAGTTATTTCAGTCTTCAGTGTAGATGCTTATTTCTGGCACTTCACTGTTGGTAGAATTCCTTTTTTTCCTTTTTCTTCTAATTCTGTGCAAACCTGTGAAGGGTTCTGTAAGAACTCAGACTTCCATTTGTAACCTGTTTGTTTCCTGAATGCTATGGAGGCATACTATTCAGTGGTGGAGTGGATTTCACACCCTACCACATCTTTACTTGGGTAAGTGCTCTCTAAGGCAATTACTGCATTGCTGTGAGCTCAAAAAGCTTCATTCCCTGCTTAAAGCAATTGAATTACATGAAAATGATTTCTGCGCTGACTCCAACTGTGGCATTTTCCACACTCTGCAGGCCAGATAGCATGGTCCATCTGTACTCAGTCATACTAGATTACACAGAAACAAAAGGCATGCCTCATGACTGCAGAAGACAGGAAGTTGGGAACATAGTCCATACATTAGTCCAAATTCTACATCTAGATACTTACTTAGTCATTAACTTAATTCTTAAATTCTCTTTGACAGGAGAATAAATATAAAACACTTTCTCAAAAGGCTTTTCCCACAATACTACTATGGGCTACTGTATCAGATTTTCAGTTTGTACAGTTAACGCTCCATTTGTAACATAAGAATGATCATTATCATCATTTTCTACTACATAATCAAATAGCATGTTAAGTCAACAACATTTCTTTGGAAGACCATTTTTTGGGTCTTCCTTTCTCCCTTTCTTGAAACCGGAAGCTGAAAACTTTGTGATTCCATCAAGGGCATCAGATGAGGAAAGAGCTGCAATGGAAACTCAAGCCTCATTATGAAGAGCATTTCTCTGTACATGCTCCTACTCATCCAGTGGGCATCAGCCCTGCCAATGGCAGGGATTTGGAGCTAGATGACCTCTAATGTTCCCCCAACCTAAGCCATTTGATAACTCTGTGATTACTTGGCCTTAAGAAGTTAAGGCATAACAATGGGATCCTCTATTGGATCCACTAATCAGACATAAACTTACCATAAATACCATTAGTTTCCTATTCCAAAAAGGTAGACACAGTTAGGTAATTATAAACCAGGACTGGATAAAAATAATTTCTGCAACAATGATTATTATAGTCACCTTGCTTAATAAGATGGATACAGATCAATAGTGATCTAAACTACCACATACAGGTAAAATTAACACTTAGACAAATGTATAAAATGAGATAAGAACTCTGCTAAACTATATTGTAGTGCTGTCATGGGTGGCAAAGTCTCTAGCTACAGCAAATGAGAACAAATCCAAGTGCAGCAGCCATGAACACAAAAAATGAAGGAAAAGAGCTGCTTACTTTTGGAAGACCTCCGACAAGCAGAGATCTCCAGCAAAAGATACTACCACTGCTAACCTTTAAATGGGGTCTGGGAAGGGGTGGATCCCTATTCAGGTGAATTGCTTGCATTTGAGATCTCCTGGGTTGGCCCTGCCTTCCCAACAGGTGCTCAATCAGTGTTTCAGATCGTGATTTACCATTTCTGCTACACTATGAAGATCCTTGATTTGAGATGCTAAAGAGGCTTAAATGCTTCAGAGGCTTTCTCTTGTCCCCCATGTAGAGATGAGCTTCATTTTCCTTAAGGACTAAATCGTCTTTCATTTATTAGGTTTAGCTAAATGTAAACATATATTACATTTAAATCTATGATTTACACAAATTTACATTTTCTCAGGGTTTTATTTGGAATTGCTTCACCAGCATGGTGAAAAGCTCTTATGACAATATTATTTAGATGGTATAACAATTCATTTCATAGAAATGCAATTTATTACGTGCTCTTAAAGCTAACATGTTTTTCTGCCCCTACTGCAGTTGTCCCTGTCTAAACTGCTGTTCTAGAGCTTTATCACACAGAATAATAAACTCTGGACTCTGATCACTACAACAGTTTCGTGGATAACAGTTAATGCATTTTTTTTTTAAAGTTTGTCATGGTGAAATACACCTACTAGCAAATAATTGGGCTGCACAGTATACACATCTGCCATTACAGATAAACAACAGAACTGCCTGGTTAATTCACAATAACCTCTAATGTAAAATTTCACTTCCAATGAGACTGATTGGCGAGAATAAGTGAAATGGCAAGTAATGGCAAGAATAAGTGAAAGTCTAAGTGTAAGTGGAAAGCTACCACAATCAATAAGGGATCAATTACAGTACAGTTGCTGTCACTCATCCCCAGTACCATAACACCTGAGAAAGTAGGAAATTCTCTCACACATTTATTCTTTCATTGGATATGGGAGACCTTGCATGCTGGAATCCCAGATTCATTGGTGTGAAGCCCAAGACTGAATAGCAAGGCTATGATTGAACTGCCTGGGTCCTTACTAGCCTGCCTGTACTCAGCATTCCTAATCACCCTATAAACTTCAAGATACTAACCAAGCTAAATATTTCTTCTTTGTTTTTCAGACATTGAAATTCAGCCCAGGCATAGTGATGTGAATATTTGTTGGTTAAAAACTTATAACAAAATCGTTTGGGTTGGAAGGGACTTTTAAAAATATTATCTAGTCCATGGGCAGGAAAACCTTCCACTAGATCAAGTTGCTCAAGACTGTCAAACCTGAGTTGGACAGTTTTCAAAGATGGGGCATCCACAATTTCTCTGGGTAGCGAATTCCAGAGCCTCTCCACCACCGTTGCGAGAGATATGTTCATTATGTCCAATTGAAATCTCCCTGATGGAGGATGGAGAAGAATCGCTACAAGCAGAATTGCACATGCAGATCCTGGGGAGGGAACAAAATGCAGGTTAAAGCATCATTTTGCTTCCTTTATTCCATATTGTTAGCTGACTTTTGCTGCTTATGGAATTTTTAAAATATTTGTTCTGGCTTCTGGCTGCCACTTACATGTTTCATAGTCCCAGAATCCTCCTCGCTTCTGAAGAAGCCGGATAGATTTTTCATATCCAGATGATCCATATGTGTTATACTGATTTCAGAGTTATTTAAATTCTTTTTGTTTACAAAACTGGACTGTATGCAACATGAACAGAGTCCCTTCTGTGATTTTTTTTCCATTTCTGTTACCAATTACATTTTTCTAGAAGGAAATTGAGATAAAGTTTTATCTTTGTTATCTTGGAGTTTAACCATGTCTAAAATAAAAAATTTGAAATATACAAAAAACATGGGAGTGAGGAAGTAGAGGGGAAGATTTGAAAATATTTGTATTTGTTGAAAAGAAATGATGAAATTTCATTGAACATGCATAGCTAAATGGAGGACTCAGTGGATCAGTCAGAACTGTGTAATTTGAAGGGAAATAACAAATTTTATAGATCCAGGAGCAACTGAAGATGCAAATAGGAGGATCTCTGGAAATTTTCCAGAATACTTAGATACGTAGTCCTCTTTATTTCAGTGGCAGCTCCCTGAAAAATCTTTGCATCTTGAAGAACCTTGTTGATTTTAAGTTGGGGTACTGTAAGAAAAACAAAACAGTCAACCAACCAACTAACCAATCAACTCAACCTCTCTCCCCAAATGCCCTCACTTCCTATACACAAAATGATAACAGATCTTTCAGCTCCTGTTTACAAGAGCAAGGGCTCCTGCACCGCATGCTACAGAGATGTTTTACACTATGATTCAATTGCTGGCAGTGCATTTCCCTTGGATAGACGTGTCTGCATTGTAAAGTCATTGTTACATGACTGAACTGGTGTGCTGCTTCTGGTATCTATGATTTTGGTGTAAAAAGCTTTTCAGACTTTGGAAAATATCAGTAAGAAGCAAATATTGATCAATCCTTCCTATTAAGTAAAGAAGTATGCCCTTTTAGGAGATTTAGATATTTAGAGATAGAAAGCTGTAAGCTTACTTACCTTCTCTCCCTTCTCTCTCCCCTTATGTCCCCAGATGGCTTTCCTACATAATCCATTGTGTGAATTCTTTGCAGTGGCATGAAATTGAATTATCTATTTTCAACTTATCACACAATTTTTCAGAACCTCCTTTAAGAATGTCAGTGTATCTTTCTGCATTTCTGTCTAGAGTCAGATACTTCTCTGTGAAAGACATAATCTGGACTGGAAATTAGCAAGAAAAGAATGATAGGTAAGGATGTTTTGATGCTGTTTCTGTGACTTTGCAAGGTGACACCATCTCCTGTGTTTCTGGTTTAAATATGTTTGGGGTTTGTGAGAACACAGTTTAACAGATCAATACTAACATAGATTATTCAACTTTATAGGTCAAAACTGACTGCCTTCTTTCTTTGTTCATAAGAAGTTGATTGATTGGCATAACTTCTTTACCTGATTTTTTTTTTTCCCCCTAGCTTGCTGTATCAATCTTCCCGCTTTTCATTTGCATTATTCTCCAGTCAGTTGGAAGCTGTAACTAGGATATACACAACATATTGCTTGATAGTGCTGGATGGATTATTCTTTTACTCCGTTGACTTCTGTTTAAAACTTTCTGAAGGAAGTAATCATGGAAGAGCATTCCAGTAATGTTAATGGACTTTATTTTAATGTTAATAAGAAGAATGTATCTCCTACATTTAGAGTAAGTAAACATCCTTTAAGTTACACATTTTTTCTCTTTGCTTTTGCCCTTCTTGACCTGAATCTCTGTTCTGAGATCTGAGATCTGTTCTGAGTTCTGAGATCTTGAGCTGTATCTCTGTATTTCTGCTTTGTTATACAAACAAACAAATAAATAAATAAAATACCTTTCTTGGGAATCTGTGCCTCAGGGTACATTTTCTGTTTGGGAAATTGTGAGACAAAGTGATTTTTTCCATTTTAATTTTTTTTTTTTTTAATTCTTTTCTTTCAGACAGACTAAGCCATCTGGTGACTTTGTTTAAGCAGGCTTGAATAATGAATCTGAATTTTAAGTATTTCAGTCTGGAGATAAGGAGGCTCAAGGAGACCTTTTTGTTCTCTTAAAGAAGGTTGTTGCGAGGGGGTGGTCATCTTCTCCTAGGTAACTGTGAAAGGTCAAAAGATAATGACCATAAATTGTGCCAGGGATTCAGGTTGGGTATTAGGAATAAATTGCTCTCCAAATGAGTGGTGAGGTATTGGAACAGGCTGTCCAGCGAACTGGACACTGGTATCACTATCCCTGGTGGTTTTCAAAAAACATTAGATGTGGTAGTGTGTGATGTGACTTAGTGGGTCGACAGCTGGGCTAGATAGTCTTGATTTAGTGGCTGGCAACCCTATCTGTGGCAGTAGACGTTGGAACTTGATGTTCCTTGAGGTCTCTTGCCACCCAAGCCATTCTATGATATAATTCTATGATATTTTTCTATGATTTTAGAGGACTTCTCCAACTTTAATGATTTTATGGTTCTGTGATTCCACAAAGTAGTCATCAAGCCTATACTTCAAGGATATTTGAAGAAAAAGCTAGTATAAGTTCCCTGAACTTTTCTTTTTCACTCTTCTGTGTATTTTTTATTTATGTGTTCTCTGTAATTTCTCTTCCCTTCCTAGGCATGACCGGAAGAAGTGTCATTAAATCACCTGTGAAATTTTATTTCTCATATCAGCCTTTAAGGGAGAGAGAGCATCTTACGGACAACATTTTCACTTCCAGAGTCTCTTTTCCTCTAAGCACAGCCCTCTCTTGTCACTATTTCAATCAAAGTTTTAAAGCATTTCTTCCCTCGCTCCTGTCTCACAAATCTCTTATCCTGTCTGGCACCCTAGAGTGTGTACTGACATTACCAAGCGATGTTTTTTTCCAATCCAGCCTGGTTAGAGTTAGATGCCAGGCAGATTGCTGAATTTAAAGCTGTGCTGTCTCTCTTTTCATGCTGTTCTTTTTGTTTGTTTGTTTGCTTGTTGTTTTGTTTTGTTTTTTTTCCTGGCCATCTTGCCAAGCAAGCAGAGATTCCATAAAAAAAAGTGAGGGAGAGCACATCTCACCAGGGGACACAGAAATCCCTCTACAAGTGGAATTTGAATCCACAGAGAGAGGTTACCTCAGTTGAGTTCTGAATTTTATGATGCAGAGAAAAAGTAACTAGTCTTTAATTAAATTAAGATTACTGGAAAGAAAGTTCATGTACACTTGTGGAAATACTGCCTTGTGTAGGTGGACTAGAGACAGAAAGAATGCACCAAATTATTTTGGAAGTTCATAGACTTATTAACCTCACTTATTCCACAGGTGGAAACTGTCATCTACCTAAAATAATATTCTTGCCTAATTTTTCTATTTTTAGCAAAGTAGTTA